>NC_138170.1:69132729-69463401 GCF_964165515.1 Mesoplodon bidens | reverse complement strand
CATGTCCTGGGGGCAGGGGAGGCCAGGGTGCTTCTAACACTTACCTGTTGGTCTGAGGCTACAGTCTGCCAGGGGCCACCCCCAAATTCCCTTTAAAGTGAACCCAAATCTCAATGACAGGGCTGAGGCCAGGCTGGCCTCAGAGGGCAGTCACTAGCCCAATACTGCGTGTTCTATCTAAGCAGAGAGGAACTTTGTGCTGACCCTACTCTGGTGCTGGTCCTTTACTAGTTGTATAATCTCGGGTAAGTTACTTAACCTGTCTGAACCCTCAGTCTCCCCACCTGAAAAATGGGGGATAAAAAAGTCTTCCTCAGATGCTAGCAAGGATTAAATAAGAGAATTACATAAAGAGCAAAGTTTAATATGCACTGAAATCATGAGGATCTCTTTCAAATGTAGATTCTGATTGAGTAGGTCTAGGGTGGGGCCTGAGATTCTACATTTCTAACATCCCAGGTCATGCCAGGAGATGCTGCTGGTCCATGGACCACTTTGAGTAGTAAGGACATAGAACACTCAACACATAGTTAATATTCAGAAAAAATAAAAGAAATAAGATAAAAGAAAAGAAAATAAAAAAGAAAGCCACATTACCATCGTTACTACTATCATCATGACGGCCTCAGTGCTAAGAGTGCAGGAGCAGTTCCAGGGCCACCACCTGCCTGTCCAGGTGGCTCTTGCCCTTATTACTCGTCATCTCCCCTGCTCTTCCTTTCTCCTGGTTGTACTATCAAGATCTGGGGCTCCTGGGAGGGTGCCCAGGCCAAGACTGCCTTAAAGCCCTCCATTTTTCCTGTGTAGGAACTAATGAGAGTGGTTCCGAGACAGACGGATGGGGCCCCTGAAAAGAGACCTGGAACGAGGGGAACCGAAAGGAGACCATGGCCAATTCACTTCCACCCTGGGGCCTCAGTCTCCTTCCTCCTTGGAACCAAGCAGCTGCATACGTGTTCTATGTGGCTGACTGCTGGACCAGTGGCCGAGCCTCCAGTAGGCCACTGCCCACCCCTCTAGGTAACAGCTCACCAGTCTGAGCAACCAGGCAATTTACAGTGACCTTTAGGGATCCCAGCTCTGATCCCTGCCAGCATCCCCACTACCTGAATAGCTGGGGCCACACAGGAGTGCTCCAAGGCCAAATTTTGAAGATCAAGGACACGTGGGATGTTTTTGCCCAGTGCGCTTTGCACTAAGATTCTGAGAAGGATCCGCTCAATATGTGAAAGTCCCAAAACCAGGAGTAACCCTTGAACCATCTCTCCCCTTCCCCCTTGTGTCCCTGGCACTCATCCACAGCTCCCCAGATCCACCCTCCTCCCCTGGGCGCCTGCAGCAGCCTCCTAATCGCTCGTCCTGCTTCCCAGCCCCTCTGTTCCATTCCAGGATCCAGATGGCAAAGGGATCTTTTCAAAATGCAAAGCGGATCATGTCAACCCCTGAGAGGGCAGCCTTGAAGCTGCGCTGGTCCTGTCTGCTGTCGCACACACCCTTCTCCCTTCCTCCCCCCATTCCAGACTTGTAGGTGTCTGTCAGGTCCCTGGATACCATGCTCCCTCCCACTTGTTCTCACCCCCTCCCGGCCCTTCGCCTTCCCTGGTGAACCCCAGCTCATCCTTCAGCTTAGGTGTAACAGCCCAGGCTGGCTGGCGTTCCTCTGTTACAGCTCCTCAGAGAACCATGTTTATTTTCCCTTAGAGAACTTATCTCCGTGTATAATCACACACTTGTAAGTGTGCATTTCTCATTAACATCTATCTCTCCAGTGGACTGTGAGGTCCTCCAGGACAAGAACCAGGTTTTTGTTCGTGATGGTTTTCCCAGATCCCGGCACACACCAAATGGGTGTTCAATAAACCCCTGTTCACTGACCGAAGGAGCTGCTCCTGAGAACGAACAGAGCCAGAGCCGGGAAAATCCCAAACCGAAAGCAAACTCTCACGGGTTAAGAGCAGCCTTGGAGTGCTGGTTCCATCCCACCAGGCAGCAAGGGCTGCCCCGGCCCTGGGTGGCAGCTGGGTGCAAGCCACGGTGGGGTCCCAGGAGCTGCCTATCTGGTGGGAAGGGCCGATGGGTTCCCCGGTTCTGCTCTTGCACATCTGGCCGCTGTAAGGGGAGGATGGCGTTTTCTCCCTCTCCTCCAGTTTCTCTCCACTCTGGCCCCTTGGCCACTCCCACCACGAGTCAGGACACACCCCCGGAGGTGCAGAGTTCAGGACCATCCCCCACTCCAAGCCCCACTCCAGAACAGCAGGGGATCGGGGAAGGGCACACCGACTCTGAAGCTAGAGACCAAGATGGAACGAATTCTGGATCTGCCACTAACAGGCTTGGGGTCCCTGACCAAGTCACTTCATCTCGTTAAGGCTCAATTTTTTTCCACCTTAAGATGAGGATAATAATCCCTCTTGAAGAAGATTGTTTGGAAGAGTAAATAAAACAACAAATGCAGAGTGAGTACCTCAGAAAGCGCTTTGCACATGGCGGGAGCATCATAAGTATTAGTTGAATAATAGACGAATGAAAGATATTTTTAAATAAATTTGGGAATCTCTTTTCCGGAGATGCTCTCTACCTTGCACGAATATTAGGTTTGAATGCATGCAAAATTAAGTTTTGTCAATTAATCGATTGATTCACTCCATCATGTACACTTAGGAAGGAAGGCTTTTTGAAATTAAAATGCACATATGCAAAACAACCTGGCAGGGCCCTGGGAGGATCAAATGTGATAATGTATGAGAAAGTGCTTCGTAAACTGTGAAGCCCTGTACAAATGCTAGTTGTCCTCATTACTAACATGTTTACAGCTCTGTTGGCCCCGAAATCGCTGGCTTAACCTTAAAGAGAAAAGTGGGCAACTTTCCAGGACTCCAGGGCTAGGCCACAAAGTCCTCAGAGGAAGAGGCCTGGGCTGGGCAGCGCACACCCAACTCCCCCTGCTCTCCCCCTCCCCCAATCTGTCACCACCAAACTTCAGTCCAGTCCACTCAACTATGGTGGGCTCAGGACATCTGCACTGGGAGAAGCTAACTGGGCTTTTAATATCCACAAGGACATCTGCTGCCCTCGAGCGCCCAGGCCAGGGGCTACCAACGTGTGGATCCCGAAGAGCCAGCCGCAGGTCTCGTGGAAGAGTAAGCAGGCCAGGCAAAGGCTGAGGGAAAGCGAGGCACACAACCAGCCTATGGGGAGACAGCCATCACCCCAGTCCAGCTACCAATGGCATTCTGTAAACTCACTGTTGCCAGATCTAGCTTGTTTTTTTTTTTTTCCATGAGAAGCCAAAACTCCAGATTTTTATGTGAAATTTCTTGATTCTTAAATACTGGCAACTCATTTTTTTAAATGTTTAAAATACTACGTGGGCCAAATAAAACATGTGTGCAGACTGTATCCAGCCTGCAGGGCACAGTTTTGGCAAGCAGACCTTCAGCTACCGTGCCCAGCCCAGGCCTCCTGGGACCCACTAAGCCCCGAGGTTCTAACCCTCAGGGGGATCCCAGACAGCCCAGCAGAGGCTGCCCTGCTTTTGCCCAGGACTTACCCTCTTCTGCAGGGGCTCCCCGGCCATCCTTGGGGGTGCAGCAGCCATTCTCCACGGCTCTGGAGGCTTCGGGCGGGGTCTCAGCTGCACCCTCTCCCTCTGCTGGGGCCCCGCCCTTCTGCCCCCCAGCGGGGCTCCCCTCCTCTGGCTGGGGCTCACTCCGCTTCTCCAAGTCCCCGTTAGGTAACAGCTCTGAGGGGCCTGAGTCTTGGGCCATGGACGGGGACTTGGAGGTCACAGCGGGGTCCTTCGGCGTGTCACTGCTTTCCACCTGGAAATATAAACGTGAGGGGAGCATTAGACCAGTGGTTTTAGCCCCTTTTGCATCACTGACCCATCTGAGATTCCGGTGAAAATTATACACCCACCCTCTGTCCAGAAAACTGTGTTCACATACATGTTTATGAAGTCAAATACACTCACAATTGTTCTCTCAGGTTCAAGGGGTTCACAGGCCTGACTCCCTTAAGTCAAGAGGTCTGTGCACTCCAGTTAAGAAAATGGAAGAAACCAAGCAGGTTTAACAGCCTGGTCCCACTGCTGACTTCTGTGCCAAAGCCCCCCCTGGCTGTCCTCTTGGTCTCTCGAGCTGCTGCCTGGCCAGGTGGAGTGTGAGGGTGAAAGAGGGCCTCCCCTGGGCCCCAAAGCCTAGCACAGGTCCCTCCCTCAGCTTTGGCCCACAGCCTTTCCTGGGCGCTCAGACCCCAGGAGAGCCAAGGCCCCAGCCAGCAACCACAGTCTCTGCAGCAACCCTCTCTAGCACGCGGCGCCACGTTCCCCTCCAAGAGGAAGTGTCTTGCTTTGTCCCCAAGAGTCTCAGAACTGAGCTTGCTAAAAGAATCGCACTGAGGGTTGTCATAACCGTCCTTCGTAAGTGTCACTGCACAGTGGGCAAAAGATCCTCACCCGTTACCCCTCAGAGCCACTCGACCTCCCTGGGGAGGCTCTCAGAGAATTTTGTGATTAGCTTGAGGCCACACACTTTGTGAGGACAGAGCATGGCCAGCACCTGGTCCTTGGCCATCTGTGGGCAGGTAGGCCAGGACATATCAGAAGGAACGAAGGTGTCCTCTTGGGGCAGGAGAGACAAGTGTCCTCTATACTTGGCGCTCTGCCACATCCGCGGGCACTAGGCCGCCCCCAGCAGCCCTGCCCATCAGCTGCCCTGCAGATCAGCCGCCTGGAGAAGGGCGGGAGTGGCACCAGCTCAGCAAACACCTCAGGAAGGTGTCGCTCAAGAGGGCGCCTCAGTTCCCCGACCTGGAAGGTGAGATGACTAGGCTAGACCAATGGAGGGTTTCCTTCTTTTCAAGTTCTTTTTTTCTGTTTATAAAAGTCAGACACATATATTATAAAAGTTCAAACCACACAAAAATGAGTAGTATTGGGCTTCCCTGGTGGCGCAGTGGTTGAGAGTCCGCCTGCCGATGCAGGGGACACGGGTTCGTGCCCTGGTCTGGGAAGATCCCACGTGCCGCAGAGCGGCTGGGCCCGTGAGCCATGGCCGCTGAGCCTGCGCGTCCGGAGCCTGTGCTCCGCAACGGGAGAGGCCGCAACAGTGAGAGGCCCGTGTACCGCAAAAAAAAAAAAAAAAAAAAGAGTAGTATTAAAAGGTTAAAGCTCCTGTTTCACTTTTGTACCTCCAAAATCACTCCCCACAGGCGAACCATTATTAACAGTTTGGGACTTCTCTGGTGGCGCAGTGGTTAAGAATCCGCCTGCCAATGCAGGGGACACAGGTTCGAGCCCTGGTCTGGGAAGATCCCACATGCCGCAGAGCAACTAAGCCCGTGCGCCACAACTACTGAGCCTGCGTGCCGCAACTACTGAAGCTCGTGCGCTCTAGAGCCTGTGCTTGGCAACAAGAGAAGCCACTGCAATGAGAAGCCAGCGCACTGCAATGAAGAGTAGCCCCCGCTCACCGCAACTAGAGAAAGCCCGTGCGCAGCAACGAAGACCCAATGCAGCCAAAAACTAAATAAATAAATTTAAGATTTTTAAAAATTGCTTGTTAACAGTTTGGCGAGTAGCTTTTCTCGACTTTTTTTCTATGCATCTACAATCATGTGTAAGTTACATGTTTATATACATGTATTTATACACACATCCAGATCCAGGTTTTTTTTTCCCCTAAGAGGGGATCATACGACTTATCCTGTTCTGCAACTTGCTTTTTCACTTAGCAAGCACAGCGGGCATCTCTCCATACCAGTGCGTATGGATCAGGCTCATTCTGTCTCAGCTGCTCAGCCTTCTATTGAATGGATGCTCCTTAATTTATTCAAACCACCTCCTAATGGTGGGCCTTTGGGCTGATTTGCTTTCTGCTGCAGTGAACCCCTTGCACTTAACAGCTCTGTGCACCTGTGGATTTCTGTAGGCCAGAGTCCCAGAAGTGGACTGGCCGGGGGGAGAGGGCCTGCCCATCTACGTGTGAGTAGATCCTGCCAAATTCCCTCCAGAGAGTTGTATCCCTGAAGCACCCCCCCAAAGCCTGAGAGAGCGCTGGTTTCCCCAGACCCTCCCTGCAAGGCCCGGCAGCCTCCAAGGCTGCTTCTGCTCCAAGGATCTACGATCTCAACTCTGAGCCCACTGCTGTATGGTGAGGAAACCCCCGAGGTGGCGAATAGGGACGAGGGCCTTGTTAAAAAATAACAAAAATAAAAACCAGCGTCCTCCCTGGACAAGTCCCTACGCGGAGCAGCTGAGGGCGAGCAGAGGGAACGCACGGCCTTGCCAGGCTGCTCTCCTGGCTGTGTGGAGGGCTGTGTGGGACGGCTAGGGGCAGGCCTGCTTCCAGGAAGAAAACCTCCCGCAGAAGGCTACAAACGGGTGCGTGCCTCAGCAGCAGGAGTGGGGGGCCGCAGCAAGAGGAAGACGAGGCCTCTGGCCTCTGGCGGAAGGGAGAAGTCCTCCACTAGGGTTGGGCAGTCGGGGCCGAAGCCGGCAGAGACAGGAGGCCAAACGCAGGACGGCCAGGGGAGCAGCCAGGCCCTCTCTCTTCAGCTGCCATCCCCAGGTGTCAGGACCCACACATCCTGTTCAGGACTCAGAAGGTCTTTCCCACCTCCCTGCTCAAGCCAGCAGGCTCCCTGGCCTAGAATTCCCTGGGCCTGGGCCCCCACTGCTACCCTCAGGCCCGGCTGTGCCAGCGTCACAGAGCCCCAAACGCGGCACTCCCAGGGAGGCGGGTAGGGGATCCCGCTGGCCAACGCAGGCTGAGAAGTCTGGGTCAGCGCCAATCTCTTACCATGGCCGTGTCCTCCTTCCTCTAGCCACTTGCTTCCCCACAGACACCTCAAGTCGAGGCAGGCTCCCAGCCCCACAAACTGCTGACAACTCCGCTGTCACTCACTTCCTGCCCGGGGACCACACGGCCTCTTCTCACCCTGGGACTCACTTCCTGTTGACTGCCAGCTCCATAGCATAGAGACCCAGGAGCACCTGCTCCGAGACCCAACCCAGCCCCAGGGTCCCAACCCACCCTGATCGGGCACTCCTCCCAGGCCTGCCCTGGAGGACCCCAGTCTGCAGCAGCATGAGACACGCCATCCTTCCAGAGGTGGGCGGATGAGGGGTAGGGGAGCACTCTGCACAGCTCCAGCCCCGGGGGTAGCTCAGTGGGCTGAAATCCACCCCGATCTCAGGAGTCCTCCCCCTCCTCTCTTCCCGACCAGCCCATCCTCCGTTGCCCGCCCTCTCTGGTCGTGGATGACCCTGAGTCGACCAGAGCTCTGGGCTTAGGGGAGCTGCTGACTCCTGCCACGGTCAACCCTTGTCCATCTTACCCATCAAGAACCCCCCCCACACACAGCTAGTAGTGGCCCCTCACTGGCCCTCTCTCTGGAGTTCAGGGTAACTGGGCAGGTCAAATCCACCCAGAAGAAACCACTGAGAGGAAGGAAGGAGGTCCACAGGCAAATGGACTGACGCAACTCTAAATCTCCAGGGAGGAGCCGGGCGCTCCCTAAAAGGGCATCTCAGGTGAGAAGAGCAGACCTGGAAGCCACTAGGAGTGGCCACCCCAGCCAGGCCTGTGTCCTCCTTTCCCCCCACCCCCCACTAGCTTGTTGCATCCTAGAGGCAGGGACTTGCTTTATTAAGTTGGACTGGGCGTGGAGTAGGGCACCTGGCGGGTGTTCAATAGTCATAATTGATCCCTTAATGCCAAAGACCAGGTTACGAGCGAGAGCATCCAGTTCACACGTCTAGAGGGAGTTTCAACTTTGTTGCATGTCAGGTGTAACTGTTACAAATCCTGTTTTTGTTTGCTTTTATTCTTTACAGTTGCCTTGAAAGGAGACACGGCGCACCCTGAGACACTCATTTTTCCCATGGCGGGGAGGGGTAGCGGCAGAAGCCCCTGGTCCCTGTGGAAGGCACCACCAGCAGCTAGAGGGGACCATTTGCACTCGCCTTCTTCTCACCCGCGGGGTACGGGGAGAGGGCAGGCGTGGTGGCAGAATGGGAATGGCAGCCACGGGCCCCCTCACTTCTCCTCCCTGGGGTGGTGGACACAAGGGACTTGCGCAGAGCCTGATCCCCGTCACCCACTGTGCACCTCACCCCGCCCAGTGTGCCTCACCCCGGGTCTTCAAACCCTGCCCACCTCCCGGGGCCCCTCAGAGTTTGCTGATCTTTGCCTTCCTTCCAGGCAAGACCCCTCCACCCCAGGGAAATGCCTCCTGCTTCTCTTGCCCACCTGCTCCTAGGGCCCCTCCTGTGAGCAGCTTATTCCAAGAAGTGAAGGCAGTGGTTCTCAGCTGGGGGCAATTTTGCCCCCCAGAGGACATGTAGCAATGTGCCTGAGACACTTTTGGTCACTACACTGTGGGTTGGGGGGACGGACAGTGGCTCCTGGTGGGTAGGGGACAGCCCTCACCACAAAAATTACGCAGCCCCAAATGTGGATGGTGCTGTTGTTGAAAAGCCCTGGGCTGAGGACAGGGGCATGGACCAGGGACTTTTTCTAGGGACCATTTTTTTAAAACTTCAAAAAAAATTTTGGTAAGATATATGTGACATAAAACCCACCATTTTACCCATTTTCAAGTGTACAATTCAGTGAAATTAAGTACATTCACACTGTTGTACAACCATTAACACCGTCCATCTTGAAAACTTTTTCATCTTCCCAAACTGAAACTCTTGTACCCATTAAACAAAATTCCCCATCCCCCCACCCCCCAAGTTCCTGGCAACCAGTATTCTACTTTCTATCTTCTAAGGAACATTTTAAAATCTGTCTGTCTGTCTCTCACACACACCACCCCGGGAGGTATTTGTGCCAGGCCCTGGTCTTTGGAACCCTCAGCCTTGCCCCCAACACCCCCAAAGCCCCTGTGGAGCCTGGCCCTTGAGTTCACGCTGGCATTCACTCACACCCCATAGCCCACAGCATACCACATTTGTTTACAAAGCACTCTCACACCCTATCTCATTAGAGCACTCCTCACATGTTACCTAATTATTTGTTTACTGTGTGTCTCCCTCCTAGACTGTGAGCTTTGCCTTATTTATCTTTTTATTTCTCTTCCTTCCAACCACTCCACAACAGCTCCCCCGTGCTAAGCAGAGGACTCGGCATAACTGTGCTTATACAATTGATCAACTTAATTAGCCCAATTATCCTGATGGGTCGTGTTACTCTCACTTTTCCAAGGAAAAGGTCTCCAAGGTTTGCCTCAGGTCACACACCTTCTAAGTGGTAAAGCTTCCAAAATGACCCAGGTACAGGAGAGGCATTTGAAAGCTAGCCACCGGCTCTGGGTTGAGTCTCAGGAAAAGCCCAACCTCAAATCCCAAGGGATCCAAGGAGGGAAAAGGAGGCTTTGATGTGCCTGAGCAGGGCCAGGGAAAGGCTGCAGCTGTTTCCCAGGCAGCAGCCACCACAGGGAAAGGCCAGAGGCAAAGCCAGAAAGAACCTCCTGCAGTGAACCTGTCCAGGCCAAAGCCAGTCCCCCAGCTGCCCGCCCTGCCCCCTTCCCCTCCCCCTTTGCTGGAAGTCTGGACCAGACCCCAGAACTCCAACCCTCCCTCAGGAAGGGAGGCCTTGTCTCCCAAGGTGGGGCACAGTGCCGGGGCTCCAAATAGGAAAGGGATTTTGAGGCCTGTTTGACAGGTATGATACCTGCACACGAAAGCTAAGAGGTGAGGGAAATGATACAAGGGAGACAGGGCACCGGGTCAGCTCTCCAGCACAGCCCTGGGCACAGGCTTACCTGGGCCCAGGTGTGGAGGGGGGAGACCTGGGGCCCTGCGTCTACCACTGGAAGGCCCTGGAGGTCGGAGCCACGTTCTGGCCTGGCTCTGGGCACGTGACTCACCCTCTCCTCCTGTGCCAGGAGCTGCTGCTGAAAGGGGCCTTCGCCCCCAGACCCCGGGGGAGCTCCGGCGGGGGGAGGCCCAGAGGCTGGCAGATGTGGGATGGCCTCACCTCGCCCTCCCCAGCCTTCCTGCCCTCCCTCCTCCACCCCTCATCACCATTGTGCCTTTAAGGCACTTGGAACACTCAGCTCTGTGCCAGCTGGGGACCCTGGCGTCTGGCCAGCTATGGCCTCTTGATTAAAGACACACAGAGGCGCAATCACATGCACAGACACACAAGGGGTTCACCATGGCCCAGAGACACCCGCTCACCAGCCGCAGAGATGTGCTCAGATGGCCCAGAGTGAGGTCAACAAAAACACGCCAACAGTCCCCCTCCACCTGCGCCCTCCGTTCACTGCAGTCCCTCGCAGACCCTTCAGCTCCCCGCCAACGCCCTGGATTTTCCCAGGTTGACTCTCGTTTCAGGAAACCGCCAACCGTTCACATAAGCGGGGCAGCCGTGTCCCCTGAGCGCTGGCACTGGGCCCGGGCTCCCCCGTCTCCTCTGCTCCAGGCCTTCCTGCAGCCCCTTCCCCTGGCAGCCCTCTGCTCTGATCGCCGGAAGTGGCCTTGAGGCAGGGACAGCCAGAGAGGTCCCCCACGCCCACCCCCGAAAGAGGCCCACACGCCTCCCTGCTCAGCCTTCCTGGGGTGAATGGAGTCGGACCCCAAGACTTTGGAACCAGGACCTTGACCCTTCCAATTTCCTTTTCCCTAGTGGAGTGGCCAAAAGGGCCATCAGGGGGGTCAAGGACAGAAGGACCAGAGGCCAAAGAGGGCCAATTCTGGCAAGTCTGGCCCCAGCTCGGGTATGACTTCTAGGTGCCACCATTTCTCTCACCACTGAGGCTGGGAGCTTCCTTCCCACCCTCCTCCTCCCCAGAGATCTCTCCAGCGTGTGTGTGTGTGTGTGTGTGTGTGTGTGTGAGAGAGAGAGAGAGAGAGAGAGAGAGAGAGAGAGAGAGAGAGAGAGAGAGAGAGAGAGAGACTCAGGACTGAGGAGAGAACTTGAGGGTGTGGCGAAGTCTTAGAGGTCACTCAGTCGGGGCCCCTGCTAGCTGTGACACATGGATGCAAGATCTAGCATGCCTGGTGAGTGGCGGCCCATCCGGGGTTCCGCTTCCAGCAGGGACACCTGTCTACCTGGAAGAGGGCCTGGCTGCGCTCTTTGAAGTCAACCTCAAAGGATTTCAGGGTGAGCTGGAGCCTCCCTTGAAAAAGCCATTATGTAGAGGAGATCCAGGTCGTATTTAAGTGAAGCTCTTTCGCAGTTTTTTTCTGTTTTCAACCTCTCCATCCAGGCCTAGGATGACAGGCTGGGTGAGAAGGGAACTCAGCGTGGAAAATGGTGCTTTCTTGTCTGTGCCTCACGAACCTTTCTGAAGTTTCTGATGGGTGTCTCCCCACCCCCGCCCACCCCCGCTGGGGCAGTGCTCATCCTGCCCCACCCTACGGCATGACTTCATAGCTTTAATCACAGCCCCGCTCAGCTTCGCCTCTCCAGCCTGGAGAGCCAGTAACCTCTCGTCTGTCCTCACTCGGCTGCCTCGCCTTCCCCTTCATCTATTTAGCGGCCCTTCCCTGGAGCTTCTCCACCTCCGTGTATCCTTTTTGAGGTGGCAGAACCGAAACGCACAGAATTCTCTAGGTGAGGAGGATGAAAGAAGACTGACGTCAACAACTCCGCCCCGATGCATGTGTGGAAGGTCCCTGCAGCAGCGGGAGTGGGGCAGGTGCAGCTCGGGCTCCGGAGACGCCCAGGGGGTCCTAGGAAGCCCACGGGGCTCGGGACCGGAAGGAATGAACCCCTCTTGCTGGAGAGGGCCTGGAACATGTGGCTCTGGGGAAGGGGCCGGGGAGGGATGAAAATAAACAGGGGTTTTTGGAAAAACAAAATGGAGAGTCTGGGATTTCACTCAGATGCTCCCTCAATAAGACCAGATAACTAGATCAGCCTCTGAAAGGGCCCCTGCCAAACCTGCTCCCATCCAGAAGTCTCGGTCTCTGACAATACCACTGCCACTGGCCCTGGGGGCCGGCAGCACCTTCCTCCCTCTCCCTGGTCCGCAGCCCAGCACTGCAGGCCCTGCCAATTCTGTCCCGTCACGGCCGCCCCCCGACAGGCTCTGGGGGCATTTTTTGGCCCCAACGTACCCCATCCTATCTCCCTGCATTCGCTTGTGCTCACCCCATCATGCTCACGGATGCCAGAGTGAGCTTCCCAAAACATGACGCCCATCACTTCACACCTCCCACCGTCTCAAAAATCCTCCAGATAAACACAGCACATTTTTGAGAGGATAAAATATAAACCCTCAGGCTGCCTGCAAACCACCTCTCCACCCGAGATCAAAGGTGTTCTTAAATGAAACCCTCGTCCACTCAGCCAAGCCAGTCTGCGCACGGTCCGGCCTCCCCCAAGCACGCCGGTCCCCGCGCACATTCGTCCCTGCATACGCGGCTCAGGAAGGTCCTAGGTGGGGAAACCTCCCACTTTCCCCTGCCACACATCACCTCCCTTCGAAGGCCCAAGTCCAGCCCCTCCCCCAACATGTCTTCCGCACTTGAGGTCCAGACCACGGGCCAGGCTCTTGGGGTACTGGATGGCTCTGTGAGCGCTGGTTGGACTGGTCAGCTGGGGGAATGAGCCGAGGAGCCTGCGTGGCACAGTTACAAGGAAAGTCTCTAACCTCGCCAGATGTCTGACAGCCCTGTTTTCCCCACACCTTCAAAAGCATGACGACACAGGGGAACGGGCAGCAGTGGGCCCACGCAGGCTCACAGGCAGGGATGCCCCCTGAGGGGCCGGGGCCCAGGAATGGGAGATACCCTTTCAGGAAGTTCCGTGCATAAAAACAAGGGGCACCAAGTCACTGAGTCAAGGTTCCAGGGGTTAGTGAAGGAGCCCTTCTAACCCGGACACAAAGAGGGGATTTGAGTTCTGTCTTAAGAATCAAACGGTCATATTAGGTGAGAAAATGAGCCAGTACTGCAAAGGCCCAATAACTGAGTGAAACGGTACTCGGCTGGCTTAAGCTGCAGTGGAACGGTCCCCCAGCTTCACGCAGCTTACAGCACAAGTCTTTTGCTTTGAAGTGGAGCAGTTTGGCCCTCAAGAACTCACTCACTCGGGCGTTACGATGGAGGCTGAGCCTCCAGCGAGGAGTGAGGAGTGAGTTAGGCAGCCGGTCTGGCTGAGCTGGGTGCCTGCTCCCAGCCCCCTCCCCCCTCCTCCTCCTCCCCTCCCCCCTCCTCCCCTCCCCCTCCCCCCCTTTCTGGGTTATTCTTAGCAAGAGGTGACCTCAGAGTGCTCCCACTGAGCAAAAATAACCCTGGAGGAAGTTGATGAATATAAATTTTCAATGAATAAGTGCATATACCTAGTAAACAGGGCGGGGAGCCCTGAAGGGCCGGTCCCCACCCCAGGGTCTGGCGGGCAAGGGCAGATACTGTCCCTCCTGGAGCCCCAGCAGTAACCAGCACATAGGACAAAGGCAGTCGCAGGGCAGTCTGGGTCTGTGATCAGGCAGGAACCAGCTTCGGACACCCTCACTTGTTACTCTGCAATGTCCTCGGAGCCGGTGAACAGGAAGATGCCTCTTCCTCCCAGCCGACGCTCACACCCACACACAGGCCCAAACTCTCTGGCCAGCAGAGACCAGCCCTGCACGCTGCGGTCCCGTCCTCTGGTCGTGGGTACTGGCCAGCCAGCAGGCCCTGCACCCAGGTGCCAGCTCCCTTTCTAGGCTCCGCCCAGCCCCGAGGCCGGCTTCCTGTTTCCTGTTGCTGCTCCGGCTGCGAGCATCCTGGCTCTGAGGCCAGTGCCACAGACCAACACCGCCGCCTGGTTGAAATGGGCCCACTGCTCACTCCTCAGACCACCGTAACCTTCCCCACTTACCCGCAGGCTCCCTGGTATTTGGGTCAATTGCCCTGCTCAGTTCTGTTTTCTCTGGATGCTTTTTGGACCAGGTCTACACATTTTTTCAAACAACCCTGCATTCATATGTTATCTTAAAGCGAATTTGGGGCACCCAGTCTTCCAGATGGTGTGGCTGGCGTGGCAAGGGGGAATGAGCACTGAGGGCTCTGCGGTCGGGAGGTGTGGAGTCCAAGTCCAGATCGTCCTCTCTAACCTCGGTCTCTTCACCTGAACGTGGGGATGGTAATGCCAGCGGCCTCCACCTACCCCACACAGGTTTGTCGTTGGCATCAAATGAGGTCACGGTGTAGAAAGCCCTTGCTGGCAATCGAGTGCTGCACCACTCTGAGCCTTTCTTCATGGTCGCTGACCTCAGTGAGTGGGTGGACAGTGCAATGCGGGTGCCTCTAAGTGGCAGATCTGGTGGAAGACACAAGGTCTCTCCACCAGCTTTTGTGTGAAAAGCCAGGCTTTGGTTTAGGTTTTTTAAATTCCCAATCCACCAGAAAATGGTACTTTTGTAAAACACAGAATCATGACTGTGGATGTGGCGACAGTATCAGATTGATATAAAGGTTTCTAAATGCTGATTCTCAAGTTCTGTACAGACAGGTAACAAAACAGTTCGCAGACTGGTGCTTCGCAGCCAGGTGTGTGGACCAAAGCCCGGGATTGGTGGGCTGATATCTTGTCTTACTTCTTAGTGTTCATTTTAATTTCACAGTCAGTTCAAAAGGGAGAGCCAGTGTGGGTCACGATGGCTGCACTGGGCTTCATGTGCAAGACAGGCCTGGCTGGGCTGTGATAGAGAAGGGAAGGCTGCAGAACAGCTTTTACGAGGCAGCGGGACAAATGTGCTTGGGGTGATCAGGGAGCAGCAAAGAGGCGGGGTTTCCTTGGCAAAAGAGGTGGACACTGAGCACCAGTGCAGAGGCAGGAGGGGTCACATGGTGAAGAGGCAAATGGGGGTTCCAGGTCTCATCCCATGAGAAGAAAGCTCCTAGAGATTCTTGAAAGCGATGTGCCCTGGGCTGTATTTAGTGTAATTACATGTGGCCTCCCCTCTAGCACACTAGGTTGAAATAAGTCTTATTTATTTGGCAGGTGCTCAGTAGGTGTAATGTGTTTGTCACCGAAAAAGAGAGGGCCGGGGGGTCTAGAGAGACGCTGGGGGCAGGTGGGGCCTGATCTGGGTGAGGGCGCAGCCAGGAGGCTGACGCAGGAGCAGGAGAAAGTGGAAGGCACTCAGGGACAGGCAGGCCTTAGGGGAAATTCTGTAGACGATTTCACAGCCTCGGGCCGGGGGATGGTGAGGACACCACTGGATGTACCTCGTCCCTTCCCGTCCAGCAGTGGATATGCAACATTTGCACAAATGTTTGCACTCCCAGCACTGCTCCCTCTGTTCCACCTGCCAGGATTTGAGCCAAGCCCACCCTCCTACCCCGTTTCCAGGCTTAGCTTGATGACACACACTCAGCTGCTTTAAAGCTCCCTGGTCAATCTGTTCCCAGGGCCACAGCTGCGCCAGGTCCCCAGAAGCCCTCCCTGCTGTGCTCCTCGGCTGGGGAGGGGCGGAGGCCTGGGCCAGCACCTGCTCCGCAAGTGAACCAGGTGGCCCGAGGCCCAGGAGACCGTGGGCTGGCCCTGAGCTGCAGCACGAACTTCCCCCACGTGGGTTCCCTTGGGGTCCACGGGCCTGCTGCCGGGGAAGACCTGCTGGCTGTTCTCTGTTCCCCTCAACGTGCAAGGGGTCCCTTTCACAACAGCTGCCTCAGCCCCATGCCTCCCCACTCAGCGTTGCCTCCCCACACACTCTCTCCCTTCCCAGGGCCTCACTTAGGACTGGACCACATCCACACTGACCTGCACGGGATGCGCACCGCTGCCCACTGGAGCTGCTGAGAGGCCGATGCCAGGCTCCCACCCGAAAGGCCTTGTAGACCCCTGGCCCACTGGCCCCTCCGGGGGTGGGGATGCCGGTTTATGACGCTGCTGGCCCTGTGCATTTGGAGCCCACTTTGCTGTTTGCACAGCACCCCTGGAGGTGGACAGGGCAGGTATTACCGGCAGCCATATTTTAACAATGAGGAAGCAAAAGTTCAGAGAGGTTCAGTAATTTGCTAAGGCCACACAGCTGGGAAGCAGTAAATCCAGGGCTGCTGCTTCTGTTTCGGGTAAGGGCAGAACCGGCCTTTGCTGACCACTGGCTCTTTGGTGTTTTAACCCATTTAATTCTCACAGGGGTCTAGAAGGAATGCATTTTTATCATCTCTATTTTTCAGAACGGGAACCCAAGGTTCAGGCAGTGACTTGTTCAATGTCACACAGGTGGTCAGTGGTGGAGCTGGGATTTAAACCCAGGTCTGTTGGATTTTAAAGACAGTGCTTTTCCTTCCATGCTGGGCACTGTTCCAGGCCAGGGGTGTATGACCCACTGGGCCGTGCCCCTCTTCCCTCTAATCGTCCATCTCTGGACACACTTCCACACTTACCCCTGATTTCCCTGCACCCTCTGATCCTGGGGCCTCACCCCACCTCTCAGTGATGTGCCCTCCCTTTGGTTCCACGGACTCACAAATGTGAGTCAAAGGGCTGCCAGGTCCCATTTGCTACAGGTGGTGGCTCCCGTTCCCAGCACCCGAACCAGGGAAAGGTGGAGCTTGCTCTGCAGATCTCGAGCACACGTGCAGCTCAGATTCGGAATGACGGGTGGGCTCTGACTCAGCCTGCACTGTGCCCCTCCACTTTCTCCCGCCAGGTGCCCTGTGAGGGCGGGGAGGAGAGTGGAGGGACCCCCAGGAATCTGGGAGTGCAGCCTGGAGTCTGCTGCATGCTGAAAATTCCTTTGAAGTCCCGTTTTATCTTTCAACTGCATGTGACTTTTTCATTCCAGGCCATAAAATATCCATGTCTGCTTTAATATTAAAGTGTTTAAAATTACTTACCAGTTAAATGACTTAACTTCTTCCCCCCTTCCCCTCCAAATCTCCAAGCAGAAGTGGCAGTGGTGCACTTCAGTGCCCTGCAGATTCCCAGACCTCCCGACTCCAAGAACCCCCCTCACCTCCAGCTGGTGCAGCCCGCCCTCCCTCCCTCCGCTGCCCCTTTCACTGCAGCCACGTTCACCCTGCTCTCTGCCCCAAGGAGGAAAATCCTGCCCCGCTGAGAACATTTCCTTGAAGGGCTGAGTTACAAATGCGGGGCTCCTGGCTCCTCTACCTTCTCGCTCCAAGGTTCCCATTCTCAGCTGGAAGGGACGAAAAGAAAGGAACCATCTGTGGCTGGAGCTGGCAGATAACTATTGTTCTGCCTCTGAGTTTAAGGCATAAGGAAGGCAGGCTCCTGCCGCCCACGGGCCTTGCCCTCCGGAGCACTCCTCATCTTGGGCAACCCGGGAGTCCCTCCCCCAACCCCCCATTCAGAGGCAACGGCACCCGGAAGCCCGGGGTCTACACTTCTACTGGACTTACACAGCGCCCAGCCCTCCTCCTCTCTTACAGCCTGCATCTCTCCCCTACTCACTTTGATCAGACTTCCAGACCTCAGTTCCCTTCCTCCAAGTTCTCCAGGTGGGGGTGAGGCCCAAGGTGGGTGTCTGGATGGGGAGGGAGGGGCCCGTGCAGGCAGGCTAGGGAAAAACAAGTCCCACTCTCTTGCTGCGCTTCCAGAAAGAAGCTGAGAGTCAGGGGCCTGGTTCAAGTCCCACAAGACCCACAGCGCAAGTCCCCTGGCCTCTAGGGGCCTCCAGTTCGATGCAGAAAATAGGAAAGTTTGGGGGTGGTTTTGGGGGTCCAGTGAATGGGGAATGGAATTGGGCTCTACAGCTGGAGGGGTACACTCCATGCCCCAGTCTTAGCGTGCCCAGGTCCCTGCAGGACACACATCACTGGCATTTACAGTGTGCATGTGCGCGTGTGTGCGTGCGTGCGTGCGTGCATACGTGCGTGCGTGTGCGCGTGTGCGTGCGTGCGCGTGCACCTGGGCTGGGGGTACGCCACCTCACTCACCGGAGGGTGCTTGCGCTTCCTCCCAGGCCGCCCCACCTTCCGGGCAGTTGTGCTGGGCTCCTGCCGCTCCTCCTTGCCACGAGCCTCCTCCTGCTCCTCTCCCTCCTGTGGGCACAGACACAGCCTGTAAAGCCAGGGCTGGACCCCAGAGCCCTCCCCAGTGTCCCACCCGCAGGGCAGCCACACTTCCAGGGTTGTGCCACGCTGTTCCCCCTGGCAGGGATGGTCTTCACCCGCTTCCTGACTGGCAGAGCTGGGCCACCCCTGAGGGCCGAGTCAACTTTATCCTCAGGGGACTTCAGAGCCGCCCCGCTGCCCCAGCAGAACGCAGCTCTCCCTCGGGTGGACACGTTCTCTGAACCACAGAATCATAACACAGGCTCTGACAAAGAATTTGTTTCTGGATATGAGTTTATTTATATGAAAAAAATCTAAAACAAGTACAAAAATGATTAACGCTGTATTTAATGAATCACCTTTATTGAAGAGAATAAAATCACAGGAAGAGAAGTATGACATGTAGCAATGTCTACTGGAAGTACACGCAACCCTTGGAAGGAGGCCTACCACAGACCATGGAGGGCATTACAGCCCCTGTACATACACCTGCCCTGAAGCATCTGCCACATCGTGTAGGCACTGCATGTGCCTGTTACCCCGCGGGAGCATCTCAGGGACCGTGTCTTGGTTCATCGTGATGCCCCTCCTTCGCTGAATTTTGGACCAGAGTTTGGTTTTGTTACCACCCTTCACCTGGCCCGTGCCAGGGCCGAGCCCTGCAGTGCTTGTCTCGTGGGGCAGACACATAAACCTAGAAAGTCCTCCTGCCTCACTGCTCCAGCCTGGCCACAAACCACCCACAAGTTGCTTCTGACTCAGCCGGCTCCAGCATGACTAATCATGAGCAAAAACTGTGTTGGGGAAGGAGAGAGAAAGGGACCCTGACCCAGCAGAGGCCCCTCAGGCTGCCATTCGTGCCCTGCATGACGTCAGCAGCCACAGACATCTTCACAGTCCTCCCAGGGGAGGGCGCCAGCCCAGAGCCATGCTGGTGCCACAGAAAAGGGGAGGTGCACAGATTCCCGGGGGATTGAATCGAGGTGGCCCTCAATGTCCCACTCAACTTTCATTTTTTGTGATTTCAAAATTGCTTGTGGTTTGCCACATTAATTTTCAGGTGATGGTGGGACATGCAGATGGAAACCTACTGCGACCAGTCATAGACATGAGACCGATGGGAAGAGTGGCACTGGCTCCCGCTGTCCATCCATCCATTCGAGGCACATCTGGGACAGACCCGCCCAGTAAGGAGATTTAGGAGGGAGATTGAGCATTGCAGCTGAGAGTCCGGGAGCCCTCCGAGGACATGTGAGTGGAAGATGACAGAGGCCCCAGGCCTTAGCACTGAGGGGAGACTCCAGTCAAGTTGCAGGAGGTGGAGAGAGTGTTCAGAGGAGGAGAAAGGGGACGCCAGTGTATTGTGGGTGCAAGAAAAAAGGGAGCTGCCAACCCAAGAGGCAAAGTCAACAGATGCAAAGAAGTCGAGCGCAGAGCGATTTGGTTAGGGGTGGAAATGGTCAGCCTCAGAGGGAAGCTGTGCAGAATGACACAAGGGGTCGGAGAGGGGCTGGTGAGACAGTTTAAAGGGACCCAGCTGAGAAAGGTCTGGAAAAGAAGCCAAGGACAGAGAGCCCAGTGCCGGCTGGGGACAGGAGGTGAGGGTCCAGGGTGGTGAGAGAAAGGCTGCCCCAGGACCAGAGACCCTTGAGAGGCTCTTTTCAGGAAGAGAAACTGTGAGGTAGAGAAACTGTGAGGGCAGAAAGGCTGAGGTGGGGGACAGCCAAGTGGCGGGGAGGCCTCCATGACAGCTCTGTGGGTCTGGACTGAGGGGGGCCCAGGGCCACATGCCCCATGGTAAGCCAGGCCTGCTGGTGCTGAACTGTCTTCTGAGACCCCGCAGACACCCCCATTTAAGAAACAATCACTTGGATCACACAGAGAGAAAATATTACCAATGCAGCTTAACGTTTGTGAAAGTTCCAACTGAATCTACCCAAGTATAGTGAATTTCAGCTGAGATGGTGCTTTTGGTCAGGTTACACCACGGCTAAAAGGGCGCCATTTTGATCGTGCTGACCAGGTAACTCGGCATTTACAAAACAGTTGGAGGCCACGCCAGGTCGTGGAAAGACATGGGGCTTAAAGCAAACCAAAATGGGTATGAGCCCAGCTTGTCCTTGTTCTAGTTCCAGGACGGTTCTCTCTGAAACTCAGTTTCCTCATCCTAAAATGGGGGTAGGAAGGTGTCCATTCTGCCTGCTTCTTGGGTTTTTAAGAAGACAGATGACTAAATGGTTTGTACCCTTGCCTGTTTTGTTCACTGCTGAATACCCAGAGCCTAGAACAGACTCAGCACTTCGTGGGTTTTCCACACGCCCCTCGATGAGAGGACTTACGTGTTCCCCCACAGCAGGAGGCCCCCCCAGCCCCTGCACTTGCCTGCAGAGCACTAGGCCACACCTAGCCAAGCCTCTGACCATTGCTCGTGGCCGGGCCCATGGGCCTGGAATGCACAGGTAGCAGCCAAGAGGGGGTGCCGAGGTGGGTCAGGATCAGTCTGGGTGGCCATGGGGTCTGAAAAGGCTCCTACCGCCCAGAAATTCTGGGCTCTGAACTATTTCTTTAGCACACTGCATCTCTTACAGAGGGATTCGTTTGATTTTCTAACTTTTGCTCTGAACTAATCAGAGACAGGAAAGCCAATCAGAGCCTCAGATCAGCACTAAGGAACCACAATTACCAGGCTGCCTGTGCTGACTAAAAACAAAGACACCTGCTGTTTCAGGACTGCCAAGCCCCAGCTTCCATTAGCATATGGAGAAAGCCTTTGGGGGCCCCTGATAGGCAACCCCTGTGCCATCTGGAGACTTGCTGTCATTCCTCACCTCCACACACGTGCTCTGCCTGACACACAGGAGATGCTCAGCACATCCTTCCCTGTTGAATTTAATTCAGTGCAACACCCCCAAGAGGAAGAGGTGGAAGACCTTGATGCCAGACCATCTGTCCAGGTCCTCGTGTACTGAGAACGGGGAGCCCCCAGGGCCATGTCCTGAGCCTATCCCTCGGGCCCAAGCGGGGAACGGCACCTGATGCCCAATCCAACACTCTGCCCTCCGGTACCCCTGGGGTGTGCTTCGGAAACCGAGTCTCCACGAGAGTCCAGGTGGGGAGTCGCACCGAGGTCTGAGCGACTCTGGCCCACACCCTTTCCATCTAGCCCTGAAGCACGGCTTTGTGAAAAGCGTGCCGTTTTCGGTCAACACGTCATTCTTCCGTGATACAGCGACATCGCGGGGCAGAGGGAGGTGGCGATACCTTCGGCTCTGGGTCTGCCTGCATTCACACCCACAAGTGAGAGGGGTAATACACTGAGAAGGGCGAGCAGATGGCTTGGGGCGTGCCCCTCAAGGAGGCGTATCAAGCGGTTCATTCTCGCATCTGTCATGGGGCCTGTTTCATTCAATATCTTTGCTGATGGGCTGAGCAAAGGAATGTAAAATATGCTTATCAAATCTGCCAGTAGCACTGAGCTGGGAGGCATCACTAATACTCTGAAAGGGAAGAATCTGATCCACAGTGACTTGGAGCAGCTGGAAAACAGTAACAAATTTAGCAGGAACAGCCTTGAGCCCAGGTTGGTTTCCTCATCTGTCAAGTGAAGGGGCTGAATTAGTCAGTCCTTCCAGTGGGAGGAGGCAGGAATGGGCAGAAATTCTAGTGAGGTGGGCTTTGGGGCAGGGAGGCAGCAAGCTGGACTTTTTTTTTTTTTTTTTTTTGTGGTACGCGGGCCTCTCACTGTTGTGGCCTCTCCCATTGCGGAGCAACAGGCTCCAGACGCGCAGGCTCAGCGGCCATGGCTCACGGGCCCAGCCGCTCTGCGGCATGTGGGATCTTCCTGGACCGGGGCACGAACCTGCGTCCCCTGCATCGGCAGGCAGACTCTCAACCACTGCGCCACCAGGGAAACGCTAGGCTGGACTTTTTGCTCTGCTATTTACTCCCTGGTCCCTTCGAGCTATTTAACCTCTCTAGTCTAGCGTTCCTCACCTACAAAATGGGGATAATAATATCTACTTCACAGCAATGGTATAACAATTAAATGAGGTAATATATGGAAAGCTGACACATGAAAGTCACTCAAGAATCGCTAACTTCCTCCGCTCCCAGGTCCCGACCAGAACTATTCACAAATGTGCATCCCTCCCTCCTCCCGCCCCTCCCCACCCCCACGCAAACCCCAGCTCACTGCCCGGCAGATGCAGCCATCACTCAGTGCTACAGACAAACCCCAACATCTGGCTGGTACTGCCGCAGTGAGATACTCAGGAACACTGGGGCTCCGTGATCCCTCCAAAATGCAAAGCTGATTACGTCACTCCACAGAGCTTAAGCCCTTGCTGAGGGGGCTCCCAGGGCCCTGCAGGATCAAGCCAAGCTCCTTAGCCCCGGTGAAGGAAGGCCCTAGGATCTGGCCGGCACTTCCCACCCATCGTAAACCGACCACGCCTGGTGCAAATGTGGGCTGCTCCTTCCCTGGGACATTGGCACAGACCCTTGCTTCTGCCCCGACTACCTTCCCCTCACTTTTCCAACCTCACTTCCTAGATTCCCTTCCCCTGGGCCCCTCCTTCCCACACCCCACCTAGACTGAGTCTGTGGGTCCTTCCTCTCCCACAGCACCCACTATCCAGCACTGCAGCTGCCAGCTATCATCATGACCAAGCCACAAGCCCCTTGAGGGAAGGAACTCTGTCTTATCCACCTTGGCGTCTGTCCCCAGTGCCTAGAGCGATGCACCTGGCACAGGGCAGGCACTCAAAATACTTGATGAGTGACTGTCACATAGTAGATGTTCAATAAACAAGTCCATACACACACAGAGAGGCACGTGTACGAATCCACAAACGTGCACGAATACAACCAAGCAGGAGGCTCCAGTGCCATTCTGATCTTTAGGACTCAAAGTCAGGAAACAGGGTGACTAAAAGGTATTTTCTAGTCTTCAACATAATCATGTCACTTCAATTTATGTAACTCTTTACAGTTTTCAGAGCCCCTCTACATTCGATGGCCTGTTAGATTAGGTGGTTACCATCAGCCTCTCTCAACTTCTGAGGCTATGATTTGACCTACATTTTAACACAGCTCACTGGATGGATTATTTTAGGCCACACACAACTTCTCATTCTGAGGAGCTGGGCCATGATGACAATAATCTCTCACATTTGTACTGTACGTGGTAATTAACAAAGCATTTTCACATACGTTATTTCATTTTATTCTTATGCTTTACAGAAAGTAGAGCTGGTATTATTTTTTTCCATTACGCAGGCGGGAAATCTGAAGCTCAGAGTGGCTACCTACCTTTCAGAGATCAGAGAGCCAGCAAGGCAGGCCTTTAGAACCAAAATTTAAATCTTTTGATTCCCAGCCCTTGGGTCTTTCCACAGCAACATGCCACTATACCTACTATGCCATGTGCCCCTGACACGTGTACACATGCATGACCATGAGCAGGCAGGCAAGCCAAGGTAAAGGTACACGCTGGCATTCACACGCACACATCCACACACAGTTGTCTCAGGGGCCTCATGCCTAGACGGGGACCCCTCCCCCTAAGAGAGACACATCCCACGAGGCCCTCACCCAGAGCCAGCCAGATATACGTGCTCCCTTCAGAGCGTACACCGGATGCTACTGACCCAGCATCCGCTGAGCAGATGTCTCAAGTTGGTGTTTGAGTCAAGGGGATGAACTTGCCGGATCTAGCCAGCCACTTGCCCGGGCCCCCTGGGACAAGAAGCACGTACAGCCTTTGCCAGCTGGCTGGCTGGCCTCCCAGGGCCTGTCTGTGGTCGTGGAATTCAGTGAAACGAACTGGCTTCTCTGGCAGGCAGAGCCCCGTTCTGGGTGCCTGAGTACCAGGCCCACGACCCCGCAGAGCACACCGCACACACGCGCGCACACGCACACGCACGGCAGGCCCAGGCCGGACCGCAGGGTGAGCTGCAGGAGGACGGGTGGGGAGGGCAAGGGCACCGGGAATTGCTGTAGGTGCTCTCACTTCCGTGCAGCCCTCCCAAGCCCCCCGTCTTTTCTGCTCTCGGTCACCTCCCAAAGCTCGTCAGTCCTTTGTTTCAACTACTCAACAATATTCAACAGATATTCACTGACTGCTCAGTGGGCTTCGTATTATAATTATCGATGAAGGTCTTCCATGACTCCCAAAAGGCCATGCTCCCAGAAGGCAGCGTCCGTGTCCTGACGGCCCCTCCGACACCCGCACAGCTCCCAGGCGCCTGCGCACAGTGGGCTTTCCCCAGGCCCTCCGCACCCCGTGCACCATGCTGGGGCCTCACCACCTTCCGGAATGGAGACTCCCCCCAGCACATACCCAGCCCACTGCAGCCCAGCCGTGCCCACCCCTGTGGTCCTAGGGCCACCATGAGGCCAGGCCCATGGATGTGCTCAAAAACATTTACTGAGGGGCTTCCCTGGTGGCGCAGTGGTTGAGAGTCCGCCTGCCGATGCAGGGGACACGGGTTCTTGCCCGGGTCTGAGAAGATCCCACGTGCTGCGGAGCGGCTGGGCCCGTGAGCCATGGCCGCTGAGCCTGCGCGTCCGGAGCCTGTGCTCCGCAACGGGAGAGGCCACAACAGTGAGAGGCCCGCGTACCGCAAAAGAAAAAAAAAACAAAACATTTACTGAGCACCAGCTATGTACCAGGTATAAAGATAAGCAAATAGGGAACTCAGTTCAGAGGGAGAGACACCACATAAACACACAAGTGCCTGTGCTGTGCGGAGGGCTGGGATGGAGCATGCCCACTCTGCCAGCAGCCACCCCCGTGGCCCCCAAGCCCCCTCGCCCTCGCTCCTTCAGCAGCCCACCCGGGCTCTGCACAGCCCATCATCTCCTTCCCACCCCACCAGCCACCCTCCCTTGGTGGATGGAAAGAATCCAGATAAATCTACTTTGTAGCCATGTGACTGTTACCAAGTTTCTCAACCTCTCTAAGCCTCAATTCCCTATCTGTAAAATGGGGATCCTCCAGTTACTGTGAGGATTAGGTGAGTTAATTGCCGGGCAAAGGAAACTCCTTTAGACACCCTTCCACACCGTGCACATGCTAAGTGGGGTGATTATAAGTAATAGCCCTAATAGCCGTGTGGCTCTCCGCAGAGGCAGCTGCAGGACATGGCCAGGCCCTGCGCCCAGTCCAGGTGCCAGAGAGGAAGGATATCTTCCCATTTCTCAGTCATCTTGGGACACCCACTCTTGCTCAGCTCCCCGCCGGCCCTCTTCCCTTTGCAGAGCTGAGCTCAGCTTCCCCGCCCAGGCCCTGTGGGGCCTGCTTCTTGGCCGGGATGGGCTCCAACCCCAGCCCAGACCTGAAAGCATGAAAGACCTGAGGGACCTTGGGCCCGGCCGTGGCCCCGCACGCGAGCCTCTGAAGGTAGCATAGCCCCTGCCATCAGCAGTTAGGTCATCCTGGGACTTCCCTGGTGGCCCAGCGGTTAAGAATCCACCTGCCAATGCAGGGGACACGGGTTCGAGCCCTGGTCCGGGAAGATCCCACATGCCACGGAGCAACGAAGCCTGTGCACCACAACTACTGAGCCTGCACTCTAGAGCCCGTGAGCCACAACTACCGAAGCCCACGTGCTTTAGGGCCTGCGTGCCGCAACTAATGAGCCCGCGTGCTGCAGCTACTGAAGCCCAGGTGCCTAGAGCCCGTGCTCCGTAACAAGAGAAGCCACCGCAATGAGAAGCCCGCGCACCACAATGAAGGGTAGCCCCCCCCATCGCTGCAACTAGAGAAAGCCCGGAGCATAGCAACGAAGGCCCAACGCAGCCAAAAAAAAAAGAGTTAGGTCATCCTGCAACTTGCCTCAGTTTTGCTTCTGTTGAGTGGGTAAAGGGAGAGGGGGCCATAGGCCGTGGGCTCTCAGGGGACTTTAAACCCACACCATTCACACCCTCGTCTGCATTGTCCCCACTCTTCTCCCATGCCTCTCAGTCCTCGGGGCTGCAGTGGATCTTCACCACAAATGTGCAGATAGGTTGGTAGATAGAGAGATAGGTAGATGGGGAGGAAGGTAAGTAGGTAGATAGATAGACAGCTAGTTAACTCTCCAAAATAAATTACAAGACTGAATCTGTGCCACTGTGTTAACCACTCACACACACCATCTCACGGAAATCTCTTTTTGCTGCTCAGCAGTCACGTAGCTGAGTCCACATTCAAACACACGTCTATCTCCAGAGTCCAACTGACCCCCACTTAAGACTGTACTGACTGCAGAGTTAAACTTGACATGTAACAGCAGTTAACTTAGAGAATTTTAGAGAACCTGAACCCGAAAATGGAGGTCCCAGTCAGCTCTGGGGTGGGCACTGTTTACATCACTTGCCTGCTATCCATGCGCAAGCATCTAATCGACTCCACTGAGCTACAAACGGACACGCCATTATTATTATTAGCTGTGTTCCCGAAGAGGTAAGGGCAAAGCTGCCTTTACTGGAACTGTTTAAATGTGTAAGAGGGATGCTCCCTCAACGACCCCTATAGTGACGATTATAAAGCAAAGAGCAGGCCCTGAGTGACCGTGTGTGGGCATCTGAGTGCACTAAAGGCAGGGCATGCCCGGGGTGGGCACCGGATCTGTGGGCCAGCAAGAACAGCTGAGAGTGGAGTCGGGGGAACCCCACTCAAGGATGCCCTTGAACTTCGGAACCGGAGTGCAGGAAGTGGTCGGCGCCCGAGGGAAATCAGTACTTGCCAGGCCTCTGGGTTGGACCTAGGTGAGAAGGGAGGAGCCCTGGCTACAGCACTGGCCATACGTGCATACATATACACACAGGTATGCACACACACACGGGCACACTTGCTGTGCTCCCCCAGCACAAATACGTACCCTCCCAACAGGCGCTTCTCCTACCCAGCAGGAGAGGGTGAGCTCAGGGAGAGCCGTCCAGGAGCGGCCTCCTTCCTCCAGAGGGCAGGCATGGCTTGCCCATCCTTGTATCTTCCTATCCCCTTCCCTTTACTAGGTCCTCCAGCAAGGTATATTCAGTTCACCCAACAAACTCGTGGAGCCCTACTATGTGCCAGGTACCTGGAAATGTACCTAGCTCTACTATGTGCCAGGTACCTGGAAAGGTACCTAAGTCTGAAAAGGAGGGAAGGAGGGAAGGAGGAAGGAGGAAGGGAAAGAAGCAAAATGTCCACAGCAGCGTCTTCACACGTAAGAGTATGTACCTGGTATCTGTGTGTATGTGCATGCACATGTATAGCCAGTCACACATACTAGCCTGTGTACGTGAGCTCCTGCTGGAGACGAAGTGCCCCCAACAGCGACCCCAGGGCAAGAGCACTGCTATGCAGAGAAAAGCATTCTCTGACCATCCCGACTTTCAGAAGAAACTTGGATAGGACTATGGACCATCACAGCTGGGAGGCACCATCCATTCCATCCCCCTTCACATAGGAGGCAGCCTGAAAGGCACAGGAGCCTGGGTTCGAATCCCAGCACCACCACTTACTAGCTGTGTGGCCTTAGACAAGTGACCTAACCTCTCTGAGCATCAGTTTAGTCTTTAATAAGATAGAGTGATGAAAATACTAGAGCCTACCTTATGGAGCAGTTGTAAGAATGAAATAAGATAATGCAAGTACAGAGCTTAAAAGAGCACCTGGCAGATAGTCAGCACTCGATGCATCTGTTATGTTTCTAAGGCCCGAGGAAAGAGGGGAACAGCAAGATCGGGGGCCCAGCCCGGGTCTTGGACTCCTGGCCAGGCACTGATTCACATTTGGGGATCTGAGGAGGCCCTTCCAGCCCCGGGCTTGGAATGCTCTTGGTCCCCCGTCCTGCTCCCTCTGCCCCCCTCTCTCCCCTCTACACAGGGCCTGGCACCATATCTCCATGATCTCCTCCGAGCCAGAACCAAGGCTCCTGGACTTCCTGAGGCTCACCTCCCCTCCCATCTCTCATAAGGCCAGCTCCCCCTCCCTTTTCTGTGGCCAGATTTACCCAGCCGACCCTCACTGCCAGAGTCCCAGGGCTCAGCACCCCCTCTCGCCGCCCCCCCGCCTCCGAGCCTGCCTCCTCCCAGGCTCCCCAAGCTGCCCCGTCCCTGCCCAACACATGGACAGTAGGGCTGAGGAGGATGCTGGGCAGGTGCCACGAGGACACCACATACACAGGCCTCTCTGCACTGCCAGCACAGGCACGGCTGCCTCAGCCTACAGCGCACAGCTCTGCGCCCTGCCTGTTTGATCACGGCTCTGGGATTGTTCTCCTGTGAAGGGGTCTTATCCACTCTCATCTTCCTCTCCATCCTATCCACAAGATATTTCCTGAGCACCTACTGTGTGCTAGTCGGGCCCTGAAGATCCACCCAGACGACGGTGGCTGGGGTCCTGCCCTCCTGGGGCAGCTACGGGGGCTGGATATTATCCACACCAGTACTTCTCAAAACCCCTAGAGGGTTGGTAAAAACAAGGATTGCTGGTCCCCTCCCCAGAGTTTCTGATTCAGCAGGTCTAGGGTGGGGCCCGAGCTTTTGCATTTCTAAGCCTTCCAGGTGCTGCTGGTACCGCTGGTTTAGGGATCACATTTTGAGAACCGATGGTTCTCTCTGTAATTCAAGACAGACTGAAGCCAGGGCTTTGATCAGAGAGGAGAGAAAATTAGGGAAAGGCACATCAATCAAAGGAAGCAGCATAAACAAAGGCCTGGCAGCTCCAGGAAGTACTGGAGTGAAAGGTACAGGGAGGCGTGGCCGGTGGGGGTGGGAGGGGCAGGCGGGAAGGGCACATGGGGCCAGGTGGTGAAGGGGCCAGTGGGCAGCCACACCCCTGCCCTCTGGCTCACCAAACAGTTCCTTTGTGCCAGGTGCCCCTGGAAACTCTGCCAGACTCCTTGGGCTGTGGCCCAAACCCATCTTCCCCTCTGCAGCCACACAGCACCCCTGCCCCAGGCCTGGCTTTCACGGGCTGCCGTGGGCGGCTGTCAGTGTCTCTGCCTGCCCTCCTGGGGGCTGCACGGGAGCCAGCCCAGCGGTGCCAGGGAGGTGTACCAGGTGAGCCAGCATGCACACCGGGGAGAGCGCCCGCCGTACCCCCGCCCCCATCCGTCAGCTCCCTCTATCAGCACCAGGCTCCGGGCCTGGGTGTGTGTTTGTTGCCTCATGAGCCAGAGCAGTTACTATGGGTGGATAATAATAGCAATCGTAATCCCTCATAATTGGACCAGACTTTGCTGTTTGCAGGGCACTCACTCCATGCCCGTGACCTCATATGACTTCCACAACCACCCCATAAAACAGGCACAGCTAGAGTTACTATCCCCATTTTACAGCTGAGCAAACGCAAGCCCAGAGGGCCTGAAGTCACATCTCCAAGAAGTGACATCTTCAGGCCTGGGGCCCGGGACTCGTGACTCTGTCCAGTGCTTTTTCTCTGTCCTGAACTGTCATGATGGAGAGCCTGTCTGCGGCTCTCCATGGGAGGGGCCAGGGGCTCTGCGGCCCAGGGAAGCCCTGTCCAGTAACAGGGGAAATGTGGCCCGGCTGCCCCACCTCCTCCAACTGGGGGGCGGGTGGCAGCTGACCACCAACTGCAAGTGCATGGACACGGAGCTGTGTCAGCACCAGTCAGGACATCGGACCGGGGGAGGGGTCAGGGTCACCTAATCTAACGGAGGAGCAAAGCCAGGCCCAAGGAGGGAAGGGAATTATCCACGGCCACAGCTGCCACTCAAGAGCACAGGTGGGTGCAGGTGGCCCTGACTCTATGGCGGCAGGGTCTGAGTCTGCTGCCGCCTGAGTCCGCGGGATCAGAAAGAAAGGGACTGACCTGTAACCCTTAGGAGCCCCACCCAGTGGGCTGCAGCATGCACTTTCTTCCCAGCTTGGGGGTATACACGGTGCCCCGTCCCGTGGCACTCTGCAGGATCCTGGGCTGGAAAGACAGGTGTCTGGGCTTCGTGCACGCATCCGTGCGCGTGCGTGCATGTGTGTGTGTGTGTCCGTAACAGGACCCATGCAGGTGGGGCAGTGAAAAAGGCTCCGATACAGGAGAGCAGGCTCTCCTCTGGACCCCCCACTGATAAGCTGGGCTCAGCTTCCTCATCTCCAAACCAGGGCCATCTGTCCTTGCCCCACTTGTTTCAAGGGCTGTCCTCAAGGACCAAATGGATGGAAACCACCCAGAAGACAGAAACTGGCTCTAAGAACGAGCAAGCCCAGAAGGAGCTGAGCACGCGCGGCAAGAGGGTGGGCAGGGAGCAGGTCTCGGAACTGCCGCTGATGGCATATCACCAGAGCGGATCCCCTCAGAGTGCTCCGTGGCCCCACACCTGGTGTCAGGTGTCCACCCTGGTTCCAGGAGGACAAACTGTGCCCCAGAAGCTCTCAGATACCACCAAGTATCACCACCCCCCACTCCCGCTCAGGGAGAGGAGAACCGGCAGAGGGAACTGTGGGGACCAGGGCACGACAGATGGGACGCCCCAGGAAGGCCGTTGGCTGGCACAGCTTCCCTGGAAGGGTGGGGCAGGGTCTACCATTCCACAGAAGGGAAAAACAGAGTCCACGTGCTGGGGATTCGAATGGCTTTGCCTACCGGTGGACACGGCTTGGTGAGGTCCTGAGGTTGCCTGTCGAAACCCGGCAGGGACACCTACCAGCCTGCTGGCATCTCCCCTAACTGATTTAGGCCCATCCTGGAGTTCAGCAGAAGGGTGAAGAGGTCACCCCTCACGGGGCTCCAAAACCAAGGAGGTCACTAGCTCCATGGCCAGAAGTGACACTTGCTCAGAGCCAGGGATGGGACGGGGCAGGGAAATCACCATCTCCACTGTGACTGGTGCTGCCCTGAGCACACAGCACACAGCGCGCCATGCACCGCGGTGAGCCTGGCCGTCTGTGCCGCCAGGGGAACCCTCACGAGGCCTCCCATCTACAGAGCCCCCTGAACTTGTCTTTGGCCTCCCCAAAGCTACTAACCCCCCTGGGGAAACAGAGGCAGCTAACCCAGGTAAAGCGACTCACCTGAGGACACACAGCTAGTAAGAGGCCGATCCAGAAAGGAAGCCAGATGTGAGGACCCTGCAAGGCCAGCCCTAACAATCGCACACGCCTGGGGTCTGAAGCTCTGCTCACACACCACGGGGGTTGAAGACTGGGTCCCGGAGCCTGACCACCAGGATTTAACCTCTCCAAGCCTCAGTTTGCTCATCACCAAAACAGAGAGATAGGTCTTCCCTACAGGCCCGTGTGAAGACGGAGCGGCGCGGTCCAGCGCCCAGCACCCCCAGCAGAGCCGGCTGCTCACCTTGCGCTCCTCCTCCCCCCGCTCAGGAGCGGGGCCGCTGGCGTCCCCGGGGCCGCTGGCGGGCATCGCGGGCAGCTGGGCGGTGGGAGGCAGGCTGGGGCTGCGCGGGGCTGGGGGGCTGCTGGCCTCTGGGGAAGGAATTATCGTGGTCTTGGTAAGCAAGAGTTAAAACTTAAACATAGATCCCGGCGCCGGGGGTGAAATGCGGCCTCAGGCTGTCTGTGGGGCTGGGCTTCCCGTGGCTCCACCTGTGGGGGGAAGAGAAGAGGGGTCAGCAGGATAAGGCACCTCCACCCCAGGCCCCAGCTGACCGCCACCGGCTCCCAGGGCCAGACCCTCGGCCCCGGGGCCACGCTGGCCTGACTCCTCTTCCCAGGCGCAGGCCGACCCGGCACCCAGCGATGCGGGCACCCAGCGATGCGGGCACCCAGCGATGCGGGCACCGAGGCCGAATCGGCAGCAGGGCCGCACCTGCCTCCGACGCGCGACAGTTGCCGCGGCACAGTGGGCGCAACTTGTGGGACTTCCAGCCGCCTCCCGCCCCCTCCCGTCACTTCATTCACGGCTGTTCTTTCCTTTGAAAGCTTCCCGCAGCCTCGCCCCCCCGCCCCCCCGGGAAATCCCAGAGGTCCCCAGCCGGCTACATTTTCCTTCTGATCTGTCCTCCCCGCGCCCCTACCCCCACCCCGCCCCCACCACGTGGAGGAAGTGAGCCGTAGTCACAGGATGTAGTGAGATGAATGTCACCTCACTTTAGGGCCGGCGCCTGGGCCCGGAGAAGGCTGAGGGTGAACCCGGACTGCGGCCAGGCTGAAGGCCTGGGTTTGCAGGGCTGTCTAGGGGACGCCCCGGGGTGGGGGGCGAGGCGGCAGCCGCACCGAGCGAGGGAGGATGCCAGGCCGCTCCCCCAGCACCCCACGAACCAGCCCCACCTGCCCTGGGGAACTGTGGGCTCCAGGGGGCCCTGCGAACGCACATGGCTGAATTTTAGGGGCTTTTCGGCCTCCCTGCTTCAGGTGCGGGCCTCACGCCAGTGAACTAACAAAGCCCGGGCCACAGGCCTCAGCTGGGGCGGGGGGGGGCCGGGGGGGGTCGCGGCTTCACCCCCTTGGCTCGGAGGAGCCGCAGAGAGATCTCTTCGCCCCCCAGGAGGAGCCTGGGCCCAGCCCCTGCCTCCGCGGGCCCGGGCAGCATGGGGAGGGCCCTGGCAGCAGGAGGAAAGTGGGAGGCAGGCTGGATCCGGGCCCACCCACACCCTTCCACTTCCAGTTCCCGGTTCTGCTTCCCCCGCTCCCCCTCCCTCCAGGGCTGCTTCTCCCATCCCCCTCCAGCCAGAGCTCCCTGGAAAACCAGGAACCGGAGAAAGCGCAGGCTTGGGTCTCCCACGGGTGCAGCCCCTCCCCAGGGATGGGCGCTGGGCTGGGAGGTGGGGGGGGGTATGGAGGGGGGAGCTGGCGCTGGGAGGAGCCTTCTTAGGGCCCGGACACGAGGGGCCCCATAAGTTAGAGCCTGGACAGGCTGAAGGTACTCCCGCCCCGCCAGGTGAGCCCTAAGGAAGCCGCAGGTGTAGCGCTGGTCCAGGCTGGGGGCAGTGCTGGGCCGAGGAACGTCTGCTATGCGGGTGCAGGAGAGAGAGCAACTCCGTGTGTCCGATGCGGTGCAAAGCCCGGACGGGCCTTCCTCTTTGGGCAGCTACAAGTATCACTACCATCTGCTGTTGAATCTAAGGCTGCAAAAGGCTAAGGCTTATCCGTGTTTCAGTGTCAGGGCAGAGGCTTGAATCCAGATCTCTGACTCTCGGGCTCTGAGGGCATCTCTATGAAGCTTCGTCCCCCAGCTTACACCACCCCACAGAAAAAAACCCCGAGAGTCCATCAGACAACCGGGCCAACCCAGAACTCCACAAGGCTTCTGACCATCATCAGCCAGCCCGCGAGTTCCCCTCAAACCCACCCCTTGTCTGTTAGCACAAATATCCCCGATCACCCACCACATCAAAATCTTCAAAAGGATGAGCAAGCTGAGAGGCAGGGTCTGGCTGGGAAGAACACTGAACCCTGGAAGAACTTCTCTGGCCCTTAGTTTCCTCATCCATAAAATGGAAGAGGTCGACCAGATGATCTTCAAGAACGTCTTCTAGCCCTGCCCTGCCAAGCTGTTGGAGGCCCCAAAGGCAAAGGGCAGGATCCTACAAGGCTGGGCCATCTCCAGGAGCCCCGAGAGCCCTAGAATGGAGTCCATGCCGAGCCAGGCACAAAGTAAGTCAGGGGCAGATAGGCCTCTCCCGGATATTTGTCTCAATGCTGCCCTGAGGCCTAGAAACATCCAGGGGCTTCTGTAAGAAAAAACTTTCAGAGAACCTCTGGTGGCTAGTGACAAGAGGAAGGAAGCAGGAGGGAAAAGCAGAACATCACAGGGTGTTGACCCTGAGGGCAGACGCCCCGGAAAGGAAAGGAAAGGCTCTTTCCTCCGCCCCTTCCTCTGCTCACCCCTCTGACATGAGCTGCACACTGTCTCACAGCAAACACAGCTGACCTGGGTCAGTCTTTCGGTTCCTTTGTGTAACTCAATGGAACAGCCTTGTCAGTAAGTGTCCCTCAGAGTCACCCAGCATCATCTAAGACCATCCAGCACATGCTGGGCAGGCCATGCACTGCACAGCTCCAGAGCCCACCGTGGTGGCCAAGGTCCAGGCCTGAACACAGCGCTTCCCGCCCATCCTTAGAAGCTTCCTTCTTCTCCCAAGCAGTCCTGCCGAGGGAGGAGACCTGCTCTTGGGCCCACGGTCCCAACACAGCAGCATGTGTCTACCATGACATGACGGCCCTGCTGCTCCTGGCACCAAAGCATCCTCCTCACCCATGCCAAGGGCTGCACCACAAAACCACCACCAAATAAAAACCCTTGCCAAGAGCCCTACCGCCACAGTAGGCAGCTTTTATTTTCTCCTTTATACTGCTAACGTCCACAGTGGCCATGAATAATTTTACAACAACTTTAAAAAAGTTGTTTTGAGGAATCCTATCATGAAAATGTCTTGGTATCACAACTGACATGGTCACCATCCTCACCGGTCCAGTTACAAAACTGTTGTGGAAAAGGACTGGGATTTTGAATCTACACACCCAAGTGCGCTACCTTCTAAATCCAATGTAGTAGAAAGGTTTTTTAAAGAAGACATACAGGGACTTCCCTGGTGGTCCAGTGGTTAAGACTCCACGCTCCCACTGCAGGGGGCACGAGTTCGAACCCTGGTTGGGGAACTAAGATCCCGCATGCCACGTGGTGCGGCCAGGAAAAAAAAAAAATAAAGAAGACATAAAGTCACAAGATTGGGCCGAACAGAGAGGAGACACCACCGACAAAATGTGGGGGTCTGGAAAGCAGATTTGTGGCAGGCAAATTTCAGACAGCAGATGACAAGTGATTTACAACAGAGTTCTTTAAAGACACGTGGCATGGTAGCACCACGTACCTCTGGGACAAGGGGTGAAGAGGATGGATGTATGAAAATAAAAAGGATCAAATGGAAGAAGTAAAATACCTAAATCCACCTCCCCCAGAAGTCTGAAGATTTACTCTCTAGAGAGCACAAAACAGAGGGTCTTTGCGCAGAGAGTCGACAAGCACCGTTGAGAGCAAGAGGAATAAACAAAAACCAAGGAGATGAAGGTTATTTTCAATGCTGAGGTTGAGTCCCCCAGGCTAGTGCCCCACTGGGCTCCTAGAATACTGGCAGCCAGACCGTACCTTCTTCTCTGGAGAATCTTACCAGTGCAAGAAGAAAGGCCTAAGGATACAGATATTGACACCAGAACCCAAATGGTTTCCAAATGGCTTGTTTAGGTCAGCCAATGTGGATCTGCAAGTCAGCCAGCTTCCAATCAGCTTTCTAGTCCCCTGGTCTTAACCCTGAAAGGACAACCAAGGACCACTAGACATCCGAGGGAAGCCTCTAACTTGGAGAGCTTCCACCATGGAAGGGCACCACCATGCCCTCTACCACTGAACTTTTTTTTTTTTTAATTGAAGTAGAGTTGATTTACAATGTTGTGGCAATCTCTACTGCACAGCACAGTGACTCAGTTATACACACATACGCATTCTGTTTTATACTCTTTTCCATTATGGTTTATCCCAGGTTATTGAATATAGTTCCCTGTGCTATACATTAGGACCTTATTGTTTACCCATTCTCAATGTAATAGTTTGCATCTACCAACTCCAAACTCCCAGTCCATCCCTCTCCCTCACCCCTCCCTCTTGCCAACCACAAATCTGTTCTCTGTGTCTGAGTCTGTTTCTGTTTTGTAGATAGGTGCATTTTTGCCTTATTTTAGGTTCCACATATAAGTGATATCATATGATAGTTGTCTTTCTCTTTCTGAGAAAGTATGATAATCTTAGTGGATAGTATGATAATACTATCACTTAGTATGACAATCTCATGTTGCATCCATGTTGCTGCAAATGGCCTTTTTTGTTCTTTTTTATGGCTGAGTAATATTCCATTGTATATATGTACCACATCTTTATCCATTCATCTGTCGATGGACATTTAGGTTGTTTCCATGTTTTGGCTACTGTGAACAGTGCTGCTATCAACATAGGAGTACGTGTATCTTTTGGGGGTTTTCTTTTTCTTTTTGTTTAACATCCTTATTGGAGTATAGTTGCTTTACAATGGTGTTAGTTTCTGCTTTATAACAAAGTGAATCAGCTATACATAAACATATATCCCCATATCTCCTCCCTCTTGCGTCTCCCTCCCACCCTCCCTATCCCACCCCTCTAGGTGGTCACAAAGCACCGAGCTGATCTCCCTGTGCTACGCGGCTGCTTCCCACTAGCTATCTACTTTACATTTGGTAGTGTATATATGTCCATGCCACTCTCTCACTTTGTCCCAGCTTACCCTTCCCCCTCCCCGTGTCCTCAAGTCCATTCTCTACGTCTGCGTCTTTATTCCTGTCTTGCCCCTAGGTTCTTTAGAACCTTTTTTTTTTTTTTAGATTCCATATATATGTGTTAGTATATGGTATTTGTTCTTCTCTTTCTGACTTACTTCACTCCGTATGACAGTCTCTAGGTCCATCCACCTCACTACAAATAACTCAATTTCATTCCTTTTTATGGCTGAGTAATATTTTTTTTGTGTGGTACGTGGGCCTCTCACTGTTGTGGCCTCTCCCATTGCGGAGCACAGGCTCCGGATGCGCAGGCCCAGCGGCCACGGCTCACGGGCCCAGCTGCTTCACGGCATGTGGGATCTTCCCGGACCGGGGCACGAACCCGTGTCCCCTGCATCGGCAGGCAGACTCTCAACCACTGCGCCACCAGGGAAGCCTGAACTGTCTTTTTAACCTGACAGAACTACAGGTGTCATTCGCTATTTTTACTCTGTGGTCTGAACTCAGGAACTGAATGGATTTGGATAAAGATGAAGACCTGTCCTGGGCAATGGGCTCCAAACGGGGGAGTAAAACAAGCAAGAAGACGTGGGCTCCAGAAAACAGGAATTCCAACCAGAAGGAAGGCAAAGGGAATGCCAAGGAGGACAACAAAAAGAAGTCACCAAACGGCAGCTAACTATGCCACACGCCCCGAGAGCAAGAGAGTGGATAACTCAGAAAATGGAACTGAAACATAACACTTGATGTGACTGCCCTCATGGAAGCCATACAGACAGCTATTAGGAGGTATAGCAGAAATGGGCAAAAGGTATAAAGAAAATAAGGCAGATAAAGAAACAAGGTAGGGACTTCCCTGGTGATCCAGTGGTTAAGACTCTGCGCTTCCAATGCAGGGGGCCCAGGTTCGATCCCTGGTCAGGGAACTGGATCCCACATGCAGCAGTGAAGATCCTGCATGCCACAGCCAAGACCCAGTGCAGCCAAATAAAATAAATAAATAAATATTTTTTAAAAATGACAAAAGTCAATTAAAAAAAAAGAAACAAGGTAATTATTCATTTCAGGGGGAAAAAAGGAAACTATTGTAGTACAGTATAAAGCTCAGCTGTAAATAGTTGCATTAGTTGATTTAACAAGTATGTATACATAACATACATAAGTATGCATGTTTGTATGTATGTATGTGGATGTAGACATATTACCTGGTGTATTAATTTCCTATTGCTTCTGTTACAAATTACCACAAAGTTAATGGCTTAAAACAGCACAAATTTGTTTCTTGCAGTTCTGGAAGTCAGAAGTCAAAAATGGTACTCGTCACTGGGCTGAAATCGAGGTGTTGGCAGGCTGCATTCTTTTCTGCAGGCCCTGGAGAGGTTCCATTTTCTTGACTTTTTCAGCTTCGAGAGGCTGCTCACATTCCTTGGCTCCTGGCTCCCTTCCATCCTCAAAGCCAGCAATGGCCAGTCTTTCTCCCATCACATTACTCTGACCCTCCTGCCTCTGCCTTTCACTTTCAAGGATCCTGATGATGACACTGGGCCCACCCAGATGATCCAGGATAAATCCCCCCATCTCAAGATCCTTAACTTAGCCACATAAGGTGACACATTCACGGGTTCAGGGGATTAGGATGTGGCCATCTTTGCAGGGCCATTATCCTGCCTGCTACATGCATACATATATGTATGTTATTATAGGCATAAGACATTTTTGAAACAACACTGGTAAGGTACTATTTATTTATTTATTTATTTATTTATTTATTTATTTATTTTTGGCTGCGTTGGGTCTTCGTTGCTGTGCGCGGGCTTTTCTCTGGTTGAGGCGAGCAGGGGCTACTCTTCGTTGCGGTGCGTGGGCTTCTCATTGCGGTGGTTTCTCTTGTTGTGGAGCACGGGCTCTAGGCACGTGGGCTTCAGTAGTTGTGGCCCGTGGGCTCAGTAGTTGTGGCGCACGAGCTCTAGAGCGCAGGCTCAGTAGTTGTGGTGCACAGGCTTAGTTGCTCCGTGGCATGTGGGATCTTCCCGGAGCAGGGCTCGAACCCATGTCCCCTGCACTGGCAGGTGGATTCTTAACCACTGTGCCACCAGGGAAGACCCCTGGTAAGGTACTATTGATAGTATGTCTACCACGAGAAATATTGAGGGGTTGGCTGGCATATAAGAGAGCTAAATTCTTATTTATCAAATAGGAAATCAATGGAAAATGTCTACAATGGAAGAGTCAAAAATACGAACATTACTCAGACCCGTGAGATGTAAAACTGCTAGAAGAAACAGCTAAAAGTGGTTGCCTCTGAGAAGAAGAAGAAGGTGGAAGGAGGCAAGGAACAACTGCATTCAGTGAAGAGATGTTAGTCCTATTTACTTCTTAAAATTATATGCATGTAATACTGTGAAGAGATAAAAAGTAATTTTTAAAAAGAGAGAATGGGGGGCTTCCCTGGTGGCGCAGTGGTTAAGAGTCCGCCTGCCGATGCAGGGGACACGGGTTCGTGCCCCGGTCTGGGAAGATCCCACATGCCGCGGAGCGGCTGGGCCCGTGAGCCATGGCCGCTGAGCCTGCGCATCCGGAGCCTGTGCTCCGCAACGGGAGAGGCCACAACAGCGAGAGGCCCGCGTACCGCAAAAAAAAAAAAAAAAAAAAAGAGAGAGAATGGGTCTGGGAATGAGGGCTTACATCCAGCTGCAGCCATTGGATGGGTTTGGCCTCCATCCTCCTCCATAAGAGTGCAGCTAAGTCCTTCCACCTCTGTTACGCTATGAAACCGTCACGTCCCACAGAACACCCATCATCATCTCCTCACCCCCACACAGAGTTCCATCATCAGCTCTAAAAGTGGTACCTCCCTCCCCGCCCCACCCTCACATCCCTCACGAAATGTTTAATTCTCGCAACACATCATTTCCACCAAGTCCAGCCCATGCGCAGCATGGTTCACCTCCCTCACGTCCCCCCCCAAACTGCACCTCGACATGCCATTGCTGCCCACATCCCTAACCACAGCCCAGCTCGCTCATCAGCCCATCTCAGACCCAAGACCCACAATTCAACCATCTCCTGAAGCCTCCAGACCGTCCTGCCGCGTCACCTCCCAGCTCTGCCACCACACCGTCCCCAGCACCATTCCCACCCTCCTCACCGATCCCAATCCCATCAGCACCCCCTGAGCCAATCAATCACCCCAAAGCCTCACCTCCAAGCCTGCTCCAACCAGCACCGACTAGATCGTCACCCCAGTCTCACCTCAACAAGGGCCGGCGAGGAATCATCCTCTCCCAGAAACAAAACCGTAATTGCCCACAAACCCAGATCCTTCCTCCATCAGAAACAACCCTAATGTGATCACCGTAAGAGCCTCTCCGGCTCCATCTCAAGTCCTCTCTTTGAATTGTTGAAAAATATCTGACCGTCTCTGCACCAGGTCCTTCTTCACCCCTCTAGCTGGTCTGCCCTTTTTGCAGTGGACTTTGCTGGTTTCGATCTAGTTACCTTCCCCTCCTTCCCAGTGGGGTTTTGTGGTGTTTGTGCCGACCCCACCCCTCACCCTAGTCACAGAGTGAGCATGTGACCAGGCGGGGCCAATCAGAGGCCCCCCAGGAGTGTTTTGGTGCAAAGGAAAGATGCTAACGTGATGGGACGTGGGTCAGGAGCTGCTGGCTGCGTTGGGGAAAGCGTGCCTGAGGGATGGAGATAGACACTGGAACACTGAGGCCATTGTCTGGGCCCCCCGGACCCAGCTGTACCTGGAGGCAGGGCATCTCTGAACCTCCCGGTAATGTGAGACTTTCCCTACTTCGGTGGGAGTGAGTCTGTGCCTTGTGGCTGACGGTCCTGACTCATATACTAATCTCAACCTCCTGAAGTCTTCCCTGGGAGGCCCGACTGCGTGGGTTCAAATTCTGTCTGTATTAGCGTCAGCTGTGTGACCTGAGGCATAACTGTGCGTCAGTTTTCTCAGCTGTAAAATGGGGAAAATAACACTTGCCACTTCACAGGCCTGTTGTGAGAATTAAAGTGAGATGCATTAAAAATGCTAACAGGGAATTCCCTGGCGGTCCAGTGGTTAGGACTCCACGCTTCCACCGCAGGGGGCCCAGGTTCGATCCCTTCACTGGTCAGGGAACTAAGATCCTGCAAGCCGCACGGCATGGCCAAAAAAAAAATAGAATGGACGAAATAACATTAAAATTATTTGCTTTAAGAAACATGCCAACAAGAGTGCCTGACACAAAGGATATCCTCAATAAATTTTAACAATTCTTAGTCCCTGACTAACCCAGCCCACAGTTTTCTCTTCTTTGTTGACATCCCTGGAGTGCCCGTGAGTGTACTTCACTCAAATGGAGCTTGTACTGATTACGATTCTTACAACGCGCCAGGCCCTGTGAAAGAGCTTTACAATTTCAACATCTCGTACATCCTCACACCTCACTCCAACCCTTTGAAGTGGAGACTATTTTTATCCCCATTTTCTAGATGAGAAGAATGAGGTATGGAGAGGTTGGCCAAGCTGCCTAAGGTCACACAGTTCGTGGGTGGAGGAACCAGATACAAATCCAGGTCTGTCCCCCGCTGAAGCCCCCAGTTTTCCACTTCATCATGATCTCTTACAATTAGCATGTGACCACTGCAAACATGTTAACTTTCCCAACGAACTGATCAGAAAACAAAGTTTCCAGTTAGTCTCCCTTTCCTGGTGAGGCCTGTGGGCTGTGAGGGCAGGGGGAAGGGTGCTAACAGGCAGTCCAAGCTTCTAATCATCGTGTTCAGTGCCCTGCCGGATGAGGGAGTCATTCATTCATTTATTCATCCTACTATTTACTGAGCACCTACCGTGTGTCCGGCACTGTGCCAAGGGCCATGCATTGTCTCGTCTCATCCTCATAAACAACCTATGAAGTCTATGAAGTTGGTTCTACTATTATTCCCATTTTATAGAAGGATAAGCTGAGGCTTGGGGAGGTTAATTACCTCTCCAGAGTAGTGCAGGTAGAAAGTCCCAGGGCAGGATTCTGAGCCCAGGTCCATCTAACTTAAGAGTCCTTACAAACATGGCGACACCCAGTCATGGATGAGCATGAGTCGCACAGACCCCAGATCAGCTCTCTGTGCCCCTGACGTGACACCAGCCTGTAGATAACAGCCTCATGGCTGAGTTTCCTACTTGACCTTAGGAGGAGGTGCAAATGAGTCCTGTGGGTGACAGAAGACATGAGAGTATCTTGTGTCCCACACCACCCAAGCATCTGCCAGGGTGGTGATAAGCTTGGTAAGCTGGGGGCAGCAGAAAGCTGAGGGGAGACATCACAGCCTCCCAGACAGAGATGTTTATCTGCCATGTCTTCCCCCACCCTCGGTCACAAGACTGGGGCTGGATAAGGGGGAGGGGGAGGTCCCAGTGCCACCTTCTGATTGCTCATTCTCTCTCAACACGAGGGAGATGCATGTCATCATACCGTGACTCTGACTTCCAGAAACGTCCTTCCCACCCAAATCACCAGCTGCCCGTAGAATACCAAAAGCCACTGGCGACAGGCCAACAATCCTGCCATCCTGTTCCCCACTTCAAAGCCCATCTGTCTGGCTCTGAAGTCACAACAGGATGACTTGTGGCTCTCACACCACCCTCGAGGCCAGAGCGCCACCAGCGTGAGCATTTTTAATCACACCAAACGCTGCCATTGTGGTGGCCACACCGGCAGAGCTGAGTTGAATCAGACTCCTCGGCTCACACTTACGGTTACCATGACACAGCCCCACAAGCAGGGAGGAGAAAAAAAAAAAAGGTTTGTACCCAAAATAGACGCTGGTAAGGAGCTGAAGTTGTTCTTGGGAGCCAAAATGAGCCCATACAGAGTTCCATACAGGAGCACGCATTTCCGAACACGGTGAGTCAGGAGGAGCCCTACTGGGGGTCGGGGTCGTGCGTGCGGTGGCAGTCGATGGGCTTCCCACGCCCCAGGAGGCAGGGCACAGGGTCCAGGCTGAAAGTCCACGTGACAGTCAGCCGTGTGGACCCTGGCGGGGCCTGCTGTCTGGACAGCCGTGAGCCTGGGTCTGATTCTGTCCTACCCTCCCCACCAGCCGAGGTGGCCCATGGTCCACACCTGTGTGATTCTTGGCTCTTCCAGCCTTCTCTAAACAACGGTCCACGCCACACGTGCCAGCTCCAGAGCCTCTTCACTTACTCTCCCCTTGATCCCTGCATCTGGTCCCCACTCCACTCCCGTATCTCTGAAAAGGTTTAGGGGCTCTGAATGTTGTCTGCCAAGAGGACACCACAATGGTTCCACTGGAAGACGAGTCACTGACCTGGCTTTTGGGGACCCCCTTAATGCCACTGAAGCAGCAGACAAAAAGGAGTTACTCCACAAGCTGGAGTGATTGATCCTAGTTACCAAGGAGAAATTGGGTTGCTGGTATACAGTAAAGGCCAGGAAGATAATTTCTGGAATCAGAGGATTCTCTCAGGTACCTCTTAGAGCTTCCATGCCCAAAAGTAAGGGTTAATGAAAAACTACAGGAACCAAGAAAAAAAAAAAGGCAGGACAACCGAGGATTCAGATCCTTCAAGAATCAAGGTTTGGGTCACTCCACCAGGTAAAAGAATCCTGCCCTGCTGAGATTCCAGCTGAGTGCAGAGGAGATACAGGATGGGAAATGGGAGAAGGAAGCCGGAGAGCAAACGTGGTCTTGTGAACAAATATAGAAATGAGAACTATAGTAGTTTTGCATGTTTTCTATTTACTTGATATAGATGTGTGTTTATTTGTACATGGTAACCATTTTCTTCTTTTTCCTTCATCTTCCCATTATTTATATTTTATAAACAAGTTGTTGGAAGTTAACGTTGCAATTTAGTCTTCAGGTAACAGAATATTCAGTGAGACTGTGACTGAATTTGCGGTGTTGCTCATGTAGACAGTGATTGATACAGTAAGTGCTGGGACGCCTCATTTGGGAGACAGGGTAAGAACGGGAAGCAGGAGAGCTGTGTCTTGGTAGGTAGAAATATAACTATTTGGTTGTTGTAGGGGAGCTCACATGTGTGTAAAAGCGGGCAGATGGAAGCTGTGCAGCCAAAGTAGCAGACTGTGCCAGTTAATTTATTCACCCTTCATTGCCTGCTCTGTGAAAATGAAGCTAGGCCCCTTAAATATGTCCCCTTTGCCAGCTGGCATGACATCAAACTCCCTCAGCAGAGGGCACTGGAGAGACACTGAAGGAGGAGGAGTGTTCTTTCCTAGAACCACTGTGCTCTCTTGAAGGATTTCTGCATGGTATACAACTTCTCCAGCAGTCAGATCCTGCTGCCCCCCTGGCTTCCCTAGTGGCCAGGCCTGTCCAGTCACAGCTTCTCCAGTGCCTGGCTCCTGCAGCAAGGGTGCTTCCCCAGCACCTGGCTCTAGCAGTGTTTGATAGTCAAAAGCAGCCAGCAGCTTCACCCAATACTCCTTCTGGGTAGTTTAGTAGCATTGTGCCTCCAGCAAGATACTTCCTCATGAACAACTTTCCTTGGGACCCAAAAGGATGGACTTCCAGTGAGTTCCGGGGGGCAGGTTTCCAGCAAGTTCTGCCAACATGGCACCACAGTGACTTCTCTGTCATCCAGGGAGCCAGGGGCATCAAGGTCAGGATCTCAGCCCTGGGGGCCTCTTCCTTGGGCACTCCATGGCAACCCTGGGTGTAGTGGCTGTTTTCATATATGCTATTTCTGTATTCTTTGCAGATCTTTTTACTTCTTATCAGCCAATCTCTCAATACTCCAATCTCCTGTTATCATTAATAAGTCTTTACATTAAACTTTGCCTGTTCAGATCACTATGTGGTTCCTGTCTCCTGAATCGGCCCTGACAGATACAGTCACCCATGGCTTCAAAGGGCCTTTTTCCATCCTTGGCGTCCTTGAGCTCCATTCAGCCTCCTTGCCGGCTAATCATTCCCTGCTTCAAGCACTCACTCAGCAATCCTTTATTGAGTGTCATTGCCAAGCTGGGCACTGGGGTGAACAGGAGACCCCTGCAAGTTCACAAACAAGGGGATTCTCTGGCTCTCTTTGCCCCCTTGGCTCCATGCTCTTGGCCCTCGGGTCCCTCCGCTCTTTCTCCTGGCTGGCTGGGGTCTTGCTCTCACTGCTGCCCAGTGGGCACCCCTCTTGGGTCCCGCTGTGATCCAGCTGTACTCTAGATTCTCCTCTGCTGAGATACCTGGGCTTAAATGAGTGCAGACTTCCTACTGCAAGGCCTCCATCTTTATTCTCTGGACATCCCCACCTGGGTGACTTGCAGTTACCTAAAATCCTACTCTTCTAGAACCAGATGCTTCATGTTTCCTGTGGCTCCCCTGTCTACGTGGAGGTGGCAGCACCTTCCCCTCAGCTGCCAAAGCCCAAAACCCCGCAGAGAACTCGGGTCCCACCTGCCCCCTCAGTCCCCACATTGCACCAGGCACCTGATCCTCGGGCCCCTATTCTCCACTCCTGCCCTCCAGGCCCTCGGGACCACAGGTCTAGACCTTGGCAGTTACCCTGTAACGTGTCTCACTGCCTCTGGTGTCCCTCCCTCCCACCCGAGCCTCTCAGCAAAGATTTTCCACACGTGGCTTCCTCAATCAAACCTATGATGCCTGATGAAAATGTTCTGAAATTGTGGTGATGGTTGCACAACTCCGTGAATGTACTACAAACCATCGAATTGCATAGTTTAAATGGGCGAATTGGATGGTATGTGAATCATATCTCGATAAAGCTGTTATTTTTAAAAACCCGATGATGCCAGTGATTTTCACACACTGTAAGATCTGAACTCTGGTCTGGTCCTACACCGCTGGCTCTCCGAGTCTGGCCTCAGCCTACCGCTCTGACCTGGCCCCCACCTCGCCTAGCTGACTCCATCCTTCCAGGCCCCCAGCTCACATCCCGTTCCCACACGCTTGTGTCTACGTTCACAGCATTCTCTCCTCCACGAGGGGGGCTCCTTCCGGAAGGCCCCCAGCCCCCTTCCCCACCCCTCAGGACCCCCACCCCCTACCACTCCTCCTCAACCGCCCTCCCAGGGGTCTGTAACCAGTTTGCTGTGTGGTCATTTGGCTTTTCTCGTGTAGATGGATGTGTGTGTTTCCCGAAACAGATGAGGTCAGAGTCATGTCCTGCGCCCCGCTCTTCTGCCACCCGCCCTCCCCGGTCTCCCTGCTCCGCCTGACCCCTGAGGCAGAGAGAACGGGGTGAAATCACTCCCAGGCAGCCGCAACATCGCCAGCACGGCGCTGCGGTGCCTCGAGGGACCCCCACAAGCCCATTCTAGGGGTCGCTTGCCAGAGCTCCCCAAGGCAGTGCGCCAACGGGAAGGGCCCTGCTCCACCTGCCCCAGGCCAGGATGTGCACCTGCTACGGGGTCTGCAGGCTCAGCCAGCCCCCAGATGCCCAGGGTGCCTGGGGTCGTGAGGGACCTAGGTCAGGGTGTCTGTGAACCACGGGAAGCGGGGACAGCCGGCCTCCCACCCGCCCAGGCCTTTGGAAGCTGGTCCCCGGCTTGCCTGGGACCACTCTCTCCTCACACCATCCATGCGATGCTTCCCCACCCGCACCTTTTCACACTCTCCCAGGCCACAGAGCTGACCCCCTCCTGGGCCCAAACTGGGAGGTGCCCCAAAGAGCCTTCAAGGGTCTGGGAGCTACTGCTAGAGCACAGCCCCTGCCCACCCAAGAGTGCAGGAAAGAGCCCACTGCTGTCAGAACCACCTGCTGCTCCCTGGGTTGCTTTCTCCTCACCCTCTGCCCCAACCGAAACCAAACCACTTGCAGGGGGGCAAGGGGGCCCGAGAGGAGGAAGAACCCAGGACTCTGGGTAGCACATCCCAGAATCACTAGCCTCTGGCCCGGGGGCCCTGGTGCAGCTCATCCACCCCTTGAGCCCTAAGGGGGCTCAGCCGGAACCCACCTCAAACCTCTGCCGCTCAGACGCAGGCCACACTTTACCAAACCACACAATAAGAGTCCTTACCTCCTGAGTCTATTTTAAGATATGAGAGAATTTGAGTAGAGTGTTTAGCATGATACTGGCACATGCTAGGCGCTCAATAAATATGAATATTTTTTAAAAGTACATCATTCACAGATGTAGAGAACAAACGTATGGACACCAAGGGGGAAAAACGGCAGGGGTGGGGGTGGTGGTGGGATGAATTGGGAGACTGGGATTGACATCTACACTAATATGTATAAAATGGACAACTAATAAGAACCTGCTATATAAAAAAATAAATAAAATTAAATGCAAAAATTCAAAAAAAAAAAGTATGTCATTAATTAGGGTGAAAGGCCAGTAAAGTGTCCTTAAGAAACCTAGACTCTCACTTCAGACAACGCCCAGGAATGGCTCTCGCTGGCTCCTGAACGGCTGCTGTGGCCTGACCCAGTGTCCTCTCTCCCAGCTAATGCCGCGAGGCCTCCCCTAATCCCCCAGAGCAAGGGCCTTCGCAACCAGAATAAATAACCTCTTTACCAGCACCCTTAACCTGCCACTGTGGCCTCAGGGGTCACAGGCACACACAGAGACACAGACACAGACCCACACGGGCACACTCACATACACAGACACAGACACATGCAGAAAGACATGTATGTGTGTGTGCGCACACACACACACACACACACACAGGCAGGCTCCAGGAACCTGAAGCAGGAGGATCCCAGGCGAGGCCTCCCCGCATACGCGTCGCACGTTTCACCTAAAGTGCGGGCCAAAGAGGCATTTGGAAACCAGCTTGGGAACCTCATAACCATTCATAACATTGTTCTGGAGAAAATACAAAACATTGCCCTACAAACAAACATTTGCAGTAGAACTCCTCCAAGAGCTAGGAATTGCCTGTGCTAGAAAACTAACAGAGCAAGAAGAAAGAAACCACATAAACTTAGTTTGCCTCTGCAAAATTAATACCAATTACAAAAACATTTATGTGAACTGCTTACCATTTACACCTAGTTACCATGCAGCACAATTATGCATACCATTAAGGGTATGCCGGATTAATTATGCTGTACATTTCGTGTGATTACACCACCACACCCTCGGTCCACACACACCAGCTTCCAGAGGGTGCCCCTGTGACAGGGGTACAAGCGCAGGTCTGTACCAACCAGGGAATCACTGGTTTCCGCACTCAAGTTGACAGTGGTCCCCACCCACCCTACCCCCAGCCAGGCACAGCCTGACTCCGGCCCAGGCCTTCTCGCCAACGCTACCTCCACAGGAGCCCCCGCTGAGGAGCTAGCTTCCCACCCAGCCTCCTCCGGAGAGCAGAGATGCCTCCAAGGTCTCCCCGTGGTCATGGCTGCATGTCACAGGGGCCACAAAACAGACCAATGGCCACCACGTGTGCCCGATCACAGAGGAAGCTGGCCTCCCCATCCAGACCGAGGTCACCCCGAGATCATCTCCCAGACTCCACTAGGGCCCTGCACCCCTTTCCCTGGCACAGGAGCCAGCTACTGGGCAAAGTCCTAGCCGTGGTCTGCCCGGGCCCTGGATGGGTCAGAGCCTCTCCCTCCCTCATCCTCTGCTCTCCACACAGCCATGGGCAGCTCTGCACAGACCCTCCCCTCCCCTCCATTAAAAAGAGACAAGGAACTGACCTCCTCCCCTAGTTCCCATTTAGCTCAGCAGATGCTCTTCAAATACACTGGGGTGACCCAGGTTTGGGGAACAAGAGTGTCAAAGGAACATGATAAGTGGAGCTTCCCAGGAACATGGAACTCAAAACCCACTGGGGGGGTCAGGCCTCTCGGGAGGCAAAGAGCAAGAGGAAACTTGGCATGTGAGACGGGAAGAAGGGTGTGAGCGGTGGGGGGCTGTGTCTCTTCAGCGCCAGACAGGGACCAGGCACAGCTGAATTTTAATCCTCAAATACCAGCGAGGCCAACTGTAGAAGGATTCTTTTAAAAGACACGTGACATAAAATATCCAAGTTTAGGGCAAGAAGCAGTGTTTGAAACAAACAAACAAACAGACAAACACATGACACAATTCTGGAAGGTTGCCTCCACTTTGCAGACGGCAAAATTGAGGCTAAGAGAGGTGAAGCGATCTTCCCGAGGAGGACTCGGTTAGGAGGTGGCAGGGCCGAGGTGAAACCACTGTCTGTTCAGCGCCAAGCCTGGTGGCCCTGGCACAATGCCACGCCGTCTCTTGCCTCTGCCCGGGTTCAGTGATGCTGACCTGGTTCACGCCATTTTTCTAGAAATTCTTTGGAAACAGCTCTTCCTGTGACACACAAAAGACTCGTATTTCTACTTTAGAGAAACAGTTTTTGTTTCTTTTCTGTTTGTTTACCAAAACTGCTGTGCCCATCTTATCCCCTCCTACACTGGCAGACCTGCCTCTAAACCCAGGGCGGATGTCAGCTTCGCAATTCACATACCACTGTCAGAGGGTGATGACACTCGCCCCAGGCTGTGCAGCGGGGAGTTGAAGGACAGTGTCTAGGCCTTGCAGCTCATCTTTCGGGGGAGCACCTGAGAAGCAGAAGCCCCGGCTCAAGGCCCCAAACATCAGTATGCCCAATGTATGTGGTACAAATGCCTGGTTAAGTTACTTCCGTCCTTAAAAATCTGCAGGGATTGCTACCACTTACGGAATAAAATGCGCCTGCCTTTCTAATCCATCACCTGGACCCTGCGCCCTCCTGGGTCCCCACATCCAGGCCTGGTGACACAGGCCCTCCCTCTTCGGCAAGCCCGGCCCAGCCCAGGCTCCGCCTGCACAAATCCTAACCACCCTCAAGTCCCAACTCTAGTCCTGCCTCCCACGGGAAGATCTCTCCCAGACTCCCTCCAGCCGAGCCCTCTCAACGGATGGCACCTCCACCCACGCGGCGGGCTGAGCCAGCTCCCCTCACCCTCTCCATCACCCAGTCACTCCCACCTAAATGCCTCACAGAGCAGCCCTCCTCCACGCCCGCACTGCTGCGCCCCTGGATTCCGGCACCAGCCTCCTGCCTGGGCTCCCCGCCCCCAGCCTCAGCTGCCCAAGTTCTCCTCCTTGATGCCCCAGGATGATCCTTCTCAGACGCAAATATGGGCACGTTACTCCAAGGCCAACGGCGATGAATGGGTAACATCCCAGCCTTCCCCGGTCCAGCTCGGCCCAGCCCTCCAGCCTCACATCCCATGATCTCCCATATCCCATCACTCCCGCCACATCAAGGGAGAAAATGCCCTGGACCCCCTGGCTAACTGCTCCCTACGCTTTGAGACTCAGCTCCAGCCTCACCTCCTTTAGAAACCCTTTCCTGCTCTTCCCTCCCCCCTTGAATGAGACGTCCCTTCTCTGAGCCCCCGTAATGCTCCAGGTTCATGCTGCAGAGCTCTCTCCACCCACCTACGACGTAATGGTCACCTTGCCAGACTCTCATCTCCCCTGCGGGGTCCTTGAGGACCAGCTCAGTCTCTTTTATCTTTGTAGCCAGTGCCCGACACATAGTAGGTCTTTAATAAATGAATAGATAAACAATATTTGTGAATCTGAAGCAAGGGCCCTCTGGAGAGAAAACTCAAGAGCTGCCAGGCCTGCCAACTTGGGGCCCCAGCATATCACCACGCTATCTCAGAGTCCAGGCTGCACAGAGGGTGTTGACAAAAGAAAATGCAGAGGCAATTGCCCTGCCCCACTGGGCTTTCCAGCTGAGCTTCCAGTACCAGGCAGGCCCTCAGGCCACCACTAGTTGGGCTGGGAACCACAGGCCTGTGAGAGGATGGCAACAAGCACCACATTGTTGCTGGTAATAAAACCATTAGGAACCACTGCTGTGTGCCAGCTGCCAGGCCCGGCTGTGGTCAAGACCCTCCCATGCCTGTGGGCCAGGGGGCAGAGCCAGCCCTGCCAGCAGGCCCAGCAACCAGAGGAGAGGCCACTGCCTGCTCTGGACCCAAAGAGAGCAGAGGGCAGGAAGGGCGAGGGCCCAGGGCTTGGGGGACCTACTGGGTCCCCACTGGGCATGGACTCTCAGGAAACTGATGGAAGTACATCAAGATTCAAGGCCCAGAGATCAGATGGCCAGGGCTGGCTGGAGCACTCAGAGATCAACCAGCCAAATCGTGGCTTTACAAAGGAGCTGGAGGCCCTGCGACCCCTAAGGGGTGATGAGGATGACAGGCAACATTTGTGGGGTCTTGGAAGGCAAGGCGGCCTTCAACGGGGTCATCTCGCCAGGTCCCCAGATTCACCCTCATGCAGCCCTGTCCTGACCCGACTCAGAGAAACAGAACTCACACCTCCTGAGTACCTACTATGTGCTGGGCGCAGTGCTGACAGTTTTCACACAGTATTTCATTTGATTCAAGCAATACCAGTAAGATGTGAATGCGATTCTTATCCCTGATTCACAGATGAAAAACCTGCCGCTCAGAGACTTTTAGGTCCCTCTGTAGCTACGGTAGTAGCAGGGCTGAGATGCAAATCAAGGTCTGCCTGCCTCCCGGTCACTTCTTTGCACTGCACGTCTGTCCCCTAGCAGCCTGGGGCAGGGGGCGGTCTGCAGAGGGACCAGCTCTGGGCTTGCTTCCATGCTACTGTCCTTTTATTTATCTTCCTGCCTCACTCCAGGGGCGGAGTGGGGCGGGGCTGGGCCAGAGAAGTCCACATACCCTTTCTCCTGTTGTCTTTAACAGGGGCAGCCTCAGAGGGCAGAGCAAGCTCCAAGATGGCACCCACGGGCAGGGGCTAGGGGACGGGACTGTGGAAGGGTGAGGTGGGCACTGTTGCGAAGCAACAGGCAGAGGAATTTATATCTGCCCCTCCTCACCTCTCCACCCTGTCACCTGGGTCACTGCCACCTGCTCCTGGGCCTCCAGATCACAGAGGCGGGCACAGCTTGAGCCCACATGCCAGACGAGTTTCCCAGGCATCCCCTCCACCCCTGCCGGGGCCTCCTGAAGCCCCACTTTGTCCTCCCTGCATGGGGCTCCCCAGGCTATGCCAGGGCTGGGTCACCTGAGGTCCACACTGAGACCATTTGGGTCGCAACAGCAACGAGACTGAAGGCTTCAGGGAAGATCCTCAATGATTTGTTTCCCATCCTGGGTCAGAACTGAGAGTTTCCAGTCACCATCCTATAAAGCGAACTTGGTCTGCTGCCCTGGAGTGAACCAGGGTGCTGCCAGCTGCCTGTTTTCCACTCTCACCCAATCCCTACCAGGCCAGGCCTTCGCTTGGAGACCTCAGGGTCTGCAATAAATCTCCCTGCAACCCTTCCAGAAAAGACAAGTACCTGAGCAGCCCCACCCTTTGCTGTCGGTCTCCAAGCCAGTTTTGTATCCATTATAAAAGAGTCCACCCTTCCAGCCCAAGGGTGATTCAAATTTTTATAAGTTCTTATCCAGAAGCTTTAAAAGTGTGCTTTTATTTTTGTTGTGGTCATTAAGAAAGGAATGCATGCGCCTTTACATTTTTGCAAAGGTTACGAAAAGTGTATAAAGTAAAATGGCAAGGACTCTGCTGACACGTTTGCTGGGTTATCCTTCCAGAATGACTTTTTCTAAGCATTTGCTAGCCTATAAGTGTGCATACATGTATTTTAAAGGAATTTTACAAAAATGAGATCACACTCTGCACACTGCTTATTGGGGTAACCCCACACCATATCATGGACATCTAACATGTCAGAATAGACACGCTTCCTATCTCATTTCAAAGCCTCCGGGAGAATCTGATTAGATTCCTCTTTATCCACAAATTTAGGTATCCTTTCAGAATCTACAAAATTAATCACAAAGGACCATTCCTCAAGAAGCTCCTTGCCAACAGGTTCTGCCTGCGGGAGTGCCAGAGGATCCCAGCTGCCTGGCATGGGTCCGAGCGCCCTCGCCTGCCCCTCCTGGTGTCCTCTGGGGAACCTCTGAGGGAAGGCAGGCTCCCAGGTCCCCCAGCCTCCCAGCCCAGACGTTCCCGGACATTCACCGTGATAGGGCCCACATCCAACCCATGGCTCAGTAAGCCACCGATCTGACCCCACTGTCCCATAATGTCCCCTCTGAGCATCTTTTAACCTTTTCAAGGAAGGACCGCTGGCACACCGGGCTCTAGCTGATCTATTAGGTCTGGAACATCTTCCCCACTGACCCCTGGATCCGTCTACATAGCCGCAAAGCAGGAAGAGCACTAGATCAGGAGTCAGGACACCCAAGTTCCAGCCCTCCAGTTACGAGCTGTGAGAGATGGTCCTCCATCCCCTCTGTACACCCAAACGGGGGCAGCTAACCACTGCTCAGAATTAAAAATGACCTTGACATTTGAAACAGAAACAGAGAGGGAAGATCAATAAGGATGGCAGTGAGCAGGGCCATGACCTCAGGAAAGAGAAAATAGGAATCTGATTGCAGATGTAAATAGGGCTGAGAGACCTTGGAGGTCAGAGGGGACCAGAGCAGGACGGGAGTGGGCATTGCTGAGCTACAGTTGAAAAAATTTTTTCATTCCCTGCTGGGATGCAGCTAGGAAAGCCCCAGGTGTCCACACCTCCTCCCCCTGTCGCTGTCCTCCAGACAGGCCTGCTATGTGATCAGCAAGGGAGATGTGGCTTGGCGGGCCCTGCCCACTTGCTTTCCTTGCCAGGGCCTGCCAGACACCTGCAGCCACACCTAGGGGCATGGCCGCCAGCCCGGGCACCTCCCCTCCAAGCTGGGGGCTCAGTTCAGCTGCACACGGAGGAGGGAGGGAAGAGGGCAGGGTGGAGTCAGGGTCCGCTGACGTCCCCTTTCCCTGTGCTTGCAGCCCTTACAGGAATGTTCTGGATGCTGGGGTGCCTCGGCATGGGGAAGGGGATGCAAAAACGGGACACGGAGACCTCTGGGAGGCCAGGCCAGGGACCCTCCTCCGCTCATTCACATCATGATTGCCATCACTGACAGAGACCTTGCCCCGCTGGCGTTCCCCTTAATGGCCACGACACTCCAGGGTCGGTGTAATTTAAACCCTGCTCTGTTCCCCTCCAAGTCTGAGCTCTTAAGCTCTGGTCTACAGAACATAAAGGAAATCAAGATCCTATACCAAATGAGCTCAGCCGGCCCCTTCCCTTCCCTCCCTTTCGTCCCTCAGTCTCCCCTGCCGTCCCTCACAGCCACAGGCAGGGAAGTTCTAAGCGATTCTCCACAGGCCACACGGGAGTTACAGAGCACAGGGGCCCACTCCCCTCAAATTAGCTTGGGGCCTCAGGCTGGCCTCCGAGGCCCTGTTCACCACCCTGGAGTCTCCGCCACACTCCAGCCACCCTATCCCCGACAGTCGGGCTTCCTCTCCTTGGTCTGGAAGCCCCGTCTCTGTGTTCTGAGGATCATCACAGGAGCCACCTCCTCCAAGAAGCCTTTCCTGATTCCTCCAGTTGGTTGTGACCTCACTGTCCTTTGAGCGTTTTATTTCTCCCTCTCCCTCGACCTTGGTCTGTGGTCATTAATTAGTTGGGCACACCCTAAACTCACCGTGTGTCCCCTCGAAGCTCAGCACAGGGTCTTGCCCAGCAAGACCCTGGTACAGGGCAAAAAACAGACTGCACTCAGGACAGAATCCGAATAAAGAGCTGAAACTGTAGCACAAGGGGTTTAAGGTGGATACAAAGACAACCTGTTGACAATGCGATCTGTTAAACTCTGGAACAGACTGCTACATGGCACTGAGGAGCCTCCCACCTCCGAAGATTTTTCAATCAGCATCAGCACTTTCCTCATCTGTCCAAGATTTTGCAAGAGACGCAGGAAGGTGGACAAGACTTCACAGAGCACTTCCTGCAGTGCCAGGCCACACGAGCCGCCCAAACGATGACGCTACTCATGCTGACGCTGAGCGCCTGCACTCTGCTAAGAGCGGAACCGGCATCATCTCAGCCAATCCTTACAACAACCTATGTGTAGCGCTTGGTCTTGTTTCCACATTACAGGTGAGGAAACTGGGAGGCTCAGAGAAATTGCGCTGCCCCAGATCCTACAACTGCGAAGCGTCCGAACGCCGCTCCTTCTGATTCCGGGGCCCTGCCTTCGGCTGCCTTGAGACAGGCTCATGTGCAAGCTCACGTCCAGGCTCTCTGTCCCCACGCGGCTGCACGCCGCGTACACAGAAATATGCACAGACACACGTGCACCACACCCTGGCTTGCCCACACACTTAGCCAAGGGGAGGCAGGCTTGGAGACACACACGCGAATCTCCAACACTGCACGGATCTCGGATTTGGTACGTTTTTCTTAAGGGAAGAGAGTCAAAGAGAGAAATGACTGAAAACAAGCCCTCAAGATTTGAGGGGAAAGGAATCTGGCACCTTTCGTTTACTATTAAAGCCCTGCTCAGGAGCAGCAGAATGCACAGGCTCACAGAGACGCCCAGCCTCCAAGGGCAGCCGGGCTCCTGACCGGCACTACCATCCATTAGACACCAGAATGGAAGTGGAAACAATTCCCACAGGCCATCCCGTGGCCCTGACTGTTGCCTGTTCCCAAGCTAGAGGCCAGAGACACACTCAACTATCAATGGGGCATGGGATGGGGGAAGAGGACACGGGCACCAAGTCAGGGACCCCAGGCTCAAGAGAGTGGAAGGTGGCAGGAAGTGCCGAGGCGGGGGAGCATGTGACAGGCACACAGTTGGCCCTTCCGGCCTCGGGCTCTGGGTAGCACTTCCAGCCCTGGAAGAAACCAGGCCTGGCTCCACAACCAAACAGCCCCCAACCTAGCTCCAGGTGTTCTCAGAGCTTCACGTTCTCTTTCAACCTTAAACTCTAGGGCTTGGATTCTAACGGTAACGTTTCAGGCCGAGGATGGCCACCGGAGAGCTGGCAAGACTGCTCTCAGAGTCCCCTTTCTATCTGGTTTCCACAAAAAGGAGCCTTGATGGAGTCCGGGAAAGAATTTAGGTTTTTCAGGGGGGCTTGAGCCTAAGGAACTGGCCTATAAGTAGGCGATGGCTATTCGGGGAAGGCAGAGCAGCAGCAAGCAGAAGAGAGCCGGGCCACCAAACCTGCCACTCAGGGGAGGTTAGGGACGCAAACACAAGACGTCCAGCAGACACTCATGGAAACCCCACAAAATGTCTGATGGGGGACCAGAGGCGGCCAGGGCAAGGTCCTGTGGAGACCACAAACTGAGAGGAGAGACCAACACGCAGTGCAGGAGCCCAGGAGAGCTGGAGCAGGAGACAGTCTAAGCTCCCCAGAGGGCAGGCCTGGACCCGCTTCTTCCCAGCCAGGTCACCCCGGGCAAGTATTTTATAGCTTGTCTGTCTCCCTTGCAGGCTTTTTCAGAGGCCCAATGGCGGTGATGTGTGACTGTGCTAGGAAAAGCCCTGGGAGCATCTCTTGTTCTAATGCGATGACTCTGGGTGGGCTCCGGGATGGGGGCTGGTCACCAGAGAGGCCAAGAGAGGATGAGAAGCTTGGAGTTTCAGCTTCAAGAAGGTCCATAAGGAACTCAGGAGCTTACCGCAAACGGGACTCAGGGAGGAAACCTCAGAAATTACACACACAAGTGTACACGTAAACCTACAGAAGGACACACACGTGCGAAGGCTTAACCAGAGGCTGCACTTTTACGCTCTCTGTGGAGTCAGACGTGACAAACCTGTCTCCTGAAGGGCCCTCACCCCTCACACCACCCTCTCCTTTCAAAGGCCTCACCCCCCAGGAGGCCCTGCTCTCACTCAGGCCTCCTCTCCTTGGAAGCCATTCCTGATTATCGCTGTGAGGCGAGACCACCCCGCCCCCACTCCTGGGTCTGAAATTCCACCACTAGAATCAGAGCCATAGAATTTAAAAGCTGGAATGGACCTTCAAGCTGCAGTCCAACCCTCACCCCACAGAGGAATCCCGTCCACAGACACCCTGACACATGGCATGGCTGTACTCTGCTTCTCCGGTGCCGGGGGGCGGGGGGGGGGCGGGAGGCAGCCCTTGCACTGTGGGCGACACTCCTCGAGTCTAGAAGGAATTCACCTTCTCTAAGGTCGGCTTCCTGTTGCAGGCCCACGAGCCTGGGAAGGAGGACAAGGAGAGCCTTGGTCCACCCGAGCCAGGAAGTGTGCATTTGATGAGTAGCTGAAGACAAGCCCCAAGGAGCTGGACAAGAGACTGGAGAGGGAGCCAGGGCCCAGAGGAATGGGGCCCGGGAAGGGAGGCGGGCAGGTGCCAGACCCGCCACACAAGTTTGCCTGGGCCACTGACTGCGTGCAGCACATGTGCACACATGCACACACACGCACACAGACTCACGCTTTCACAGAACTCCCTGTCAAACAGCCCAACCAGGGCCTCAACGGGACCTGGAGGCAGAGGGGGACCACCTTGCCCCAGCAACCTAGCAGGAACTCCTAACAGCCCAAGCCTCCAAACCCAGGCAGCTCAGGAAACCACCAGGAAACGACCCCTGCCAGCAGAGGGGACAGCCCAAAGAGGGTCCGCCTGACAGCTGGGCTCCCCAAATCCCAGAGGCCAGTCCTAGCTCCCCAGCGTCGCCCAAGGAGAAGAGCTTCCCCGGCTGCAGCTCTCACATCTGCCTGGGAGGGAGGAGGCACAGCGGAGCAGCACCTGATCCCAGGATCCCTACGCAGCCCGCCAGCCCAGGAGGCCGGTTCAGCGCTGGCAGCCCAGGGTGAAACATGAAGACTGAACAGTCCCCCAGGGATGGTGATGGCAGTCTCTGGGCACGGCAGCAAGGGGCAAGCTGGGTCACAGGGCGGCCGGCTCTTCTCCTGCAGCCTCCTGTCCCTTCTGGTTTGGGAGGGGGCGAGCTGTGTGGCTCCGGGGCCTGGGCCCGGGCCCTTCCTCCCATGCCTGACACAGGCCAGAGCTGCCCAGCTGGGTGCAAGACGCCATCTTGGGTCAAGGTGCAACCACAGGGGGCTCCTCTCTCGAGCTGGGGAAGAGAGCCCCTGAGAACCAGTGAGCCCCTCACTCCCCACCCAAGGGGCCAACACCTACTCAACTGGCTTTGCACTAGAGAGTGGAGGAAGGACAGAAGGGATGGAGAGAAACGGGGGAACTAATGGGGGTGAGAGGGAAGGGAGTGGGTGCCCCCAAGAAGGGAGCCTCCAGGAAAGCGAAAAGCAGTTTGGCAGCCAGAGGGCCGCGGGCCCCAGCGATGGGGGGCTGGGGGAGGCCGGGGGCGGGCCCTGGACCTTTGCCAGCTCCGTCCGAGCCGAGGGGGAGGGAGGAGGGAGGAGGGAGGAGGGAGGGGGAGGGGAGCTGGGGTGAGGGCGGGACACGGACCGAGGCCGCCTGCGGCTCGGAAGCTTGGGGTCTCCCGGGGCGCTGGGACGTGGGGCCGAAGACCCCGATCCGCAGCCTCGGCGAGGCCTCGTCCTTCACCGTGCGGATGCGAAGCTTTCAAGGACACGTCTGCACCGGCCCAGCGGGGGTGCGTGTGCGTGAGTGTGTCCGCGTGCGTGTTGAGTGTGTGCAGGGGGGTGGGTGCTGCTGCAGGGGGCGACCCGGGGCGTCCCCACCAGCCACGCTCCGGGCCCAGGCCCTGCGGCTCCCACCCCTGCGTTTTCCGGCCCCCGCGGCCCCGGCCCGGGATCTTCGCCCGCCCCCGCCCCGCCCCCACACTGCGGCGCCGCCACCGCCGCCGCCCCGGCTCCCACGGCCCGCGGCGGGGGCAGGGAGGAGCCAGGCACGACGTCCCCCCCGCGCGCCACCCGACTCTCCGCGGAGAGGTGTGCCCCCCAAGTGGCACTCTCGCCACCCCCGCAGCCCCTCCCAGATCCGCTGGCACCCCGCTCCCCCAGCCACAGGTGGCCGGAGGAAGATCGCTGCGCAGCGTTCCCCGGTCCGGCCCCCCGATCACCCCTCGGCCCGCCCCCGGGGGCCTCCCGGGTCCCCCGCCCCGCCGGGCCGAGGAGGGCCGGGAGCCGGGGGGAGGGGCGGGGGGCCGGGTCGTGCCAGGCTGCCATTTTCTGCCGCCACCGCGGAGCCTGCGCGGGGCCCGGCCCCCGCCCCCCTCCCCCGCTCCCTGCGGGCCGCGGCGGGAGCCGATTATTCCGGGTCGGGGTCCGCGCCCTCCGGCGCCCCGGCCGCAGGCCCCAGGTTGGGCCCCGGGGGCGGGGGCAGGGCCCGGAAGGCGGGGGCGGCCAGGCCGGGGCCCCTGCGGCAGCGCCTAGCGGGGCACCGCGGCTGAGGCCGGCGGCGGAGGAGGCCCCCCGCGGCATTGTATAGACTTGAACTTGAGCCCGGAGCCGGGCGGGGGCGCGGAGGGGGCTCCGCGCCGGGAGCGGGCGGGACGGGAGGGGGCGCCTGCGGAGCCCGCGGGGACATAAACAAACCCTCAAATCCCCCGCGCCGCCCCGGCCAGCCTGGCCCGCCGTCGCCGCCCGCAGCCCTGGCCCCGCGAGCGCCCGGCGCCGAGTTGCGGGGGTCCGGGAGCGTGCCCCGAGCCGGGCACTGCCCGCCGCCGTGGCCCCCGCCCGGCTCCCCTCCTCCCCGCCCGCCTCCGGGCCGGCCTCCCGGGCCGCCAGCAGCGGCGCTCATTACCGTGTGGCCGGTGGGGTCGGGCCGGCCCGGCTGCGCGCCCTAGTGCCGCGGCGCCGCGTCCCGGCTCGTCCTCTGCTCTCGCCGCCGCCGCCGCCGCCGCCGCCGCCCGCGCGCCCTCCCTCCCTCCCTCCCGGCCCGCCTGCCTGCCTCGCTCGCTCCCTCCCTCCGCTCGCTGTCGCGCTCCCTCTCTCCGCCTCCTCCGCCGGGTCCCCCCCTCCCACCCCTTCTCTCCGCCTTCCTCCTTCCCTCCCTCCGGCCGCCCGCGGGCCCAGGCCTCCGCCCGCTGCTCGCCCCCCGCGGCCGCGCTGGCCCCGGCCCTGGCGCTGCGGAGCCGGCCCGGGAGGCAGCGCCGACTTGGGGGCCCCGGGGCGCCGCGACGGGAGCGGCCTGGGCGCGCGGCCGGTCCTAGCGCCCTCGGCCCGACTTCCCGGCCTCTACGCCCCCGCTGGGGGGGTCCCCGCACGCTGCGGGTCGGAGGGCCGGACCTCGCTGCGCCCCGACCCTGCGCTGGGCCCGGGAACCCCGCCTCGGCCGCTCTCCCGGCCACTCCGCCGGGGGCCTGCGGCAGCCCTCCCCCCGCGGGGCGCCCCGCTACCTGGAGCTGCCTCTGCGCTGGGTCCCCGCATCCAGCACTGGCCGCAGGGACAGCGGCCCCTCCTCTCCCGCGGCCGGTGTCAAGTGCCTCCCCCCGGCAGCCCGCGGAGCCCCCGGCGGTCTTCGCCCTGCAGTTCTCCCGACCTCCACCAGAGCCCACTGCACTCTGCCGGCCTCAGCACTGGGGCTGGGGACAGCAGCGCCGGCCCATCCGCGCCGCAAGCCCCACGCCACCCGCCACCCCCGCCAGGTGCCGCCGCCGAGTGGAGGCCGGCCCACTCAACAGGACCAAGGTCGGGGCGCTAGGCTTATCGAGGCCGTCTGGGAGGCTCGAGCACCTCTATAGGATGAGCCCCCTTGAAAGGAGTGAGTTCCCCGTACCTTGAGGTGTCCAAGTAGAGTTGAGTGTCCTCAGTTGGTCAGTGGAAGACTGAAAGATTTCATGGCTCGGGGGTGGAACTAAATGACATTGAAGATCCCTTCCAGCTCTAAGATTCTGTGCACACACCTACACTCCGCCCTCATGCTTACTCACCCCTTTGCCGCGAGGGTTGTTCTCATTTCCCACAGAGTTTCCAGGGCTCCAGGTTTCTGACTTGGGGCATCTCTGTCTACTTTCATCAGCACAGCCACCCCTCTGCTCATCACTCTCCCAACTGCCACCGCTAGGGCTTGGTGCTGGGCCCCCTGACTCCCCAGCTTGGCTCCTTTCTTCTGCCTGTACCTCCACCAGTCATCTGCCACTGTGTACCCCCATTCCACCCAGTGCTTCAGCTACATGGCAGTGCCCTGAGCTCCCTGCCCCAGGACATGGTGTGCTCCCTTCCCCAGGCACCAACCATCCCACTTATGGACACCCAGGCCCTCACTGCTGAAACCAGTGGTACTTTTCCCTCCACTGCCACCAACTTCAACCCTCCAGGGTCACAGGAACAGTTACCTAACTCTTTGGGAGACAGAGCTGACCTTTCATCCAAGAGATTTCCTTCCAGAAGCCCTCTAACGCTTCCAGGTCCTTCAGTCTGCCCACTCCCCGTGCCCCAAGGTCAGAGGCCGCTCTCTACACAGTTGCCCTGGCCTTTTTCCCTGTCACCCTCACTCAAGTGGTCACCCCATGCCGCTGATGATAGGCCATGCTCTCCGTGGTCTCCACCTGGCCAGTTCCAGAGACTTGGGATGTTCCTTCCATGAGGACAGAGACCACCTCTGTCATCTCTGTAGCCCAGCACTTGGCACATAGTAGGTTCTCAATAAGCTTTGGATGAATGAATATGTGCATTGCAGGTTCTGTGCCACTTTGCTTTCAACATCAAGATGGGCATCCACAGACACGCTAAAGTTTGGCCAACGGGAGGACCATGTTTAGAAAGATGGTTGCCATACCTCTTCGTTCCTTAAGGGCTTGTATAATACTGCCCACAAATAGCAGCGATAGTTTACTGAGTGTCTCCTGTGCGCCAGGCACCAGGTTGGCACTTTTCCTTAGCAACCCTCTGAGGTAGTTTGTGTTATCTTCACTCTGTAGATGAAGAGACTGAGGCTCAGTCAAAGCCACACAGTTGGGCAGTGGCAGAGCCAGGACTCAAAGCATGTTTCATCTGACTCTGAAATCATTATAGTTACCTTAAAACATTACAGTTACTCTTTTTTTTTTTGGCCATACTATACGGCTTGTGGGATCTTAGTTCCTTGACCAGGGATTGAACCCGGGCCCTCAGCAGTGAGAGCACAGAGTCCTAACCACTGGACCACCAGGGAATTCCCTACAGTTACTCTTAACAAGCCGAAATTTTCAGGGTCAAGTGGGCAACTGTAAGTTTCTATTCAGTAGGGAATTCCTTGGCTGTCCAGTGGTTAGGACTCGGCGCTTTCACTGCCATGGCCCAGGTTCAACACCTGGTCCGGGAACTAAGATCCTACAAGCCATGTGGTGCAGTCAAAAACAACAAAAAAGCAAGTTTCTATTCAGTAGAACTATCTATGATGAAATCATTGGGAGTCCATGATGTGTGACCTTGGATGTCTGTGTTGCTGGCGTCAAAAGGCCCAAGGTGACCATGTTGAGGGGTTTGCTCATGTCCAGTAGGAAGCAACCGTGTGGCTACAGGCCTGGTTCCAGAGCCTGGCCTCGGCGTTTTCACCATGAGGTGGACCCTCCAGGCTGTCCCAGGAAGAGACACATTAATGCTGGCTAACCCTACTGGGCCCTTCTGACCACAAATCACACTGGTCCAACTCAGATTGATTTGCCTTTGGGCTCCTACAGCTCCATCACTTCTGTCTGGCCCACTGTGGCCCAACCAGTATCCTGGTGGATCCTAGATCATGTAGGGTGAGGGGCAGTATCAGTCAGGATATGCTAGGGCAGTATCGGTCATCTGTAGTAACAAACAAGTGACAGGATCCTGCCTAAACCACCTTAAACAAACAAAAGGATTAAGTAGTATACAGTTTAGACAACTGGGAAGACCAGGGCTGGGGATTCAGGCACAGGTAAATCCAGGGACTCAAGTGCCAGCTCCAGAGCTGGCTCTCTCTCCATCACTCTTGTCTGCTTCCCACTACGTTGGCACTTCTGCCTACTTTAAACAAACTCCAAGATGGTGGGCAGCTGTCTCATGTTCACACTCTCCCAACTTAGAGCCCCAGTGGAAGAACATAATTTCCTTTCCTTCAGGAACCTCCTTAATGCTTCTAGGACATGAGGTTCCATGGCCTTTAACAACACCCCCCCAACCCCTGTGCCTCAAGATCTGAGACACAGTTGTCCTGTTGTGTGCTTCATTGTCACCCTCACTCACGGTGCCATCCCTAGCCAAAAAGTCCTGAGGGTTACTTCAATTGTTGTGACTAGTCACAAGCCCACTCTGAACCAGGTTCTACAGCCTGTGGGATAGCGTGGATCACGTGCCCCCCGCCTTAAGTGGATGCAAGAGGTCGTTTTGGGATTGACAGATCCAACCAGTACCCCATGGAAAAGGGGCAGTGTTGCTCTCCAAAGCAAGGGGCGCTGGGCAAACACATTGCACTCCACCCAATGGCCACCCAGCATCCACGTATACCTTTTTCCCCACACATGCACTTTCAAAAATGGTCCTGCTACTTGATAGAGGTGGTGGTTGCACAACACTGTGAATGTACTAAATGCCACTGAATTGTACATTTTCAAATGGTTAATGTTATGTGAATTTCACCTCAATAAAAAGATATATATATATACATTTTTTTGGGCTGCATTGGGTCTCCGTTGCTGTGCACGGGCTTTCTCTAGTTGCGGCGAGCAGGGGCTACTCTTCGTTGAGGTGTGCGGGCTTCTCATTACGGTGGCTTCTCTTGTTGCGGAGCATGGGCTCTAGGGCGTGTGGGCCTCAGTAGTTGATGCACGTGGGCTCAGTAGTTGTGGCTCATGGGCATTGTTGCTCCGCGGCATGTGGGATCTTCCCGGACCAGAGCTCGAACCCGTGTCCCCTGCATTGACAGGCGGATTCTGAACTACTGTGCCACCAGGGAAGCCCCTAAAAAGATATTTTTAACATGCTCCTTCTAAAATAAAGAACCCTTACTATGTACAACCAAAACTCCACTTACTCTCCTTCCCAAAGGAAGTCAGGATCCGAGTAATGTGCATTCCTCTCAGTGGCCTACATGTGGCTTCTTCTTATCTGTAACAGTTGGCTGTTATAAATTTAACCATCCGCAAAACACCAAGTCTATGATGGTGGAGATAAAATAGATTATCCACAATGAAGACTGACTTTGGAAGAGAGGAGAAGGGAAGGAGCACACAGGGGTGGCCTGTCCACCCTGCTGGTGGGGCAGCCAGGACTCACTCACTTCTCCACAATGGAGCTGGGTCCTGGCCTGGTCCCCTGGGAGGATCTTCCTGGCTCATCGTCCTCCGTGGCTGTACCTGAGGGCCTGCAGGGAAGAGGTCTTCTTTGGGGAAGGCCAGCTCCTTATTGGCATGGCCATGGCTTCCTGGGGATTCCTTCAGAGGTTGGGCAAGCCCTAGGTCTGAGGATTGCAGTATCCCTTCCTTAAAACCTCAGCCAGCTGCCAGTCAGCTCAGTTCCTAGGAACCCCATGGACCAGTAACTAGCTCCCTAAAGACCCAAAGCTGCTGAGTGGACACCTCTTCATGCCCACCACAGTTGTGAGCATTACGGCAAAGAGTGGAAATAGAAGTGCTTTGTAACCCATAAAATGTCATTATCCTCATTCACAGAGAAAATCATAGAGACATAAATTCATTCTGTATGGTTTTGTCTGTGCCAGTACACAGTCCTTTTTATTCAATTCCTTTTACCCTCTTATTGGATTTCCCACAGAAACTGCCATAAACTTCCCTCCCCTATTTCTAGATGCCGATTCAGCCCCTTCCTCCCGGCGACAGCTTAGCCTCTGCCTCTCACTCTAGCCTGAGGCTCACCCTGTATATTGATAGGTCTAGAAATAAATATAGACGTAAATATATATTTGTGTATATTTTTTCCATTAAGAGAATTTTTTAAAGACCAAAAATAACCGGAAATCCAAAGGTGCGATGTGAATACAACGGATGAGTCAAAATTTCCCAGCCAAGCTGTAACAGTTTTCGCCTGGTCATCAAAGAAACAAGCGGTCTTGCATTATCCTGATGAAGGTTATGCATTTTCTGTTGACTAATTCTGGACACTTTTCATCGAGTGCTGCTTTCACTTGGTCTACTGGGAGCAGTACTTGTTAGAATTAATCGTTGGGTTTTCTGGAAGGAGCTCATAATAGAGGACTCCCTTCCAATCCCACCATATATACAACATCACCTTCTTTGGATGAAGACCGGCCTTTGGCGTGGTTGGTGGTGGTTCATTTTGCTTGCCCCACTATCTCTTCCATTCCACATTATTGTACAGTGTCCACTTTTCATTGCCCGTCACAATTTGTTTTAAGAAAAGAATGTTTTCGGGCTTCCGTGGTGGCGAAGTGGTTGAGAGTCCGCCTGCCGATGCAGGGGACATGGGTTCGTGCCCCGGTCCGGGAGGATCCCACGCGTCGCGGAGCAGCTGGGTCCGTGAGCCATGGCCGCTGAGCCTGCGCGTCCGGAGCCTGTGCTCCGCAACGGGAGAGGCCACAACGGTGAGAGGCCCGCATACAGCAAAAAAAAAAAAAAAAAAAAAAAGAAAAGAAAGGAATGTTTTCCTTACCTTTAAGCAGGGAATCGCATGCGGAAATAAGGTCAAGAAGGTTTTTTTTGCTTAACTTATCTGGAACCCGAACATCAAAGCGATTCACGTAACCAAGCTGGTGCAAATGATTTTCAGTGCTTGATCTGGATATTTTGAGTATGCCGGCTCTCACCCATGTGGTATAATGTTGATTGTTCTCAATTAATGCCTCGATTTGATCGCTATCAACATCAGCTGGTCTACCCAACCGTGGAGCAGCATCCAGCTGGAAATCTCCAGCACAAAACTTCGCAAACCACCTTTGACATGTTCGATCAATCACAGCACCTTCTCTATACACTTGCACAAATCTTTTTTTGCATTTCAGTTGAGTTTTGACCTTTCTTGAAATAATAAAGCATAATATGCCAAAAATGTTGCTTTTTTCCTTCCATCTTCAATAGTAAAATGGCTACACAAAACTTCACTGATTTTGATACGTTTTTTTTAAAGGCACGCTGAGATGACAGCTGTCACAATACAATCTAACAAAACTGTTTCAAGTGAAGTTACAGACAACGAAGTGCTACTAGAGCCATCTTATGGAGAAAACCGAACGGGCTTTTTGGCCCACCCAATGTATGCATACATATATTCCTCTCTTTCTCGCCACTGAGAACACGTACAAGCAATTAAACCTCAATAGTGATGAGTATACCTCATGCCCAGATCTTGGTTTCTAAATACCATTCTCTACTAAAAGGAACTGGACCTTCTTGGAGAAATGGCAGATTCTAGAGTTGGGTCAAGCAAGGAACAAGATGAGCCCAGAACATGTCACACGTAAAAATTAAGGAAGTGGGGCTTCCCTGGTGGCCCAGTGGTTGAGAGTCCGCCTGCCGATGCAGGGGACACGGGTTTGTGCCCCGGTCCGGGAAGATCCCACATGCCGCGGAGCGGCTGGGCCCGTGAGCCATGGCCGCTGGGCCTGCGCGTCTGGAGCCTGTGCTCCGCAACAGGAGAGGCCACAAGAGTGAGAGGCCCGCGTACCGCCAAAAAAAAAAAAAAAAGGAAGTGCTCAAAGAATGATGGGATCAGAAAAAGTGCTCCCACTGGCAAAATATGGGAAAATCTGAGCACCAAAATAATGATACCAACAGATTATAAACCCATTGTGTAAAATAAGAATCCCTGAGTCCACAGTGCTAGAAATAAATAAAGGAATAAATTGCAAGTTTAATGAGGAATGGGATATTTACATAGTCTCAAAGTACTTCCCAGCAAAATACTTTTTAATTGCAAAGGGAAAAAAGAATAACTTTACAATGGAAAAGCCCTTTAATCAAGTGATCAAAGCTAACCTCATCAGTAATAGAGCAAATTGAAATGATACACCACCTAACAGGATGCAGTGAGAACAACGCACGTATTCCAGCCAAAGATGCATCACCTGAATCTAATCTCAAGGAGACATCGGACAAACCCTGCTCTAGTCCCTTTGAGCTGCCATAAAAAAGTACCATTGACTGGGTGACTTACAAACAACAAACACTTATCTCACAGTTCTGGGGAAAGTTCAAGATGAAGATGCCAGCAGATTAGATGATTGGTGATGCTTCCTGGTTCATAGACAGCCGTCTTTTCTCTGTGTCCTCACACAGTGGAAGGCACAAACTAGCTCCCTGGGTCTCTTTTATAAGGGCACGAATCCCAATCATGAGGGCTCTGCCCTAATGACCTAATCCTCTCCCAAAGGCTTCACCTCCTAATACCATCACCTTGGGGGATAGGTTTCAACATATGAATTTTGAGAGGACACAAACATCACACCATTGCAAACCCCAAATGAGGGATATTTTACAAAATAACTGACTTGTATTTTTCAGGAATGTCAAGGTCATGAAAGCGAGGGAAAGACTGAGGAAGTGTTCCAGATTGAAGGAAAGAAACTAAAGAGAGGGGGCTTCCCTGGTGGCACAGTAGTTAAGAATCCGCCTGTCAACGCAGGGTACACGGGTTCGAGCCCTGGTCCGGGAGGATCCCACATGCCGCGGAGCAACTAAGCCCGTGCGCCACAACTACTGAGCCTGCACTCTAGAGCCCGTGTGCCACAACTACTGAAGCCCGCATGCCTAGAGCCCATGCTCCGCAAGAGAAGCCACCGCAATGAGAAGCCTACGCGCAGTGAGAAGCCCGCACACGGCAACGAAGAGTAGCCCCCGCTGGCCACAACTAGAGAAAGCCCGCGCGCGGCAACGAAGACCCAACACAGCCAAAAATAAAATAAATTAAATAAATTAACTTAAAAAAAAGAAACTAAAGAGACATCACAAGTAAGTGTGTGATTCTGGATTGGATATTTTTGGTATAAAGGACATTATTAGAACAATTGGAGAAATGTAAATTGGGTCTGAGGATTAGATGGTAGTAATGGATCAGTGCTACTTTCCTGATTTTGATGTTTGTACTCTAGTTATGAGAGTGTCCTTATTTATAAGAATATATTTCTAGGGGCTTCCCTGGTGGCGCAGTGGTTGAGAGTCCGCCTGCCGATGCAGGGGACACGGGTTCGTGCACTGGTCCGGGAAGATCCCACATGCCGCGGAGCGGCTGGGCCCATGAGCCATGGCCACTGGGCCTGTGCGTCCAGAGCCTGTGCTCCGCAATGGGAGAGGCCACAACAGTGAGAGGCCCGCGTACCGCAAAAAAAAAAGAAGAATATATTTCTAGTATAGGATAAAAAGAAATATATCCTATACAAAAGTTTTGGGGGGTGATTGGGCACCATGTTGACACATTCACAAATGGTTTAGAAAAAAAATAAATTCTTTTACCATATTTGCATCTTTTCTGTAAGTTTGAGATTGTTTTAAAATAAAAAGTTTTTTAAATTACCCCCAGAGGTTGTAGCATTTTGCCTTCTCACCAGGAATACATATGAAAGAGAATGTTGCCAACTGAGTATGTAGTCAAACTCTTGGACTTTTGCCCACCTGTTGGGTGAGCAGTGATCTCTCCATACACGTTTTGTTTTGCATTTCTCTGACGGTGAGGAGGTTGAACGTCTTTTCATGTGTTTAAGGGCCATTTGCATTTATACACTGAGCACTCTCTGTTTATCTTTTGACCACTTTTCTATCAGGTTGTGGGTCTTTCTTCTTGATTTTGATGACCTCTTCATGAATTGAGGAGGTTATCCCTTTGACTGTGTTACGAGCCAACAGTTATTTTGGTACTGTGTATTCAGTGCCTAGCGTTGCACCGAGGGTCCTGGTGGGCTGGTCTCTGCTTGTGAGGAGTTTACACGTGACACAATCCAGACTAACGTTAGCCACTTAATCATGAGCTAAACTGTGAAGCTCAAACAAGAAGGGGTGTGGGCTGGAGCAAAGGTGTCCCTGAGGAAATGGAATCTGAGCCGGGGCTAGAGAAGGGTTGGGTTATGGTCAGTGAGGGCATCCTGGGCTTAGAGGGAAGGCACAGTGAGGGCGAGAACTTGATCTGCCTGTGGTGACTTCCCCTCAGCTCTCTCCCTCTGCCTCCGCCCAAACCCTCAGACTCAGTTACTCTGCCTTGAGGAACTTCCCTAAGTTCTTCCCGATTTTCACTGCTCCTCCAGACGGAAGAGGAAAGGAGCGCCAGAGCGGGGGGGGGAAAGCAGGTGTACTGAACCGGATCTTATGGTCTCAGGCGAGCATGGTGGGCAGTGCCACAGTCCACCTAGCTTTCTGTGGAGGTGCCACTCAAGGTCAAGGTAAAAGATTAGAAGCCTGTGGTTCTGTTACTACTTTTCAAATACAAACATTTTAGGGGTTTAAAAGCAGTGATTTTTTTTTTTAAGCTACAAGGATATATTGTACAACACAGGGAACATAGCCAATATTTTATAGTAACTACGAATGGAGTATAACCTTTAAAAATTGTGAATCACTACATTGCATACCTGTAACTTTTATAATATTGTACATCAACTATATTTCAATTAAAAATGGAGAAAAAAGAATTTAAAAAAGAATTATAGGTGGTCAAATTATTCAAAAAAAGCAGTGATTTTTTTCTTTTCATTCATACCTTCTAGGAATGAACGTACCTTCTAGGTAATGTACCTTCTAGGTTATAAATTGAGTTCCATGCGCGTCAATAAAGGGGGTGTCTTTTCTTAATTAAACTTTTTCTTTCGAGATCAATTTGGATTCACATGCAATTGTAAGAACTACTACAGAGAAATCCCCTATACCCTATACCAGTTTTCCCCAATGATAGCATCTCTCAAAACCTAAGTGTAATATCACAACCAGGTTATTGACACTGGTGTGGCCAAGTTAGAGAGCATTTCCATCAGCCCAGGATTCTGCACGTTGCCCTTTTACAGTCATACCCACTTCTCCCCTACCTCCCCCCACCACCCCAACTACTCATCTGGGCAGCTACTCATCTGTTCTCTGTTTCTGTAGTTGTCACTTGTCAACAGTGTCATATACATGGAGTCATGCAGTACATAACCTTTGGCGATTGGCTTTTTTCATTCAACATAATTCTCTGGAGGTTCATCCCGGTTGTTGTGTGTGTCAATAGCGCTTTCATTTTTATTGCTGAGTAGTAGTCCATGACACAGATGTACCACCTGTTGAAGAACATCTGGGGAATTTCTAGTTTTTAGCTACAGGATAGAAAACCGGGGCCAGGAAAGTGAACCAACTTGTACCAGGGTACACAGGCAGAATATGCGAGAACTGGCATGTGGTGTGAGCCCTGGTCATTTGCATGAGCCACATAAAGCTACTGGTGGGAAACACCAGGCAGGCTCAGCAGGAAGCATGGAGACTCAAGAGTGAGTGATAATCTGACGTCTTGAAAGTCGTGTGTAAAGAAGATGAGTCTCAATTGGAGAGAGACAGCTCAGAAGAGAGATTTGTGCTCAGCTCTGGCAGGGGATCCGGGGAAGCTCTGAGCCTCCTTCTGAAGGGAACAAACATCTACTGATGACTGAAAACAGAGATGACGAGGAGGGACATATTAGCTGATTTGGGTTGTTATAGTAACATCCAGATAAAATATATATTCACAGCCCAGAGAGGAAATGGAACTGAACGTAGATGGGCGGGTGGAATGGGGGAAACGACTGGAAGAATATCTCCATAGACAGAGTGCTTACTCGTTACTGAAGCCATGAGCAAGGGTCTCTCCAAGGAGTATGGAGACAGAGATGCTGGGGGAAACCCCAGTTAGGTGGTGGGAGAGATGACGGCAGAGAGGAGCCTCCAAAAGGCAGGGGCAGGGTGTGGAGGGTGGGAACCAGAGGAGTGAATGAAGGCCAAGGACAAAGAGACTTAGCACTGATGAGGCAACAGGGCTGAGGAGAAAGGAGGAAATACACATTTCCTGCCAAATGTGTATTTTTTAATCTTTGCTGCATAACAAATTAACCCAAATCTTAGTGGCTTAAATAACAACATCTATTATCACACAGTTTCTGTGGGTGGCTTGGTGGGGTTCTCAGGCTCAGGGTGTCTGACTGCAGTCATCCCAAAGTTTGATGGGGAATGGTCCATTTCCAAGCTTACTCACATGGTCGCTGACTGGATTCAGTTTCTCACGTGTTGCTGGACTGAGGGCTTCAATTCAATGCTGGCTGTTGGCTAGAGGCTGCCCCCAGTTCTTTGCCTTGTGGGCCTCCCACCGGGCAGCTAACATGACGGCAGCTGGCTTCGCTAGAGCGAACAGGAGAGAGCGAGAGTGTGCGGGCAAGATGGAGGACACAGACTTTTATTTTACTTTTTAAATTTTTATTATTATTATTTTTTGGCTACACCACGTGGCACGTGGGATCTTAGTTCCCCGACCAGGGATTCAACCCGTGCCCCTTGCAGTGGAAGCGTGGAGTCTTTTTTTTTTTTTTTTCCAAAATTGTTTTTTTTTTTTTTTTGCCTGGGGGTGGGGTGAGAGGAAAGGAGGGGGCTAGCAAATTTAGCACTCCTCCCTCGCCCGCCATTTGTTGCCTGAGAACGCTTTTTTTTTTTTTTTTAGATGTTGGGGGTAGGAGTTTATTAATTAATTTATTTATTTTTGCTGTGTTGGGTCTTCGTTTCTGTGCGAGGGCTTTCTTTAGTTGCGGCGAGCGGGGGCCGCTCTTCATCGCGGTGCGCGGCCCTCTCACTATCGCGGCCTCTCTTGCTGCGCAGCACAGGCTCCAGACGCGCAGGCTCAGTAGTTGTGGCTCACGGGCCTAGTTGCTCCGCGGCATGTGGGATCTTCCCAGACCAGGGCTCGAACCCGTGTCCCCTGCATTGGCAGGCAGATTCTCAACCACTGCGCCATCAGGGAAGCCCCGGAAGCGTGGCGTCTTAACCACTGGACCTCCAGGGAAGTCCGGACACAGACTTTATTTTTTTTAATGTGTTACACATTTACTGTGTCCCTTTTATTTTATTTTATTTTATTTATTTATTTTTGGCCGCGTTGGGTCTTTGTTGCTGTGCGCGGGCTTTCTCTACTTGCGGCGAGCTGGGGCTACTCTTCGTTGCGGTGCGAGGGCTTCTCATTGTGGTGGCTCCTCTTGTTGTGGAGCACAGGCTCCAGACGCACAGGCTTCAGTAGTTGTGGCCCGCGGGCTTAGTTGCTCCGCGGCATGTGGGATCTTCCTGGACCAGGGCTCGAACCCGTGTCCCCTGCATTGGCAGGCAGATTCTTAACCACTGCACCACCAGGGAAGGGAAGCCCCCCGACACAAACTTTTATAACCGAGTCTTAGACGCTTTTGCCGTATTCTGTTCATGAACAGCAAGTCACTAGGACCAGCCCACACTCAAGGGGAGGGGATTATATAAGGGTCTACAAACCAGGAAGCCAGTTGAGCTGCAGTGTAGTACGGGGAGCAAAGACAACCAGGCCTCCCCCAGGGGGCCCCTGACAGGACAGTATTAGAAGAGTGTGAGGGGGAGACGACAGAATGGAGCGAGACAGGTGGTGATGCCCAAATCCCAGCTGCCCCCAGCACTTCAGGGAGACCTGGACAAACTCAGGAGTCCCACCCCTCTTGCTGCAGACGGAGCGCCCACCAGCTCCCAGAAGGTCCGAGCTGGGTTGTTTGCATGGGTCTGCTTCCTCATCCCACCCCACGCCCCGCCCAGAGCAGAGCCACACAAGCAGGCACCTGGCTCACCATCTCCATCCCACCAGCTGGCACTCGCCATCGAGGCACAGCAGCATCTTCGGGGCGTGGGGGGACAGGACCCAACTCCATAGCTCCTTCCACTCCCCAGGACTGACTCCCTTTCCGACTTGAATTCCTTTTCTAGCCCAACACAGGATCAGGGCCAGGGATGTTAGAAATGACCCCCAAGGATCTGGTAGGCGGCTGGGAGATCAGAATTCCTTGCACTCTAAAAAAGCAGCTAACAGTACTTTTATCAGTTGTCTCACCCCTTCTCTCTATTCCTTGTCACCTCAGGGGACAGAAGAATGAGGAAAATACCCTCAATAGGACATAATCTTTGAGATGGGCTTTCAGACCAAGCTCTCTTTAGATCCTAATTACAATCCCAGAGGCACTCAGGCCAGTGACTGTTATGCCAGTTTTAAGGAGGAGGCCACTGAGGCCCAGAGAGGCATCTCAGTGACCAAGCAGGACCAGACCTGAACGCCCAGCCCCACTCTGTACCCATATGGAGTTTCCCGGGGTGGGGCAGGGCTCCTCCGGGCACATGAGGATGGCCGCGACAGCGGACCCAGGCTCCTCACCTGCTGAGTACGGGCCTTCGGGCCCACAGCTCTGTCCCCGCTGCTCTAACCCTCCCCCTCCTCTTGCAGTACCCTCCCCCCAGAGCATCCCAGGTTCCCAGCATCCAAAGAGTATTTAGAAAACCCACCTGCCCCCGACGTCTTGAAATCTCTTTACTGGAGACCAAGCCTTTTATTCTACAATTAATGAATTCCCAGGAGCTGAACATGACTCGTAGCCCTGGGGATATTGGGGTACATGAACAGGGCAGGAGAGCAGTGGAGAGGGAAAAAGAGGCTGGGGGTGGGGGAGAACCTGGGCCATGGGAGCCAATTTTTGTGACCAGCACTGGGGTTTGCGTGTCTCTGGGGACAAGGGAACTAACAGGTGATCGGAACAATGAAAGGAAATAGAGGCCATTAGGTGTCAGGCTGCACGAGGGAGGGAAAGCATATTTCTCAGGGGCGCCAACAGTGTGTGCCCCAGGTTACCCTCAGCACAGGCTACTTGACTGTGACCTCAGACCTCCTTTCAAATTAGGAACAAGTTGCATGAACTGAATAACGGTGATTTTAGTGCTGTGCCCTGAGCAGGTGAGGGAGAGCAGGGCTGACGGCCACGCAGTCAGGCCCATTCAGGGCGGGGCCAGCTGAAGACACGTTGGCGGCCGGGCCTTGAGATCTGAGTGCAAGGCCGCAGCCTGGGCTCCTGCCGGGACGTCTAGGCCACCAGCTGGAGGGCAGCCCCTGCGTCCCCACCCCGCTGACTGGCGACCAGGGAGAGGGCGCCATCCGCTCTCCGGGTCCACGCAGATTGGGCCCAAAAGAGATGCTACTGAAGCATTTGCAAGCACTATTGTTTCACTTTTCTGAGCCGCTTTTCCTCATCACACCCATTCTTCTGGTCAAGCAGGGATAATTTACAACAGGAAGTAACGGAAAGTTGTGGGAAAAGTCACTTGACTGAACAGGTTAACAGCTGTCGACAGCGCCTCAGCAGCTCCGCCCGCAGTGACCCCACAGTAGCCCCCTAAACGGCCTGAGTGATGCCGGGCGGGGGCCGCAAGTCTGCGGACCACGAGGACCCGGGCCAGCTCAGCGCGCTCGGGCTGCCAGAGAAGCCTCTCGCTAGGCGCCGCGTTTGTCCGCCTAGACCTCCAGGTGGCGCTGGGCTGGGGCGGAGCCTGCTGTCTGTCACCCATGTGGAGGGGGCGGGGCCTTGGAGGTGCTGACTTCTGATTGGTTGGACTTGGTCTTGCTTTCTTTCCGCGTCCAGAGGCAGGTCTTAGGGACAGCACCCAGAGCACCCAGTCAAAGGGCCAGAGCTACGCGGGAGGAAGTGTGTGCGTGCGTGTGTGTGTGTGTGTGTGTGTGTTTTGTTTTTACAATTAACTGAGGGTGTGTGAATGTGTGTCATGTTATTTTTTCTTTACAATTAACTGAGTTTCCATTTCTCATACCTTTATAAGACACCTCATAAATTTACACAGCAGGAAGAATTCTTGGTTGGACCTACTTATAATAAATATATCGTTATAAGGAAGCTAAGGTTTAGGGTTTGCCACTCAGCCAAAACCACTTCTTTTTTCGTGTTTCCTTAGTCTTTGACGTTGTATGTGTATTACCAATATAACTGTACTTGTGGGTGTACTTTATTCGCACATCTGACAACTGTTTGTTAAGCGTCCACTTTCTGCCAGGTGTTGAGCAGGGTTTTGCAGTCACTGATGAACAAAACAGACCTGGGCCCTGCCCTCAAGTAGCTCACAGACACAAATCAGCAATTACACACACATGTCAAATTTTAGAACTCCCTTGTGGCAATAAATGAGAAGTGGCTGGTGCTTGGGAGAGGAGCAGGAGTTTTGAGGAAGTATAGCACTGAGTGCAGTGGCTGCAGGGCCACTCTGCCAAAGAGCACAGACTGAAGTTAAATTGATCTCATTTCAGAAGACTCCCTTGTGAAGGTGGGGAAGCCGGGGAGGAGTAGAAGGAGTTTGGAGGTGGTTTGGGGGATACCTTGGGGCAGCAAAGATGAGCTCCCTGGCCTCCTGTATAGTCAGGGTGGAGGAAAGCTCTGAAAGTGTGTAACTTCCAGAATATTCTTTTTTTTTTTTTTTTTTTTTTGCTGCAGATAGAAAGTCATCCTCTGGGACTGGCTATGATGGGGGGACTGTAAGCTTTGTCACTGGAGAAGGTGGTCAAAGAAGGACTGGCAAAACAAATACACAAACAAAAAACCACTGGAGTGTGAAACAAACGCCTGGAGTCCAGGACCCAGGGGTGGACTGCAGAGGGAAGAAGGAGGGAAAACGAGGCAGGAAGGTAAGTCTGAGTCTGGACTAGTTGCTGGGAGAATCTGGCCCAGGTGGCTGGCAACAGTGGGACATGATCCAGAGAGTCATAAACAACAAGGGCAAGAGAGTCTGTTCTCAACTGGAGACCTACCAGGGGAATTTCCTGCCAAATGTCAGTGTGTGTTTTCTCTTTGTTCACCTAAAAAGTAGGGGCAGGGACCTACACCCTGAAGAGCTCATGCATGACCTCTCCCCATGACTCACTCTCTCAACTTTCACCATGCTTCTCCCCCCTGAGCATTTACCATCCGCCCTCACACAACTGTTGTCTGTCTCCTGCACTAAAATGTAAACTTCCTGAGGGCGGGCACCCTGTCTCCTTCTTACTATATCCCCAGGGCCTGGCATATGTCTGGCCCATAGTAGTTGCTCAACAAATATTTGTTAAGTGAGTGAATGAAGCAGATTCTTCTTGGTCTGTAGAGAACCCCCGCTTAGTCTCAATGTAGCAGTGCAGAGCCCGGCATCCCCGGTGAAGGGTAAGTTGTTCAGAGAGGGCTCTCTTTCATCCAGGATGAACCAGCCTCTTTGCCCTGGGAGAAAAGGCTGGGCTAAACCTTAGTGTTTCAGAGTCTTGAAAAAACTGCCTCGCCCGCTGAGGGGCAGTTAGTTCCCAGGGAGGGATGTACCTGATGGTGGGGGTGGGGTCTGTAAGGTGACCCTCCGCAGCCTGTCTTGGCCCTTACCTGGCACTCCTGAGTCAGCTCCCACCCCCAGAAGTGTTTTTTTCTGTGATGTGAAGGCTGCAGCGGGGTTTAGAGGTTTGGCTTGGCGCTCTGGACCCATCCTCTGACCTCTGAAGGTGGCGTTTCACGTGTCTGTGCAGGGGAGATGAATCGGTGCCCCAGGCCTGAGCAGCTCTCGCCAGCCCTGGGGAGACTCCCTGGGGTGACTCTGAGCCACCTGGCATTGGGTGTGGGGCTTAGGCCCTGGCAGCACCAGGCTCCTACATCCCCATCACCACAGCCTCTCACCTGTGAGTCCAGGAGGGCCTGGCCTAGGGGGTTCAGTAGCCCTTCCCCGAGGCTGAGGGGCCTGAAAGGGCAGCACCTGCGGTGTCAGAGGAAGGAAGGAGAGTAACGGCTACCGACCGTTTGCTACATGCCGAGCACCGTTCCAGGTGTCTCACATGTTTCAATATAATCTTTATAAAGAACATGCAAGTTAGAATTATCTTCTCATTTTGTAGATGCAGAGAAAAAGGCGTGACCTGTCTGAGGTCACTCTCTAGAAAGGAACAGCAAAGTGCAAATGAATTTAGGTTTTGCTTCAAAAATAGCTTTTAGTACGCGTTTTCTAACAACAAAGACGTGAACGGCGCGGACCAGGCATATTTAACACTTTACAAGCATAGCAAACGGTAAGAGAACTCACTGGAACTCCATCTCAGAGCAGCCTTGGACAGGCTGTATGAGAGCCAGTGAAGGAGTGAGTTTATGTAAGAGACAGTATGTTGTTTCTGCTAATTTTGGGGTATCATTTTATTTACCTATGGTTGAACTCTTCTTCCTTCTCTGATTCCTGAGCCCTTTCCTGTACTCTGTTTGGTAGTTAACGAGCATCACTTTGCATTGTTGCCTTTTTCCCATACACACCCTCAGAGTCAGAGAGAGGCTCCCTGTGGGCTGCTGCTTGGGAATGGTGGGGGGCTGCGGTGGGGGTTCTCTGGCTGGGGCTTCGGAGGATGCAGGGACACCCCTTCGAGCAAGATAGAGCCTGACAGTTCCATGCCCTCGGCGGCCCCCAGAGCAGCGCCCCGGGACACACAGGCCTGGCGCTGAGAGAGGAGGGTGTCTGAGAGTCTTCAGAGGGTCTTTAGCAGGCTTGTTGCCATGGGGGAATCGTGGGACCAGTACAGCCAGATATTCTAACTTTTCCAGAGAAGCTGTAAATCTGGATTTTTCTATGAAATCTTCTGATATTTCACCATTTGCAACCCACTAAATTGTTTTAAAAATACCTTCTGGGCCAAAGAAAATGACTTTAAGCCATCCTCTGTTATACCCTCCAATTTGGTCCCCAAACAGCAAGCAGAGTGTCTGCCTCTTTAGTCCAGATGATAAGGCCTCAGCCACTGGGGTTGTGCTCCCCAGAGCGCTCCTTCCCCAGAGGGCCAAGCGGGCAGGTGAGATCAGGGCAGGCGCAAGTGCCAGCGTCAGTGTGGGTCACCCGCTAACCCCCGCCCCAAGAGGTGTTAGCCTGCTGTGGGGCTGAGGAGGGAGCGTCCCCCTTCCCAGCCTCTGATGCCCATGTCCAGGGGGGCCAGAGACCCCTCCTGGCCCAGCGTCTATAGTGGGCAAGGATGAGGAGGCAGGCGACCACAGGCCAAGTGGGTGCTTTCTCATCAGCCCGGCCCGATCCTGGGCCCAAACAGGGGAAGAGGCAGGAACCCTCCAGGTCTGAGTCCAGTCTTGAGCACCCTGAGGCCAGGACACCGGTTTGTGCTGCCATTTCTTTGACTCCCCACCGTGGCGGGGGAAACTGAAAGAGATCCCCCTCCCCTCCCCGGAAGCCCTGTGTGCTCTCTGCATCTCCCTTTGCCCTAGTAATTTTTAAGGTAAATCGGCAAACAGATGTATTTATTTGCTTTGTGTGTGTTGTAGGTTGAGTTGGTTTTGTTTTGACACGTTGGTTCAAAAATAAGATTGACCCTTTGGAAAATCAACTTGCTAAAGCCATTTACTCCGCTTCAGCTTGAGGGGTTTAATTGAAAACAGGCGCAGCACACTGATACCCCCCCCCCCCCAGGCCTCCAGCCTGAAAGAGACCTCAGAGGAGGCACAATGGCTCGGAGGAGGGTATGCGCGACTTCAAAAGCAAGGGCCAGCAGAGGAAAGTTGTATCCCAGGAGGAAGGCTTTGCTTCAAAAATAGTGTTTAGTATGTGTTTTTTAAAAACAAAGACGCTAACGGGGCAGACTAGGCACACTGAAGATCTTACAAGCGTAGGAAACAGTAAAAAACTGACTGGAACTCCATCTAAAAGCAGCCTTGGACAGGCTGTGTGTGAGCCAGTGAAGGAATGAGTTCGTGTAATAGGAGACAGGTATGTTACTTCTGTTATTTCATATTTGGGTATCATTTTATTTACCTGTGGTGAAACTCTTCCTCCTTCTCTGATTCCCTTAGCACTTTTCTGTACCCTGTTTGGTAATTAACAAGCATCACTTTGCATTATTGCCTTTTCTCCATATACACCCTCCTACCTTGGGCTGTAGCCTCTTGAGGGAAGAGACAACATTTTACACACATGACTAAGTGTGGATGGCAAATTAGGAGCTCTATTTTAATGCAACAAGTACCTATTGACCCCTCTAATCTTGCAAGATTCTTAAAAGCAGCAGAGAGGAGGGGATCCCCTCTGTAATCACCGGAGGACATGGCTCCAGGCAGACCTTCCTCCCCGAAGGTGGATATCGTGTGTGGAGGGGACCCTCTGCCTTACGGGTGGAAAAGCCTGGTGAGCAGCCAGAAGCATCCTCGGCAGTTAATGAGCACGCTTTGTGACACGGCTTAGGCAGGGAGGGTGGGGTGAAGGCTCAAGGATTCACCTACGACCAGGTTATAAAGTGAGGTGTGGAGTGATTGGTGTGTTCTCATGGGGGAGTGTCCTTAAACACCCCGTCCTAACATTCAGGATGATCCTAAACAGCGGGGCCAGTTCCCTTGGTGCATGTTAACACAAGGAAGCCTGGAAGGACCAGCACACCCTCCAAGAGCTCCTCCATCACCTTCCTGTGTGGCCCCGGACCATTCGATTTCCTTGGCGTCAGTTTCCTGGGTCGTCAAGATGGCTTGTTCACTCTCTAAAGCTCTCCAACTTGCCCTAACCTTTGAATAGCAGTGGCAACATCACAGCGTCTCTGTGGGGCTAACGATTAAGTTCCTGTTGATGTCCCTCCCCTAGAGGGGATGGGGGGCCGGGCGGTTCTGCCACCCGGGGCTCTTGCTGGAGCCCCCAGTAAGTCCCTTAGTGTGAGGCCTGGTCAGAGCTGAATGTGACACGTGGATAGGGGGCCTTCCAATCCTGTCCTGCAAAGTCAGGGTGAAAATGGAGGCGCCCCGGACATTACTCGCCAACTGCAGGGTGGGCCTAGTGAAAGGCCACCCGGCTGAACCCAAGGCTGAGACTCCGCCTCTTCCTTCCCTGTGTGCATGAGATGACACGTGGAAGACACAGCGCCAGGCACAGAACTCTGGCTCAGTCAATGTCTGCTGGCCCTGGAGGCAGAACATGGAGCTTAGGAGGTGCCTCTGGAGACAGCTTGCCTGGATTCTAGTCCCTGCCACTTGCCACCCCTGTGTCCCTGGCAAAATGCTTCTCTTGTTCCAGCTGTCTCATCTGTGGACAGGGGGTGATGGTGCCAGCCATACCTTTTAGAGAAAGTCGTCAATGTGCCCAGAACGGCATGGGTGCGAGACACACAGGCGCTGGCTCATGCCATTGTCCCTTCCTTCTCTTCCTGCTGGATTTGGTCTCATAGAGCCTGTATTTACGGGAAAACTAACGAAACTGTCTGGGGCAGGTAGAGGTTCCATTTGCATTGACTAGGGAGCATAGAAGAAGGGTCTGCCTAGAGGTGGAGGTGGCAGTGGGAATTAGAGACACTCTCCTGGTTAAGAATCTTTGTCTTAAACATCAGCAAATCTGGGCAATTATTTCTCCACTGTGGTTTTCGAAGTAGGCGAATCAGGCTCTAGTTAAGGCAATTGACTCAACCCTCCCCTTCCCTTCTCTGAGCCGTCTCCCTGCTCCTCCTTTCCCAAACTTGGGATATTCTTCCTCTTCCTTGAAATTCTGCCATTTCAGCAGTCTGACATGGTGGGAAGTGGAGTTGCATCACAGTCAAGCAGATGGATGGGCTTGTCACATCCCAGCTGTGTGATCTGGGGCAAGTTACTTGACCTCTCAGTCTTCGTCCTCTGAACTGATGAACTTACATCACAGCTTGGTTGGGCGATGACACTAAAGATCACATCTGCGAACACACCTGGCACACAGCAGGCACTTAATATATGCTCGTTCCCTTCCTTTTAGAGCAAAGCCCTCTTGAAGAAGCCCACCTGGTTCTCATCACCCAGCCACATCAGTAAGCTAGACCTTCATGCATCTAACAAAATGGCTACAGCTGATTATGTGTGTAATTATCTTGTTTTCTCTGTTCTAGTATTTTCCTTCACTAACTCCCTCCTAGATGTCTTTAAGTCACTCTGTTGGCTGGTTTCTCAAGGCAGAGTTGCATTTCCTTGGTTCCTCTCCACAGGGCCTGGACAGTGCTCTCCAGACAGGGGGCGCCTCCAGGTCTCTGCTGGAGTTCCTGTCTCAGGTGTCCCTGGGTGTACCAAGCCAAAAGACCTTTGTGAGGGTAGCTCTGTGTCTACAACACATCTAGATGGTGACCTTGTCCAGGGAGCTGGCTCCCAGGAAAGCATATGCCGGGGAAGAAAGACCCAATCTCCATCATAAAATGGGGGCAGGAAAAGACCAGTTAGAAGCTAGGTGAGGTGGGCCACAGGCAGGTCAGGGTCGGCCTCGGTAAACAGAAACGTTAAACATGGGCCTCTCCCAGCTCCACCCTGGCATTAAACCCCACGGTTTGCAAAGTTTGGCTCCAGAGGCCTCCCAGTGACCCCAGTCTAACTCCCCTCCACTCTCCAGTGATGGCTGAAGGCGGGAAGATAAGCGACTCCTTGAACCAGACAAGCCCCAGGGAAATTCCATCAGCCCCCTCGGAGGCTGCAGCGGCTCCATAAATGGGCTGGGGTCAGGGTGGGATGTGGGGCGGAGGGAGGGGCGGGGAGATAAGGCCTCTGCCTTGGGGGGTGGGGGGGAGGCCAAGGCCTGCGCCTGGGGCAGGGGCGGTGCTAGGGCTAGAGGTCCCAGGGAGGCGCAGGTAGCCCTGTCCCCAGCCTGAGTTCATCGGGATGGGGTGGAAAGCCAGTGGGGATAGTTAGGGTAAAATGTGGGGCTAGCGAGCCAGGGAAAAGGAACGAGATGCCCTTCGCCTAGGGCTCCGGGGCAGGCGAATCCACCCGCCCCTGCCTCCTCCCAGCCTCTCCTTCACCGGCCTCTCCTCACTCCCTCCATCCTGGTTTTTCCTGTCTCAGCCTGCAGCCCAGTCCCCTGTGTCTCACTGTGAAACGTTCCCCCTCACCTTGGGCTCTGCCTCTCTTCCATCCTTTTCTTCCTCTTGCGCCCTCCTCCCTTGGTCCTTCAGCCCTCACATCACCCTGCTGCTCCCGTATTTCCCATCCTCTGTTCCCCTCCTCTGATGGCCGGGCTCTGGTCTCCCAGGATAGGCTGGCCGCAAAGGGTGACCCCAGAATGGTCACCAAGGCAATGAGGAAAATAGGACAAATACTGACCCGCAGTCAAGGGAAGAGGGGGACCTACAGAGGATCCCAAGCCTGGAGTCCTCCCATCCCAAGACGCTGGCCCAGAGGGGCACTCAGGCTGCCTGTCTGGCCCCCACCAAGTCTCCCTCCCAAGCAACATCTGTACCCAGCTGTTGCCCCTTCCCAGAGCTGCTCTTCCAGTGGCCCTGGGCCATGTTCTTTCTTCTAAAAGACCAACCCCATCAGGGGAGCCCCAAAGAGGGCAGAGTTCCTCAGGTAGCTGATGAGGTCAACCAGAGCCACATGGCCTGTCGCCCCCCAGTGGCCATCAACCTTTGTAGAGGCAGGAGGAGCTGCAAGGCCTGCTTTCTGAGGGAGCCTGGAGGGGCCTGACCACAAAGCCTGGGATTCTCAGGAGATGTGAGGAGAATTTCTAGAGGCTTTTAAATTCAGGACCCAGACTGAATTCTTCCTCAGTGAGGGGCTGAGCGCCTAGTGGGCCAGGATACCATCTCTGTGGGGAGGGAAGGAGACTAAGTGTCTGAGGCCTTGGACCAGGCGTGGTGGTAAAGGCGTGACCTGTAAGCTGGGACCTGAATGAAAAGCCCAGGATGTGCAGCTAATCTTGAGGCCTGCTGTGTAGACGCTCTCCCAGCCCCCAAGTCAGGTGCCGACTCTAAGGCTTTGCTCTCCTCAGGGAAACCGCAGTACCCGACACCTGAACCTCGCAAGCCAGAGGGCCCCCCAGGTGCGAGTGTGTGTGTGCGTGTGTGTACACTCCCGTGCGCATGTGCTGAGGACTCACTGCACCCCTCACCCAAGTTGGGTGAAGTGTGTCTGAGGACACTAGCTGGGGCTGCAGAGGATTCAGGCTATAACTGATTATGAACTATAACTAGGACTCAGGCTATAACTGATTATGAACTATATAACTCCTTATTCACTGGTAGTGTGCCTGGGCCCCAGGAGCTATAAGGTATGTATTAGTCATGACCCTTAAATTCATGGGGACACCCTTTTCCCGGTCTCCGCTCCCATTCACAGGCCCAAAGATCAACATTTCTAAGTGACCATTTCCCTTCCTCCCCGCGGTGGCCTCAGCTGGCACCCACTGTCCTGAGGCTGATGGGCTTCAGAGGGCAGTGCAGTTCCTCCAAGCCCACTCCCCACCCCCTAGTTACGCCCTCAGACAGGGCTTCAACCTTACCCTTTTAAGGTCCTGCATTCAGTGAGGCCTGAAGGCCGGAGGAGGGAGCCTGGTGGCTGGCACACAGTGCATATCAAGTATCTTCTTGAATAACAGTCCCATGCTAGGCTGCATGTCCCTTCCTAACCGCTACCTCTAGCAGTGCTAGGCTCCACTTATCTCAGAAAACCAAGCATGGCTATCTGGTGTCTGCCTCTTCAAAGGACCCCCTCCCCAGCAAGTCCCAGTTCTCCTCGTGGCCTCCCTTAAGGATTCTACGTGTTCTAAATGAAAGCAGTCACACCCACCCAAACCTTCACAGAGCTGGGAAACTAATAGTGCTTTCTGGAATTGGTAAACCCATCTGATGTCATGCCTGGCCCTACCCAAGCTGTCCCCCCACCATGTGGGGTAGGAGGCAGGAGGCAGATGGCGTCAGCACACGCCACCTGTTTGCAGACACACCCGGTGGGGGCGTCACCAAGCCCACCGCTTAGACCCCTGGTTTTCCAGGCGGGGTTAAGTGTGCAGAGAAGGTGTCAGAATCCTTGGCATCTGCTCTTTGTAACCGGGAGGGGCTGCAACATCTATCAGATCCTCTTCTCATCACTTTCTCTCTTAGAACAATACCCCGGGCGGTGGGAGCTTCAGGTAGGCCGAAGGTAAGCCGCCCAGCTGGGGCCTGAATATCGTTTAGTGGAGCATATGGTATTTGCATTCTGGGGAAGGCATCTTGGTGTAAAAGCGCCAACTGCAGGGGCTAAGTGCCAGCAACACCCCTTCTCCCCTCTTCTCCTTCCCTCCCGAGCCAGGCAGGCCATTGGTCTCCCTGGCCGCTAAGATTCTAGACTGTGCAGGGCCCACTCAGCCACTATGCATGTGAGGTTGGTCTCGTGCAAGTTCAAGGCCTCGCTTATGATGCTGCCCCCACCGTCATTCTAGGGGAAGATCTTTGTTTATTGATTGGTGGGGACCAAAAAGAAACAGTCTAGGATCACCCGTCCCCAGGGGATCCTGGCCAAGAAATGCGACTGCAGAGCCGTCCTGGAATGGGAAGCCCTTCCTCCCTCTAGAGCAGACAGCGGACCCTGGCCTTCTTCCACCTGACTGGCGATGGCTTCTTGTACTGATGTGGATGCTTTTCTCCTCATGAATGTGTAGTGCAGTGGTCCTCACAGTGTGGTCTTTGGACCTACAGCACCACCACCACCCAGGAGCTTGTTCGAACTGCAAATTCTCCAGCTCCGCCCCAGAGCTACTGAATCAGGTACTCTGGGGGTGGGACCCAGCTCTCCATATTTTAAGAAGCCCCCCAGGGGATACTGATTCTAAGTTTGAGAACCACTGGCATCGTCTCTTACACCTAAGAGGCCCTGGTAGGAGACCTCACTTGGTTTTCTGAACCACACATGGAGAACCTGTCCACGTGCATGTGGCTTGCTGCGATGGAATATCTGCCCAAGGAAGGTGGGCTACCGACCTCCCCCACTCCACCTGTAGCAGTCACCTGACCCCTGACAGAGGAGGCTAGGGAAGGCTAGGTTTGGAATCTACTGCATGGCTCTTCACATGCCCTTTTCTTCCAGAAGGTGCAGCAGGAATTCAGATGGCTCTAGGCATTGCCATAGCAACTGTACCTTTCCGAAGCTGTCACAGGCTACAGGAGCAGGGCGTAAGCAATGCAGAAGAGGGGGAGTCCACTGGTAGAAAAAGCACACCCAGCAGGGGAGAGGGCTGTGACAATAAATGGAACCTCAGCATGCCTGGGATTTACGAACCTGAGCTTGGTGGGGCCTCGACTTCCTCAAGACCCAGGATGCATCTGGGACCTCTCCAGGGGTCTTCACAGCTACAAATCAGCACCAGCCCACGGGGCCCACGATGCTGACAGTATATATGTCAGTTCTCTCAAAAGATCCTCTGCCTAGGTTAAAGTAGGCTGGCTCCTGAATGGTCACAGAGCAATTAAGAAGTGAGTACCCACTATAAGATGACCACCTGTGTCCCATTCCGGGTCAGGGTTGAGGAAAGGGACCCAGCTTCAAGCTTTTGATACGGGTTTGCACTCTAAAGCAGATGCAAAGCAGTCAGGAGGCACCTCAGGGGCCTTAGATAATGGTAGATATTCTAGCTCGAAAAGAAATCAACTGTAGAGAATTTATTTAAAAAATGGACCGCCCCCCACCCCGGCACCTGAGTCGTCCCTGTGGCTCTCTCCAATCCCCTTACCACCCTTAGGTGCTGGTAAACAGTGGGAGGCTGGGAGTTTGGAGCCTCTCCTGTGTTTGAAGACGTTGATGCTACTCCTTGGCAAAGGCCAGCAGAGAGTCAGCCCCGCGGGGCCAGGCAGGGCCCAGGGGACATTCGCACATGCACCTCAGCTGGCCCGAGCACCTGGCTGTTTTGAAGCCCCTGGTGCTTTTAATCTGACTGTTCGTTTGAATCTTTCTGCTCTTTAAGAAGAAAGCAGTTCATGGGAGGAACCAGGAGGCGGGGATTCTGCCCTGTCCTCGGGGGCACAGCCTACAAAGTGAGAAGTCAGGGCTGTGGGGGAAGCAGTCACCCAACAGCGTCATCTGTGAGGCCCCGGCCCAGCCCTTCCCCACCTGATCTCCCCATTGGTTGGCACTGAGCGTTCCCTCAGAACCTTCCGTTTGCTTCCTTCCCCCTTGCCCCTGCTGGCCCTCCAGGCAAGCTGGGATCCCCGTTTCCTGAGCGCGGGGGAGCACCTTTACACCAGAGAAACATGCGGTTTCTCTTTCACCAGAGCCGCTGTGGCCTCCCCGGGGCCTCAGCTCACGGCTGGTCAGTGCGGGCTCCACAGGCAGTGTGGCAGCTGCTGCGGGCCGCAGGCTCTCCCCAGGTGCGGGGGCTTCTCCTGAGGCTCACAGGGGGAGTGTTCTTTTTTACCCCTTGGGGGAAACCAGCTCCCTGGCTCCCATTATCCTTCCTGCTCTCATACATCTGGAGTGTTCCAAGCTGCGCCTGACCCTCATGCCTCGTCTTAAGACAACGAGGAGCCGGGCATGGTCCCTTATGGAATGGGAGTCACCGAGGGAGGAGGGTGCATGGAGGGAAGGATGGAGAGTGCCCCATCCCTGCTGCTCCACCCTGCCTGCTCCCTCACGAGGCTTCCGCGTGACTCTCTGAGCATGGCCATGGGGCGAGCCCATGGCCCCTGCACAGACCTCCTCAGACAGTGGGCAGGGGTCTGTAGGGGCGTGTGTTGGGGATGATGCGAGAGCCAGCTGTGCAGCCTCTCACTTCATTCCAGTCACTGCCCTTTATAAATATTTATAGCAGTCCTGCTACTAAAAATAACATCCTGGAGCCCAGGGAGGAGGAAAAAATAAATGAAAATCACTGGGAATTGGGATTGATTATCATGTGTGAGGGAGCAGAGTGGAACCCGGAGAGGGGAGAGGCTGGGCCACCGTGGCACCAGCACCTGGATGGTGCTCCCTCTGGTGGCCACGGGTCAGTGCACCTGGCCTGGCTACTCTCCTGCCCTGGCTGGAGGAGAGGGAGGAGGAGTAGGAGAGGGAGGGAAGGAGGAGGAGAGGGAGGAGGAGGAGGAGGAGAGGGAGGGAAGGAGGAGGAGAGGGAGGAGGAGAGGGAGGAGGAGAGGGAGGAGGAGGAGGGGAAGGAGGAGGGAGGAGAGGGAGGGGAAGGAGGAGGAGAGGGAGGAGGAGAGGGAGGGGAAGGAGGGGAGGAGGAGGAGAGGGAGGAGGAGGAGGAGAGGGAGGGGGAGGAGGAGAAGGAGGAGGACAAGGAGGAGGAGAGGGAGAGGAAGGAGGGGGAGGAGAGGGAGGAGGAGGAGGGGAAGGAGGAGAGGGAGGAAGAGGAGGAGAGGGAGGGGGAGGAGGAGGACGAGGAGGAGAGGGAGGAGGAGGAGGAGGAGAAGGAGGAGGAAAAGGAGGAGGAGAGGGAGAGGAAGGAGGGGGAGGAGAGGGAGGAGGAGGAGGGGAAGGAGGAGAAGGAGGAAGAGGAGGAGAGGGAGGGGGAGGAGGAGGAGAGGGAGGAGGAGGAGGAGAGGGAGGGGAAGGAGGAGAGGGAGGGGAAGGAGGAGAGGGAGGGGAAGGAGGAGAGGGAGGGGAAGGAGGAGGGGAAGGAGGAGAGGGAGGGGAAGGAGGAAGGGATGGAGGGGAAGGAAGGGAAGGAGGAGGGGAGGGAGGGGAAGGAGGAGAAGGAAGAGGCGAAGGAGGGGAAGGAGGGGAAGGAAGAGGCGAAGGAGGGGAGGAAGGGGAAGGAGGAGGGGAGGGAGGGGAAGGAGAGGGAGGAGGGGAGGGAGGGGAAGGAGGAGAAGGAAGAGGCGAAGGAGGGGAAGGAGGGGAAGGAAGAGGCGAAGGAGGGGAGGAAGGGGAAGGAGGAGGAGAGGGAGGGGAAGGAGGGAAGAGAGGGGAAGGAGGAGGGGAGAGAGGGGAAGGAGGGGGAGGAAGAGGGGAAGGAGGGGAAGGAGGGGAAGGAGAGGGAGGAGAGGGAGGGAGGGGAGGGAGGAGAGGGAGGGAGGGGAGGGAGGGGAAGGAGGGCAGAGAGGGAAAGGAGGAGAAGGAGAGGAAGGAGGAGGAGAAGGAGGGGAAGGAGGAGGGGAAGGAGGAGGAGGAGGAGGAGGAGGGGAAGGAGGGGAAGAAGGAGGAGAGGGAGTGGAAGGAGGGGAAGGAGAAGGAGGGGAAGGAGGGGAAGGAGGGGAAGGAGGAGGAGAAGGAGGGGAAGGAGGGGAAGGAGGAGGAGAAGGAGGGGAAGGAGGAGGAGAAGGAGGGGAAGGAGTAGGGGAAGGAGGGGAAGAAGGGGAAGGAAGAGGAGAGGGAGGGGAAGGAGTGGAGGGAGGGGAGGGAGAGGAGGGAGGGGAAGGAGGGGACCTCGTTGGGGCTGCAGTGTAGAGCTCTCTCCCTGCTCCCGCTTCCCGCCTGGGCTGCAGTGCAGTGGCATCAAACAGGGCGGAAGCCTAAGCAGTGAGAAAGGAAGGAGGCTATTTTTAGCACAGTGGCCAGGGTGTGAACGTTGGTAGAAGTGAGCAGGGCCTGAAGCTGTCTTTGCATGATAGAGGGAAGAAAACCTGTTGGTCTTTAAAGGTCAAAGGTCAGGAGGAAACGTGTGCCCCCATCCTGGGGAGCACCCCGATTGCTGGCAGGACGCCAGGAAGAACTCCACCAGGTCACACACACAGGAGATTCGTGCTGTTTCTTTTCTCTTTTCAACCTCCAGTAAATTCCTGTTGCAGAGATGAGACCATGCCCGCAGGGGAGTGATGAAGATGCTAGTTCATGCAGGACTGGGCGAGGTGGGGGGGTGTGCCCGAGGCAGCACCAGCAGTCCCTCCCACTTCACACCGTCTGGGCTCCCCTCGCCCCAGCGGGTGGTGACGTCTGGCAGCCTGCAAGCCTGGTCCAGGTGAGCAGCGGAAAGATGGACAGGAATGCGCCTCTGGGGGAACACCTCGCCTTCCTCCTGTCGGTGCCAGCTCACTCCATGTCCCCTGTGCCTGTGCAGGACAGATGCACTGTGACTCCCAGGCACCGCGGAGGGTCTCCGAGCAAAGGCTGCTAACGTCTGCTGGGGACAAGACAATGTGCAAGGATGGCGCTGTTGGGACGCTTACCTTTCAACTCGGGACATGCCAAGGGTGACAATACTCACACCCCCTTTTAGGGAAGGGGTCATTCTCTTTTCTGGGGGTATCTCGAGCCTTTGGAGTCCTTGCTTAGGTCACAGGGTCAGGAAATGTTTCCAGGAAAGAAAGAACTGTGTTCACAGTGCAAGGTTTGGAATGTGGTGGTTTCATGGGAAGGAGAACTGTGACTGAGGAGCAGGGCAAAGAGGTCAGAGATGTGCTGAGAAGCACTGAGTGGAAGGGAAGAAAGCCCTAGCCTCATGCCCGAAGACAGCAGGACTTAAGGGTCCACCTGAGCGTGCAGGCTTTTCATTTGACTCTCCACTAGTGGTGAGTTTCTCAATATTCCTCCTGGGGTCAGAGGGCAGCACTAGGAGCCGAGGATCCAGCTCCGATTCCAGTTCTGGCACCAAGCTCCTGGGTGGTGGGCCTTATTTTCCTCATGTGCACGAAGAGGGGTGGGCCAGGTGGCAGACACACCTTTCCTCGTCCCCCAATTCCTGTGCGCCCGGAGGAGAGGGGCTCTGAGAGGCTCCCCGAGGGCAAGTCAGCTCCTGACTGCCTCATGGCTGCGGCAGCCAAGGCCTGCTGTCAGGAAGGGCCTGGTGTGCATGTGCAGTGAGTTCGGGGAGAAGCCTGCCCCAAGCCTTGGAGGGTCCGTGATTCCCAGGGCGGCGAGAGAATTTCCGCAGCTCGCACGGCCCATCTTTAGCTTGTACGATCCCTGAGTGAGTGGAGGCTCAGAGACAGCAGGTCTTGGAGGGCCAGCAGGACGGAACCAACGGGCTGGTGCAGACGGGGGAAGGCGGGGGGGTCAGGAAAAGCCCAGAGGCTGCTCCAGGATAAGACCGCTGAGAAGGGCCTGGGAAAGTTCCTTTTCTGGATCATGGGCTGCAGCCCTGGCTTTTCTGCCTGGAAGATCTGTAACTGAGGAAGGTGGCCTCACTTTTGAACACAAGAGGTGGGGGAAGGGAGGGAAGAAAAGACTGAAAAATAAAGAGAAATCTCAAGGCTGCACCAAAGGCATCTATCCTTGAAAGAACCCTTCTCTTGAACAGATTAGTTGTCCAATTATTTTCGTCCCTTCCTTTCAGAGTGCAGCGCATGCCCCGAAACTGCAATACCTTGGAACTGGAACTAGATAAAAGTTAAGGTCCTGAGATGGAAGAGTGTGAAAGACTAATTCCTAAAGGCAATGGGCATTTGCCTGTGAGGAAATCTGCACGTCTATCAATTTTCTTTAGAAAGTGGGAAGGTGCAGCTTGGCCAGGCATCACGGGGAACAACTTGGTCGGCTTTGCAGAGTCAGCGTGACCCGCGCGGGCTGTGGTTTGGACCCCCAGAGAGAAATGATGGTGGCTAGGGGAAATCACGAGCAAGGAGGCCACAGCAGCCCTGGGAGTGATCTCTGACACCCGCTCCCGGAGCCGGTTTCAGCCAGCGGACTGTGGCCTGCCACCTGCATCCCAACACAGGGGACACCAAGGCCTGCCTGAGGCCCAGGCCCACAGCAGTGCAGGACGGGTCCGGGCCTGGAAATGCGGCCCAGCCAGTAGGCTGGCAGGGCTGAGCAAAGAGGAGCGGCTGGGCTCATAAAGGAAACCCCAGCTTGGATCTCATGCGTCGGGGTGGCTCTGGCTTGGGAAGTGTGATGGAGGAAAGGGAGGAGGGAAAGGGGCCGTGGGGCGGGCAGAGAACACTGTACTCACCCGCGCTTCCTCTCTGTCCCGGCTCCTCCGCTAACCTGTGCAGCACAGACACAAACGATATACTGAGGTCACAGTCGGGGTCTCTTCGCCACCCGGATGTTCACCTGGGGCCTCCCTGACCCATGGGCTCCTGGGCTTGCCTCTCCCCTTTCGCTCCTCGTAGGTCGACTTTGCCCGACCAGGTATGAAAACAGACGGGAGTCACCCAACCTACAGCCAGCAACTGCAACTGGCCTAATAGAGCCATGGAAACAAGTGCCTCTCAGAAGGAGGAAGACAATAATACTAAAATAGAAAGGAATCTACCTTAAACCTAAGGAGCAGTTACATGAGGGGGCACAGCCAGTGTGGTTCTGAAAGTGAACAAGGTGAAAATGGTCTAAACTATGATAGGAGCAGTAGTTCCTTCCCGCAGACGTATCTGCTTGGGATACTAAATCATACTCTTGTTCACCCTGAAATCTTGAACCATCGCCTGGACCCTCAAAAGCCTGTATCTATTCTCACCAAGGACCACTGCTGTCAGTCTACCAGACACGCACTAGCGTTAAGCGTGCAAACTGGATTTATAGCTCCCAACACCGTGGGGGCAGGTTCTGGGAGAGGGGATTCTGAAGGACACAGGGACATAAAAGCTGAGACGAATTTAGGGCTCTGAAGTAATATGGGGGAAGTTATGTTAGCCTGCGTTTCATCTATATAGTCTTGGTTATAAGTACTGACCCCTCAAGGTGAGGGGATGCAAAGTGGGAATCCAGCAGAGCAGAAGCATTCCCCAGGGTGCAGCCAGACAGGGAGCCAGGGTAGGCAGGGAGAGGCCGAGGTAGAGGTGAATGTGGTTGGGAAGTCTGGCTGGGTCGTGAGTTCTTCAAAAGCGCCCATTTGGCTCTCACAGTTTTTACACTGAGCAGACTAGGCCTGACAGGGTGCTGACCCAGTTGTGTTCGTAGTATGTCAGCATGATTTCAACCCCAAAGAAGCCAATCGTCCTCTCTTTCTGGTTGATACTTCTTGCCCTCCAGTGCCCAGGTGACAGCGGTTACTGCTACCGCAGTCTACAGGAAACTCTCACGCCCAAATCACAGTGGAGCATCAGGAGGTCCACCCAGAAAAACACTCGGCTTTAGAACTATACCCACGTAACAGCCACACGTTAGCTATAGGGACATATCCTAGGACCTATACAATGTGGAGAGTCAAACATGCTTTTGAAACCCTTCCCATCTCTCACCCCAACTCTTAATACTCTTCCCCTTGGGGATGACACCTAAAAGCCACAGAAACAGAAATTCAGGCATTCTCACGAAAAGATTTCACCCAGACATGCAAAGCAAGAGGTGCAAAGAAAGAAGAGATGTTGACAGGGCAACACAGGTGCCAAGACAGAGGGACCCTGAGGGTACCAGGTACCAGTCAAGGGAAACCATACCCAGTCCATGTGAGAGACACAGCCTACACCCAGACTTGAACCGGGTCTAAGGCTACAGTCTGTGGTCAGGGCAAGGCCCAGGTGGTCAAGGCACAGTCCTCTGTGTGCTTCGGGGGAGCGGGGCAGACGGAGGAAAGGCCATGGGAAAAGCTATTGGGAAGGGAGGGGGGTATAAGGGAAGAGAGGCCAAAGAAGCAGCTGTTATGTCTTCAGCCAAGAACATTCCACATGAATGCCGGGATCTGGTTGGACTGTGTGTGCATGCATGCATGTGTTTGCAGCATGTGTTTACATAAGCGTAAATCTATCTCTGTGTGTCTCCTCTTCTCTTCACCTCTTGCACTGCAACCCTCCTGCCTTCTTCCTAGTCCCCCATCGGTATGCGGAAGTCCGTCTCCTCTCCATTTCTTTGCAGCATTTCTAGATGTTTCAAACACCGCTGCCCTCTACTGCTGACCTTTTGACGGCCATGCCAAATACATCATTCTCAGCAATTCATCATAGCTATCGTCCGCTTTCTCCCAGGCCTCGCTCTGACTCACTCGATGATTTCAGCACCTGGAGTACGTTTTTCTTCTCCCCGTTTCTTCCTTGGCAATTCCAGTGTCCTTGCTGACAAACTCCAAAGACCTCACTCTCTTATCCACACCAGCCACTATGGGTAAAAGCTCTGGACGCCCCCCTCCCAAGATGCTCCCCCTTTCCCATCACAACTTCCTTTCCCGTATCCACTTCTTTCCACCCTTCCTTAAGATTTCTCTCCCTTCACGTGGTCTCGCAGTCTGCTCAGACTAAAGCATGGGCACTGGCGTTAGAGACACCTGGGCTGAGTCCAGGTTCTGCCTCATGTTGTTTAACCACCCTGAGCCCTGTCTAGAATCCTTTCCTCATGGGGCCGTGGAATCAAACGGGAAGAGTGTGTTACGTGCAGAGCATCCAACAGGCACCCGAGAGAGCTGGGCCGGCTCCATCTCACGCTCCACAGCCTCCTCAGGGCAGCCACCCACTTCTCTCCCTGACAAAGTGCTCTCCTGCACACCACCCTGTTTATTTCCTTACGTTTATGAATCTACTGACATCCCACTACACACCAGGCACTGTTCTAGGCACTGGGGATACAACCTGAACAAAACAGACCGAAGTCTCTACCTTGTGGAGCTTATGTTTTGAAGGAATCCAGCAACTGGACGTATTAATACATCACAGAAATAACAGCTAAGTCTCAAATGTCCAAAGAGAATGGTGGTATCTGTTCAGGGTAACATAGAAACATGAAGATTAAGAGAATGAAGTCTGGAGTGAGAAAGACCTAGTTCAAATCCAGTCTTTACCACTTAATAGCTAGTTGATCTAACTTTCTCTGAGCCTATCTCCTCATTGGTAAAGTGGGGTTATCATTGTATTACATAACTCACCAGGTTGTTGAGGACTGAATGAGATTATACGTGGCAATCATTTAGCCCAGCTCTCTGGAACATACGTTATTAAGGTTCTATATACAACAAAACGAGAGCATTACTGTCCCGTGCTGACGCCTTTCTCTATTGCTTTCAATCCCTCCGAGAAGCCACAGAACCATTTGGCTATTCTGTCCACGACAATCTCTGCCTTTTCAGAAACTCTTCTTGTATTTATAATCATAGGCTCAAAGTCTGATGACTAACTTTTCCTGCCACTTCCTTTTATCTCCTATTTATTTTGCGTATCTTAATTTTGCTCTCCTAACTATACTATAAACTCCTTGAGGCAAGGGGTCACGTTTGGAGTTTTAATTGTATCTACTTCCTGTATCCCATCCATGTATCATCGTGTCAGGAGATCAGAAAGCTTTTCTTGATCCACTGACACAACCACCTCTGGGAAAAACTTGATGGTCAGTTGGGAAAAGTAGGGAGAAGGATCCGTGGGGGTCTGAAAGCTTTGGGGAAGGTGGCATCAGGAAGGCGGGCAGAAACAAAAGGGAGAGGGGGACTTGGTTCAGGGGCCAGGGCTCTGGCTCCCATCCAGACTAGGGGTCCTGTGGAGCCGCCTTTACCTCTGTCTTTCCCATTCTGCATCTTCTCTTCTTCTTCCTCTGCACGTTCCCCTGCTGTGAAAACAAGTCCAAGGAGGCCAGTGACCCTTCAGCACAGTAGACGCACAGGAGGAGGGAGAAGCGAGTAGCTCAGGAGGCTTGGGGTGAAACCCTAGCTAAAAGCTCATGGCTTCAGGTCTCCAAGGGTGCTGACATCACCTAGTCTGCACCCTGTGTGGTCCATGCCCCAGCATCATGTCCCCATAAGCCCTGAGCACAGAGCAGTGCAGTCTGATGTCACCCACCCAGCTTCTGGCTCTATTGCTGGCTTCTCTGAGGTGAGGATATCTACTAGGTACAGGGCTAATACCTTGCATTCAGGTTCAAGAAAACAATGATAAAAGTGTACAGTAGGGAATACCTAGATGAACACTGGCTTTCGTTAAAAAAAAACCAAACAAACAAAAGACTGGTTTTACCTGATGACAAACTTAGAATGACTGAACAGTGCAAAGCGGCTGTGTGGAAAAAAGCTAATGCCATCTGAGGCTGCTTTCCCTGGGGCCTGCTCAGGGAGGTGGCAGAGCTCACTGCGAGGGGGGCGGAGTGGGGGGCAGGGGGAAGACCCCTTGCAACGTGGAGACGTGCTCAGCCCTGGGAACTCACTTTGAACCAGGGCCTTGCAACACTTGGGCACACGGGATGCTCAAGTGAAACCCACGTCATGTGAGGAACGGCTGAAGGAACTGTGAACAGCTGCCTGAAGAGGAGAGGCTGCGGGAGAGCCACGTGATCTGCCATCAAATACTGGAAAGGCTAACATGAGAGGAGGGACTGAGCTCACTCTGGGTAGCTTTAGAGGGTGGAATGAGGATCAATTTGCTATAGAAAGGCAGATTTTGGCTCCCTGATAAGGAAGAACTTCCTAGTGAGGAGAGCTGGTCATGAATGAACTCGCTGGAAATATTCAAACAGAAGAATTTTATATCAGGCAGCAAGCTGGATGAAATGACTTCCAAGATCCTTTCCAACTCTAAGAGTCCATCATTTGTGAAAAGATTTCAGAAAAGATGAGGAGGGTAAGCTATGGATATAAACAGTATGTCCACGCCGTACAGAATACATGGAAGATAATTTGAGCACCTAATCTTATCCTCATGAAAATCTCGACAGTGATGGTAAAAACAGGTTGGGGACTTCCTGGGGACGCAGTGGTTAAGAATCTGCCTGCCAATGCAGGGGACGTGGGTTCGAGCCCTGGTCCAGGAAGATCCCACGTGCTGCGGAACAACTAAGCCCGTGCACCACAACTACTGAGCCTGCGCTCTAGAGCCCGCAAGCCACAACTACTGAGCCCGCATGCTGCAACTACCGAAGCCCGCCCACCCTAGAGCCCGTGCACCACAACTACTGAAGCCTGCGCGCCTAGAACCCGTACTCCGCAACAAAAAGCAGCCCCCGCTCGCCACACCTAGAGAAAGCCCACGCGCAGCAATGAAGACCCAACACAGCCAAAAACATAAATTAAAAAAATTAAAAAAAAAACCACGTTGCTGTTGGGCTCTTCCACTCACTGAGAAACTGGCAGCCTTGCATGTAAAGGGAGTTTACCTCTGTGTTTGATAGAGATACTGTGCCATGTGTGGGCCTAGTCCACATCTACTGTGGACTTCAGGGCTTGGGAGAGTGGAGCATCAGTGAAAGGGGCCCTCGTGGGATTGCAGACGTGATCCCTTGTCCTGTGCGGGGATAAGGCCAGTGTGGTGGTAAGAGCATCAGCTTAATGTTCAGACCTGAGCTCTAGGACCAGCTTTGCCCCTTCAAGCTGTGTAACTTTAGGCAAATCTCTCTTCTGATAATCACTCACTGCATTTCTAAAGTAAGGGGAGTGGACAATGTGATCTCTAAGGTACCTTTCAAATACATTACATAGTTTTGATAAAACTATCCTTTCGTACTAGGAGAGATTGCTGAGTATCCCCATACTCTTACTTATTATGAAGCTGTTTGGTCTCTATGTGCTTTGTGTTTTATGATGTCTAGTTACCTCCCAAACTAGTGTGATGAGCTCACGAACCACTCATTTTGCACAAACCCTAATATGTGGCCATGAGGCATGAGTGTGGTTAATTTCCATGGCCTGAAATCCCCTAAGAAATTCCCTCCAGAAGTGGGATTTCTGGCATCTGTGGGGAGCTATGTTAGGGAAGGGACTTTCTAATCACCCATGAGGTCATCTCAAAGGTGGCCATCTCTTCTGTTTCTGTGTGTGTGGAGGGGAGCAGTGCTTCTAAAAGGGATTGAGAAATGGTACCAGAACGGAGACAGTGTTACTGTAATGCTGCCTGAACAGGAGAACTGGCATCTTAACTGTACTGAAAAAACCAACACAGGCCACACACTTATTCTCTTCTAAATGAAAACAGCAGATCTGAGAGCGAAGCCGTGGGCCAGACCTTGGCCTGGTCCCATGACAACACTAAAGGCATATGCTTTCTCCTACAAAGGTCTGAAGGAGTACACAAGGCTCGCCTTCCCTAAGCGCAGGCACAGATGATTTCAATGTATTGTGTTTGAATAAGTACATGTGTCTGAATAGCCCACGGAAAACCTGCTTTATATTTTTATTCAATAACCTTGTTAAGCTAGTTCAAGGTATCCAAAAGCATTACATTAGGTGGAAAGACACAAAAGAGGGCCATCTGTATGAGTGACCCACAGCACTTAGGAAGGGAATCTGTTTGTTTAATATATAACACGGGAATCTGACCACCATAAAAAAGATTAGCAAAATATCTGACGGCTTCAAAACTGATGTAATCATGGGGATTCTTGAAGACATGCTGATATGGGAATGGCCTTCTATTTTTTCTTTCCTTCCCGGGTATTATGTAAGGGGAAATGCGCCATGAGGTAAGGGTCTCTGGAAAATCACTGAAATAGCTAAGAGACAGACAGACTGAGAAAGAAGTCATAGATAAGATGAACATGAGGAACGAAGGAAGCAACAGACTCAGGTCATGAACTTCCAGTGAAATCAGAGCCTCGTCATGGACAAAAGGAGGGAATAGGGTTTCAAAACCAAATAAAATAGGAGAGAGCAGAAAGGCAGCCGGGAGAAAGTCCAGAAGCTTTTGCAGCTGATGCGGTTCCAGTGATCCAGGAAAGCTCTGGAGCGAGACAGCTGAGCAGGCCTAAGGAAAGAGCAGCTGTGGAGGAAGCACAGATGGAAGACAAATTAAGTGAGGAAGGGGCCTAACTGAGCTGAATTTCTTTAAAGTCGGAACTGTGTTTGCTCCATAGGGCATACTCTGAAGAGGAACCTAAACGTGTGATTATCTCTCTGTGATCACGTGTGGGAGAGAGGCTCCCGGGAGGAAGGCATCCAGCGCATCCCTGGAAGGCAAGCAGACCGCGTGGTGAAACGAGGGAGACGCTTTACCACGCAGTGAGGCAGCGAGGAGGGCGCGGAGGGGGAGGTGGGAGGCTGGGCGGGCGCTGTGGGCGTCACCTGAGTGGAGCTCCTTCACCAGGGATGACATGGTGCTGGTGATGGAGTCAGCGGCCACCAGCAGGTCACTGCGGAGGTCTCTCCTCGTACCTGAGGGCAGTCAGAGCAGATGGCGATGCCGGGTGGGTCGGGGGGAGAGAGCTGAGCGAAAGCCTCGGTCGGTGGGGCCCTGGGACTCAGGGCAGAACTCCTAGGGGGAGATGGGCCGAGCAGCCCTGCCCGCTCCCAGGCCCTCAGGAGCACGGGTACCCAGGTCTGTGGTCCTCCTCCCTCTTCTCTACCTGACGAGCAGGACCCTGTCAACTCCATACTTCTCAGCCACAATCAAAGGAGGTGGATTCTAGAACAAATGCTCAGGCAGGACTTACTCGCCAGCTCCACCTCCCTGCTCTTGTCTCCGCCCCAAGAAGACTTCCTGAGCTGCCTTGTCTTCCCCCAACCACATAACATCGCTGGCCGTTAGCTCCACGGACAAGGAGGCTTCAGCAAGGTCCTGTTTTAGAGTTCCACTCCTTCTCTTGTTTGCTCTAAAGACTTTCCAGGCCGAGCACCCGACTTCGGGAATGCTTCCATCCAATTCCTCCAGAGGAGGCAAAGCCCAGAGGACAAGGCACTTCCCACAACCCAGAAAAAAGCGCAGACGCCCAGGAGGCCTGTACTTCGCACATGTACAAAGCCTGCAGACCTCCCGTTGCAGACCAGCCCATCTAATGAGAAGGGGTCAGCGCTTGACTTATTTTTACTGTATGTGAAAACCTGATCATTTCAAGCGAAGTGCACAAAAGAAACTGGGAAAACCTCTGTAGGAATCTTGTCCACGTTTTCAAACCCCCTCAGCGCTCCATTATACTCTGCTCCCGGACTCACCCTGGGCGAAGGCCTCCTGCACGTCCCCGCCAACTCCGCTCAGCGGGTCCTGCGGGCAGTGGGTGGGTGTGGAGCCAGCGGAGGTGGAGTGCACGGGCATGGGCATCGGACGGCCGCCTCCGTGAGTGGGCGACGTCTGCGGCGATCCTGTGGCCTGAGCCTGGGAGAATCAAAGAGATAAAACATGTCATCTCAGGTGCCTTACCTCTTTGAGGAAGGGGAAAGTCCTTTTTTTCAGTCAACCTGAGCCAGCCCAGGGCTTCAGTTCAGTGGTGCAAGGCAGTGCACGATCACATTTGAAAGGAGGGAGTCAGGCTGCCTCCAGCACTGGTGAGAGGAAGAAAAGGGAAGGAAAGGGAGAGAACAAAGGGGGAGGAGGGAGAAGAGGCAGCAGGAACACTGAAGAAGGGACTAGAAGCGGGAGGGAAAGGGGCAGAGGCGTGCACAGGGAGGGGGCCTTCCAGGTGGACAGATGGAGTAGCTGGTTGGAGGATCTGGGAGGCGCTGGGGTCACCCGGCTGGGAAAGAATATACAAACATCTCTGAGTTCTGTTCGCAAACACATTCAGGTGCATTATTTCATTTGATCCTCGTAACAACTTGTGAGTAGAAGGGGCACATGTTTTTTGTATCCATTTTACACAAGAAAAACAAGGATGAAGAGAGGAAGAGCTCTGTGTCAGGCTGCACGGCTCGTCAGCGGGAGATGCTGGAACAAGCCCTTCTACTTCAAGGGCAATGACACGTGTTCTGCGCCTCTGCAGCTGCCAGGCCACAGGGAGCGCGCCTGAGTTTGTGGGTCAGGAGTCTAGCTGCAGGCTGTTCCCAGGAGCCCGGTCATCTGGCCCGTCATGCTGCACTCGTCAAGCACACACAGTGAGGTCTTCTGTGAGCCGTCCCGTGGGGACTAGGTGAGAATGGACACACGTTTAGTGGAAACCAAACTTTCCTTGCGAGGCTCTGCCTCAGTTTTGGAGAAAGCGTGCAGCAATGGGATAACATTTTTAAACTCCAGGTAAAGGGAGCTCGCTGAGATTTGGGCTCTGCTGCTCCTCAGAGGAAGGGCAACTGAGGGTGGCATATAGACCGGGGTTTTCTTTGGAAGCAAAACTGGGAAAATATAAGCCAAAGTGTGCAAATGAGTTCAAAGGAAGATAATTATCTTTGGGGATCTGGCTCAGAAACCCCACGTACAAACAGAACCTGCCACCTCGAACAGGCTGACAGGCTGTGTGCACAAAGCCCCAGCTCAACGCTTCAGTGTGAGCGCCGGACCAAACAGAAATGGTCTGTTCTCCATAGTTCTTGCTTTGATTCGTGTCTGTGTGTTTTAATTTGAGAAACTTAAAAAATACAGAAAGCTTAAAAGTAGAACATAATAGACCACTCAAATTGATAATTAATATTGTGTCAAATTTATTCCAACCCAAAAACACTACAGATAAATCTGAAGACCCCTTTGACTACTAATTCTTTCCGGTCCCCTCCTCTCTTCCCTTCAGAGGCAGCCACTGTCAAAGGTTTTGGTGTGAAACTTTTTACCTATGTGTACATATGTAATTATGAATAATATATGACATTTCGTGCCTTTAAATTTTGCATGAACGGGTATCATACTGCACATATCATTTTGCAATTTGCTTTTATCATCTAGCACACTTTAAAAAAATGTTATTGAAGTATAGTTGATTTACAATGTTGTGCTTAATTTCTGCTGTACAGCAAAGTTAGCATACTTTTTGAGATCTTTCCATGATAAAAATAAATATGAACTTAGACTCTTACCTCACATTATATACAAAAACTAACTTAAAATGGATCATTCCAAATATAAGAACTAAAATTATAAAACTCTTAGAGGGAAAGATTAGACAATGACTTTTCAGATATGACATAAAAAGTCTATATTACAAAAGAAAAACAGATAAATTTGACTTCATTAAAATTAAAAACTATTTTTAAAGGACACCTTTAAGAAAGTGAAAAAAACTCAGAGGATGGGAAAAATTTTTGCAAATCATATATCTCATAAGGGACTTATATTAGGAATATCTACACAACATTGTAAATCAACTATACTTCAATAAAAAAATTAATTAAAAAAAGAATATATAAAGATCTCTTGGGAATTCCCTGGTGGTCCAGTGGGTAAGACTTTGTGCTCCCAATGCACAGGGCCCGGGTTCGATCCCTGGTTGGGGAACTAGATCCCACATGCATGCCACAACTAAGAGTCCACATGCTGCAACTAAGAAGTCCGCAAGCTGCAAGGAAGATCCCGTGTACCGCAACTAAGACCTGGCGCAGCCTAAATAAATAAATAAGTATTAAAAAAAAAGATCTCTTACACTCAATGATAAAAGGACACGTAACCTAATTTAAAAATAGGCAAAGGATCTGAATGGACATTTCTCTAAAGAAGATATGCAAATATCCAATAAGCATATGAAAAGATGCTCAATATTATTGGCCATTAGGGAAATGCAAATCAAAACCATAATGAGCGGGACTTCCCTGGTGGTGCAGTGGTTAAGAATCTGCCTGCCAATGCAGGGGACACAGGTTCGATCCATGGTCCGGGAAGATCCCACATGCCGTGGAGCAACTAAGCCTGTGTGCCACAACTACTGAGCCTGTGTGCCACAAATACTGACGCCTGTGCGCCGCAACAAGAGAAGCCACTGCAGCGAAAAGCCCACGCACCACAACGAAGAGCAGCCCCTGCTCGACGCAACTAGAGAAAGCCCGCACACAGCAACGAAGACCCAATGCAACCAGAAAAAAAAAGAGTGTCGGGGAGGGCATGGAGAAAAGGGAACCCTTGCACACTACTGGTGAGAAGGTAAACTGGTGCAGCCACTAGGCAAAGCGGCATTTTTCCTCAAAAAATGAAAAATAGAACAACCATATGATCCAATAATCCCACTTCTGTGTATATATCCAAAGAAAATGAAAACAGGGACTTCCCTGGTGGTCCAGCAGTTAAGACTCCGTGCTCCCAATGCGGGGGCCCAAGTTTGATCCCTGGTCAGGGAACTAGATCCCACAACTAAAGATCCCACATGCTGCAACTAAAAAATCCTGCATGCGGCAACTTAAAGATCCCACACGCTGCAACGAAGATCCTGCATGCCACAACTAAGACCTGGCACAGCCAAATAAATTTAAAAAAAGAAAAGAAAATGAAAACAGAATCTTGAAGAGATATTTGAACCCCATATACACTTGTTCACTGCAGCATTATTCACAATAGCTAGGACATGCAAACAACCTAAGTGTCCATCAACAGATAAATGGGGGCTTCCCTGGTGGCGCAGTGGTTGAGAGTCCGCCTGCCGATGCAGGGGACGCGGGTTCGTGCCCCGGTCTGGGAAGATCCCACATGCTGCGGAGCAGCTGGGCCCGTGAGCCATGGCCGCTGAGCCTGCGCATCCGGAGCCTGTGCTCCGCAATGGGAGAGGCCACAACAGTGAGAGGCCCGCGTACCGCAAAAAAAAAAAAAAAAAAAAACAGATAAATGGATAAAGAAGATATGGTATATATGTACAATGGAATATTATTCAGCCATGAGAAAGAAGGAAATCCTGCTGTGTTATTTATGGTGGATGAAATAAACCAGACAAAGAAAGACAAACACTTCATGGTATCATCAATATGTGGAATCTAAAAAAAAGTCACACTCGAGTGAAACTGAGAGTAGAAAAGTAGTTGCCAGGGGCTGAGTGGTGGGGGAATGGGGAGAGGTTGGTAAAAGGGTGTAAACTTCCGGCTAAAACATAAGGTCTGAGGATCTAATATTACATGGTGACTACAGTTGGTAATATACTATTGTATAGTTGAAATATGCTAGGAGAGAACAACTTAAATGTTCTCACACACACACAAAAGATAAATATGTGAGGTGATAGATATGTTAATTAACTAGATGGGGAAATCCTTTCACCATGTATAGGTTTATTAAGTAAGTCTCTACAATGTATACTTTAAATATCTTACAATCTTTTTTTTTTTTTAATGTTATTTATTTATTTATTTATGGCTGTGTTGGGTCTTCATTTCTGTGCGAGGGCTTTCTCTAGTTGCGGCAAGTGGGGGCCACTCTTCATCGCAGTGCACGGGCCTCTCACTATTGCGGCCTCTCTTGTTGCGGAGCACAGGCTCCAGACGCGCAGGCTCAGTAATTGTGGCTCACGGGCCTAGTTGCTCCGCGGCATGTGGGATCTTCCCAAACCAGGGCTTGAACCCGTGTCCCCTGCATTGGCAGGCAGATTCTCAACCACTGCGCCACCAGGGAAGCCCTAAATATCTTACAATCTTATATGTCAATTATACTTCAATAAAGCTGAAATAAATATAGAATAAATTATAAAAAAAGAACCTGTGTCTAGAACATATAAAAAAACTCTTGTAACTGAATAATAAGACAGGCAACCCAATTACAAAACAGGCAAAGACTTGAATAGACATTTCATGAAGTAAGATATACAAATGAGCTAAAAATTACATGAAAAATGCTCAACACGAGTACTCAGGGAAATGAAAACTGAAATCACAAAGAGATACCACTTACTGACTGAAATAGCTACAATCAAAAAGACTGACAAGGATGTGGGAAAAGGGAAACCTTTGTACACTGCTGATGGGACTGTAAAATGGTACAACCACTTTGGAAGACAGTCTGGCAGTTTCTTAAAATGTTAAATGTAAACTTACCATATGACCCAGCAATTTCACTCCTGAGTATGTATCCAAGAGAAATAAAAACATATGCTCATCCAAAACTTGTACCCAAACGTTTATTAGCAACATTTAGTTTAACAGGCCAAAAGTGGAAATAACCCCAAAATCTACTGACTGGTGAATGACTTAAAATGTGGTTAATCCATATAATGGAACACTACGAAATCTCTTTTTGATGTTTTTATCCCGGTTTAACTTTTATAATAATTTTCCGTTGACAATTCAACATGTTCTATCTTTTGAAATATTCTCTTCTATTTTGTCAGTGGTTATAAAACATTTATTATTATTTAGTCTTTCAGGGTATATATCTTTTCTTTCCGACTAGTTTATAAACCTTAGGAGTCCGGTTTTGTCCAGATAACATTATCACATATTAATCATTGTATTTTGGGAAAAAACCTCCACCTTTCACCCTATAATTATCACCCTCTGCTTTTTTGGCCATTTTTATGGGAGAGGGGGAAAATTATTTAAAGCATAAAATTCATTCTAGTTTGGAAAGTGCTTATGAGCAATCAGACCTAGCAGTTTCAGCCCCAATCCAAACTAGATAAGGAAGCTGGGAAGAAGGTGAGAGAATCTGCAGAGAAGGCAAGGAAGTCTGATGCAGAGGCTTGGCTTTGCAGGAAAGTCTGGAGCCAGCACAGTGTGGGATGTAGGAGATCACAGAAGTGGTGGATACTGGCAATACCCAGGCCTTTCCTGGGCCTTCCCAGGGCTGAGGGGAACAGAATAAAGGTCGTTTCTTGGGTTGCCTGGGCAGCCTCAAGGAAGGACCCCACACAGCCAATAGCTTCCCATAGGCTGATACTGTGAGAAGTGATGAGCTGATGAGCCCAAAGCTGTCTCTCCATCACAGAGGAGTTAGAGCCTTGGTGAGGTCAGGTGTGGACCGTGGATGCTGGGGGAGTCTATGAACTCAGATGCCTCAGCCACCAAATGGAGGCTGCTGCCCACGAGAACCAGGCCTGGCCAACAAGCAAAGGACATGATGGCCTCAGCACAGGTCAACTTGGAGCTATGGACACTCCTCCACTGATGCCACAGCACCCAGCAAAAGGCCCCAAGGTGGAGCACTCATTTTGGGTGCAGGAAGAGGGATAAGAATCTCTGAAATGACTGGCTTCAGAGTTTTCCTAGAAATGCCCAGACGAAGTGCCCATCTCAGAAAGTGAGCGCTCAAGAGGGAAATTAAGGCCACTTAAATACTTTTTTTCCCTAAGTATGTGGCCTGTGAAATTCAAATTCACTTCACTGTATGACAGTTATCTGGACAGTTATCTGGACAGTTATGCTGTCCAACCCAGTATTAAACATGTGGCAAGTACTCAATAAATCTCGGTGAGACTGAAGCCAGGCATCGCCACCCAAGGACTAAGACCGGAGATGAACAAATAGGTTGCTTTTTAAGAACAGGAAGCTGAACCTCTGCAAATATTTTAACAGGAAAATGATGATAGTAAATGAGGTAAGAGGGATTGACAGGGGTAGACAGCCACATGTGGCTAAATCTCTAGGATCAGGAAATGAAACCTACTGCCCACCATCAGCTTGAAAATAATCAGGCCCCCTTCCTGGGATCACTGCCCAGGACATGCCTTCTGAGGAAGATAGAAACCAGACTCCTGACATTGCCTTTGTTCAGAGCAGTAGAAAGAGAAAAGCTCAGACCGCTGGGAAGGCATAATTTTCCCCATGGATCTCAAACTTCAGCCCTTGGCTTTAGGATCGTGTTGGATTAAAGCAATGCTAGGATGGAGCTGTCAGGAACCCTATGTGCATTCTGGGTCCAGCAGAGCAATGCCGGTTTGGCATCCTTGTGGGGCAGTAAATCCCAAAGGCCCCGGGAGAGGCACAAGTCATAGGTAATCGATATGCAGGTACTTCAGCCAGGCCCGAAGCTGAGGGATCCGGAATGGGGTTGAGCTGGAATGAGGCATATGTTGGTGCAACGGAGGTCAACTGACTCTGCTCCTGGGCCGTTTAGACAACAACCATCTACTGAAAGGACTGCACTCTCTCTTGCCTTCAGGCCTCTACTTGCTGTTCTCTCTGCCAGGAGCGCTACCCTCTGTGGTGTCTGACCAGCTCCCACTGGTCTTCCAGCTGTCTGCTTCATCGTCACCTCCCTCAGAACCCTGTACAGCAGTAATCTCACCCCTCAAATTTATCTCCCTTACCATTGTGCTTACCACATGTAAAGGCTTAATAAGTATTTGTTAAATGACAATGAGGTGTATCAAGTTTCTGATCCTTTTTCTTCTGTAATGGAAAGCGGGAACGTAGCCAGAGCGGGCAATGATCTCCGGGGAGGCCTAAATCTATCGTCATCAATAAAGCTTTATGGGACTTCCGGGTAAGATGGCGCAAGAGTAAGACGCGGAGATCACCTTCCTCCCCACGGATACACCAGAAATACAGCTACACGTGGAACAACTCCTACAGAACACCTACTGAACGCTGGCAGAAGACCCCAGACCTCCCAAAAGGCAAGAAACCCCCCACATACCTGGGTAGGGCAAAGCGGAGAGATCCCCACACAGAGGATCGGTGCCGAGCGGCACTCACCAGCCCGAGAGGCTTGTCTGCTCGCCTGCCGGGGCGCGCAGCGCTGGAAGCTGAGGCTCGGGCTTCGGTCAGAGCGCAGGGAGAGGACTGGGGCTGGCGGCGAGAACTCAGCCTGAAGGGGGCTAATGTGCCACAGCTAGCCGGGAGGGAGTCCGGGAAAACTCTGGAGCTGCCGAAGAGGCAAGAGACTTTTTCTTCCCTCTTGGTTTCCTGGTGCGCAAGGAGAGGGGATTAAGAGCGCTGCTTAAAGGGGCTCCACAGACGGGCGCGAGTCGCGACTGAAAGCGCGGAGCCCAGTGACGGGCGTGGGACGCTGGGGCTGCTGCTGCCGCCGCCAAGAAGCCTGTGTGCGAGCGCAGGTCACTGCCCACACCGCCCTTCCGGGAGCCTGTGCAGCCCGCCACTGCCGGGGTCCCGGGATCCAGGGGCGGCTTCTCTGGGAGAACGCACGGCGCGCCTCGGGCTGGTGCAACGTCACGTCGACCTCTGCCGCTGCAGGCTCGCCCCGCACTCCGTGCCCCTTCCTCCCGCCCGGACTGAGTGAGCCAGAGTCCCCGAAGAGGCTGCTTCTTTAACCCTGTCCTGTCTGAGCGAAGAACAGACGCCCTGCGGCGACCTACACGCAGAGGCGGGGCCAACTCCAAAGCTGAGACCCAGGAGCTGTGAGAACAAAGAAGAGAAAGGGAAACCTCTCCCAGCAGCCTCAGAAGCAGCGGATTAAAGCTCCACAATCAACTTGATGTACCCTGCATCTGTGGAATACATGAATAGACAACACATCATCCCAAATTGAGGAGCCAGGAGTCAGTGCTGTGCCTCTGAGGTGGGAGAGCCAACTTCAGGACACTGGTCCACAAGAGACCTCCCAGCTCCACATAATATCAAACGGCAAAAATCTTCCAGAGATCTCCATCTCAACACCAGCACCCAGCTTCACTCAAGGACCAGCAAGCTACAGTGCTGGACACCCTAAGCCAAACAACTAGCAAGACAGGAACACAACGCCACCCATTAGCAGAGAGGCGGCCTAAAATCATAAAAAGTCTGCACACACCCCAAAACACACCACCAGACGTGGACCTGCCCACCAGAAAGACAAGATCCAGCCTCATCCACCAGAACACAGGTACTAGTCCCCTCCACCAGGAAGCTTACACAACCCACTAAACCAACCTTAGCCACTGGGGACAGACACCAAAAACAACGGGAACTACGAACCTGCAGCCTGCAAAAAGGAGACCCCAAACACAGTAACATAAGCAAAATGAGAAGACAGAAAAACACACAGCAGGAGAAGGAGCAAGATAAAAACCCACCAGATCTAACAAATGAAGAGGTAATAGGCAGTCTACCTGAAAAAGAATTCAGAATAATGATGGTAAAGATGATCCAAGATTCTATTTCCCAGATCCAAAATCTTGGAAATAGAATAGACAAAATGCAAGAAACAGTTAACAAGGACCTAGAAGAACTAAAGATGAATCAAGCATCGATTAAAAACACAATACATGAAATAAAAAATACTCTAGATGGGATCAATAGCAGAATAACTGAGGCAGAAGAACGGATAAGTGAGGTGGAAGATAAAATAGTGGAAATAACTGCTGCAGAGCAAAATAAAGAAAAAAGAATGAAAAGAACAGAGGACAGTCTCAGAGACCTCTGGGACAACATTAAACGCACCAACATTCGAATTATAGGGGTTCCAGAAGAAGAAGAGAAAAAGAAAGGGACTGAGAAAATATTTGAAGAGATTATAGTTGAAAACTTCCCTAATATGGGAAAGGAAATAGTGAATCAAGTCCAGGAGGCACAGAGAGTCCCATACAGAATAAATCCAAGGAGAAATACGCCAAGACACATATTAATCAAACTGTCAAAAATTAAACACAAAGAAATCATATTAAAAGCAGCAAGGCAAAAACAACAAATAACACACAAGGGAATCCCCATCAGGATAACAGCTGATCTCTCAGCAGAAACTCTACAAGCCAGAAGGGAGTGGCAGGACATAATTAAAGTGATGAAGGAGAAAAACCTGCAACCAAGATTACTCTACCCAGCAAGGATCTCATTCAGATTTGATGGAGAAATTAAAACGTTTACAGACAAGCAAAAGCTGAGAGAGTTCAGCACCACCAAACCAGCTTTACAACAAATGCTAAAGGAACTTCTCTAGGCAAGAAACACAACAGAAGGAAAAGACCTACAATAACGAACCCAAAACAATTAAGAAAATGGGAACAGGAACATACATATCGATAATTACCTTAAGTGTAAATGGACTAAATGCTCCCACCAAAAGATACAAATTGGCTGAATGGATACAAAAACAAGACCCATATATATGCTGTCTACAAGAGACCCACTTCAGACCTAGAGACACATACAGACTGAAAGTAAGGGGATGGAAAAAGATATTCCATGCAAATGGAAACCAAAAGAAAGCTGGAGTAGCAATTCTCATATCAGACAAAATAGACTTTAAAATAAAGACTACTAGAAGAGACAAAGAAGGACACTACCTAATGATCAAGGGAACGATCCAAGAAGGAGATATAACAATTATAAATATTTATGCACCAAACATAGGAGCACCTCAATACATAAGGCAAATACTAACAGCCATAAAAGGAGAAATCGACAGTAACACAATCATAGTAGGGGACTTTAACACCCCACTTTCACCAATGGACAGATCATCCAAAATGAAAATAAATAAGGAAACACAAGCTTTAAATGATACATTAAACAAGATGGACTTAATTGATATTTATAGGACATTCCATCCAAAAACAACAGAATACACATTTTTCTCAAGTGCTCATGGAACATTCTCCAGGATAGATCATATCTTGGGCCACAAATCAAGCCTTGGTAAATTTAAGAAAATTGAAATTGTATCAAGTATCTTTTCCGACCACAATGCTATGAGACTAGATATCAATTATAGGAAAAGAGCTGTAAAAAATACAAACACATGGAGGCTAAACAATACACTACTTAATAACGAAGTGATCACTGAAGAAATCAAAGAGGAAATTAAAAAATACCTAGAAACAAATGACAATGGAGACACGACGACCCAAAACCTATGGGATGCAGCAAAAGCAGTTCTAAGAGGGAAGTTTATAGCAATACAATCCCACCTTAAGAAACAGGAAACATCTCGAATAAACAACCTAACCTTGCACCTAAAGCAATTAGAGAAAGAAGAACAAAAACACCCCAAAGTTAGCAGAAGGAAAGAAATCATAAAAATCAGATCAGAAATAAATGAAAAAGAAATGAAGGAAACGATAGCAAAGATCAATAAAACTAAAAGCTGGTTCTTTGAGAAGATAAACAAAATTGATAAACCATTAGCCAGACTCATCAAGAAAAAAAGGGAGAAGACTCAAATCAATAGAATTAGAAATGAAAAAGGAGAAGTAACAACTGACACTGCAGAAATACAAACGATCATGAGAGATTACTATAAGCAACTTTATGCCAATAAAATGGACAACCTGGAAGAAATGGACAAATTCTTAGAAATGCACAACCTGCCAAGACTGACTCAGGAAGAAATAGAAAATATGAACAGACCAATCACAAGCACTGAAATTGAAACTGTGATAAAAAACCTTCCAACAAACAAAAGCCCAGGACCAGATGGCTTCACAGGCGAATTCTATCAAGCATTTAGAGAAGAGCTAACACCTATCCTTCTGAAACTCTTCCAAAATATAGCAGAGGGAGGAACACTCCCAAACTCATTCTACGAGGCCACCATCACCTTGATACCAAAACCAGACAAGGATGTCACAAAGAAAGAAAACTACAGGCCAATATCACTGATGAACATAGATGCAAAAATCCTCAACAAAATACTAGCAAACAGAATCCAACAGCACATTAAAAGGATCATACACCATGATCAAGTGGGGTTTATTCCAGGAATGCAAAGATTCTTCAATATACGCAAATCAATCAACGTGATACACCATATTAACAAATTGAAGGAGAAAAACCATATGATCATCTCAATAGATGCAGAGAAAGCTTTCGACAAAATTCAACACCCATTTATGATAAAAACCCTGCAGAAAGTAGGCATAGAGGGAACTTTCCTCAACATAATAAAGGCCATATATGACAAACCCACAGCCAGCATCGTCCTCAATGGTGAAAAACTGAAACCATTTCCACTAAGATCAGGAACAAGACAAGGTTGCCCACTCTCACCACTCTTATTCAACCTAGTTTTGGAAGTTTTAGCCACAGCAATCAGAGAAGAAAAGGAAATAAAAGGAATCCAAATTGGAAAAGAAGAAGTAAAGCTGTCACTGTTTGCAGATGACATGATACTATACATAGAGAATCCTAAAGATGCTACCAGAAAACTACTAGAGCTAATCAATGAATTTGGTAAAGTTGCAGGATACAAAATTAATGCACAGAAATCTCTGGCATTCCTATATACTAATGATGAAAAATCTGAAAGTGAAATCAAGGAAACACTCCCATTTACCATTGCAACAAAAAGAATAAAATATCTAGGAATAAACCTACCTAAGGGGACAAAAGACCTGTATGCAGAAAATTATAAGACACTGATGAAAGAAATTAAAGATGATACAAATAGATGGAGAGATGTACCATGCTCTTGGATTGGAAGAATCAACATTGTGAAAATGACTCTACTACCCAAAGCAATCTACAGATTCAATGCAATCCCTATCAAACTACCACTGGCATTTTTCACAGAACTAGAACAAAAAATTTCACAATTTGTATGGAAACACAAAAGACCCCGAATAGCCAAAGCAATCTTGAGAACGAAAAACGGAGCTGGAGGAATCAGGCTCCCTGACTTCAGACTATACTACAAAGCTACAGTAATCAAGACAGTATGGTACTGGCACAAAAACAGAAAGATAGATCAATGGAACAGGATAGAAAGCCCAGAGTTAAACCCACGGACATATGGTCACCTTATCTTTGATAAAGGAGGCAGGAATGTACAGTGGAGAAAGGACAGTCTCTTCAATAAGTGGTGCTGGGAAAACTGGATAGGGACATGTAAAAGTATGAGATTAGATCACTCCCTAACACCATACACAAAAATAAGCTCAAAATGGATTAAAGACCTAAATGTAAGGCCAGACACTATCAAACTCTTAGAGGAAAACATAGGCAGAACACTCTATGACATAAATCACAGCAAGATCCTTTTTGACCCACCTCCTAGAGAAATGGAAATAAAGACAAAAATAAACACATGGGACCTAATGAGACTTAAAAGCTTTTGCACAGCAAAGGAAACCATAAACAAGACCAAAAGACAACCCTCAGAATGGGAGAAAATATTTGCAAATGAAGCAACTGACAAAGGATTAATCTCCAAAATTTATAAGCAGCTCATGCAGCTCAATAACAAAAAAACAAACAACCCAATCCAAAAATGGGCAGAAGACCTAAATAGACATTTCTCCACAGAAGATATACAGACTGCCAACAAACACATGAAAGGATGCTCAACATCTTTACTCATTAGAGAAATGCAAATCAAAACTACAATGAGATATCATCTCACACCAGTCAGAATGGCCATCATCAAAAAATCTAGAAACAATAAATGCTGGAGAGGGTGTGGAAAAAAGGGAACCCTCTTGCACTGCTGGTGGGAATGTGAATTGGTACAGCCGCTATGGAGAACGGTATGGAGGTTCCTTAAAAAACTACAAATAGAACTACCATATGACCCAGCAATCCCACTACTGGGCATATACCCTGAGAAAACCATAATTCAAAAAGAGACATGTACCAAAATGTTCATAGCAGCCCTATTTACAATAGCCCGGAGATGGAAACAACCTAAGTGTCCATCATCGGATGAATGGATAAAGAAGATGTGGCACATATATACAATGGAATATTACTCAGCCATAAAAAGAAATGAAATTGAGCTATTTGTAATGAGGTGGATAGACCTAGAGTCTGTCATACAGAGTGAAGTAAGTCAGAAAGAGAAAGACAAATACTGTATGCTAACACATATATATGGAATTTAAGAAAAAAAAATGTCATGAAGAACATAGGGGTAAGACAGGAGTAAAGTCACAGACCTACTAGAGAATGGACTTGAGGATATGGGGAGGGGGAAGGGTAAGCTGTGACAAAGTGAAAGAGCGGCATGGACATATATACACTACCAAACGTAAGGTAGATAGCTAGTGGGAAGCAGCCGCATAGCACAGGGAGATCAGCTCGGTGCTTTGTGACCGCCTGGAGGGGTGGGATAGGGAGGGTGGGAGGGAGACGCAAAAGGGAGGGGATATGGAAACATATGTATAACTGATTAAATTTGTTATAAAGCAAAAAATTTTTTTAAAAATAAATAAATAAATAAATAACTTTAATCAAAAAAAAAAAAATAAAGCTTTATGTGAAATACTTTAACTAGGTAACTAACTGTGGCGAGCAGACCTCTGAGGAGGCCTCCAGTGGCACCCTCCCTCCCTGCAGTCACCTCTGGTGTTATCCCCTCCCCTTGAACGTGGGCTGGGTGTAGTGACTGCTTCCGATGAATCAGGCCAAAGGGATGTCATTTCTGAGATCAGTTGGTAAAAGACCATGACTTCTGTCTTGTCCACACATACTCTCTCCCGCTCTTGCCCCTGCTCATGCTAAGGAAGCCAGCTGCCGTCTTGTGAGCTGCCCTGTGGAGAGGCCCACCTGGTGAGGAACTGAGGGCGCCTTCTGGCCATCAGCCGGCATTGAACTGTGGCTCTCAATCCAACCCACAAGGAATCCTGCCAACAACGACGTGATCTGTTGAGGCTTGAGGTGACGGTAACCTTGTGAAAAACCGTGACCCTCAGCTTGTGAGGACCCAGCTAAACAGCGCCTGGACTCCTGACCCACAGAAGCTGTGAGTTAAACTTGTTCTTCTAAGCCATTAAGTTTCGGGGTCAGTTGTTAGGCAGCCATAGGTAACTCACGTGCTGAGCTTGATTTTTTCTTCCTGCATTATTAGATCAGTCCCATCTGAAGAGCATTTGACTGAGAGGGAGCGGGAGGGAGAATTTTGGGATGAGACCAGGCCCAGAGGCCTTCAAGAGACGCCGAAGACCCTGGAAAGAGGACCGTGGATGAGGAGAGGCAAGCATAGAGAATCGAGAAAATTTTTTCCGGATCTGAGAATGTGCCTAAGTCTCTCGGTGCATTAGCCTGTCCTGAGGCTGAAAGTTTCAACCTCTTTACTTTGTAATGAGTAAATGGCAGGGCCTGGAGACAATTCTCTGCTGCAAATCCAATGACTCAGAAGAGGAGGGGCCGCCGCAGGCGCCAAGAGGGGATCTTGCTCTGGCCACAGGCCCGGGTGAACGCTAAGGAGGCGGTGAGGTTCCGTGGGAGGGGCGCACCCCTAAAGGCTGGAGACCTGGGGTTTTCTTTTGATGGTACAGGACATGCATTTTAATTCTTCTGGAGTTCAGTCTTCTCATTTACAAACTGAGCGGCATCGAACTAGATGACCTGTGAAGCATTTTTCAGATATAAAATGCTATGATTCTATGACCTTCACCAAGGTACCTCATCTCAGAAATGCCGAGTGATCAAGGCTTTGCTTCAGTCACAACCACTCTGTCAGTGAAGGACCCTCCTCTGAGGGCTCTCAGCGGCCACCTCAGGGTCACATAAGGCATGTTCTACCCCTAACTCTCCTTTCTCACGAGCGGAGTCCACACCGGAGATGCTGCCTGTTCAGGTCTCCTGCACTCACAGCTGGTGGGGAGGTGCAGGGAGCAGACTGCTGTATGCAGAGGACGGGCTGTCTCAAGGAAGACAGTTTGAAATAAGGTCCTCCTCATTACATAAGCACAGACTGGAGCGTCTGGAGCACACACAGCTGAAGGCAGTGCTGCAGTGCGCACAGCAGCTCTCCTGGCTCGACGACAAGTCACCTATGACCCGGTTAGAGACTGCTCATCCTCCGCCCACCTGATGGGTCTGTGCCGGATGGACACACTGAAGTCAGTGCAGATGAAGCACTGCATTGAGCGACTGCACCTTGTCTCAAAGGCACAGATGGGTTGTACGTTCAGAGAGGCAGGCCCTCCCCATGGAGACCGCTGAGCACTCCACTCAGAGCAAACGCATCTAGAATAGGCAGCACAGTCAGAGGCTGGGGGAGCATCACTGCTGGAACCTAGAGATTATGGGGAACCTGAGACTCACACAGAAATCAGCAAAGGTAGAGGGACTAGTCAGGTGGCTCTGGGGGGTGGGGATAAGCTGTCCAACGAGGGTCCAAAAGAATCACGTGCCTCTGGGTTTCAGCTGCCAGAAGAGGGGCGGCGAGCCTAGAGAAGCTGGGGGAGCTTCACGACACGCTCCTTGGTGTTTTAAAGTTTCCTGAAGCAGGACAGTGGGACCTTGTTGAAATACAACTTATTACAAAGGCCTGAACACAGCAAAGGCCAGTCACGTGTCTAACCAACAACTAAACACAATAAATGCCCTGTAACTCAGGTTCTCTGAGTACAGAGGTCCCTTGTAGTTGGAAACAATTCTGCTGGAAAGACAGAGCTAGAGAAATGTTACAATCTGAGAAGCTCTCTCCTCTGCTGGCCCTTCACTTCTTCTAAATCAGCAAAGACTCTGAGAACCTGAGAAAGCTATGTATCATGTTCCAAGAAAAGAGTTCAGAAGTTATGCTTGTAATGTCAGAGGGTTCGTGACCCCAGGAAAACAGCCTCTGTTTTAGTTCAACATTCATTACTGTATCTGAGGAGATGGAGGCCTAGAGAAGTCACAAGGTCACAAATAAATTAGTAGCAAGGGTAAGATGGGTACCTGGGTCTTCCAGTGGCCTTAAACTGCTGGGAGAACCCTAAGCACGTTGGGATCCCAAGTTTCTGAGGTCAGAAGGAACACGGGTCAGGTGAGACTCCTCACTGCCGAGGCCAACCATGATTTCTGATAGCAACATAAATTAATTCCCAACACAAGTGAGACATGTGAGAAAGGAGAATACGGTGATTCCGACTTAGTGTTTTGTTTGAGGGCAAGTCTAATATTGGAGCCAAAACAGGTACAGAGAACGCCAGAGAAGGTGACTTGAGGACACTGTGAGTGGAGATGGGGACTCACATGCTGTGGCAGAGAGCGTGGCCGTGCAGGGGCAGAGGCGCTGTCTGCAGTAGGAAAATGACGGATATACAGTCCTGGGCTGTGCTCAGCCAGCCCCAGCAGGGTGCCTGGCGCACAGTAGGGGCTCCATAAATACTATTTCCTTCCTTTCTTTTTCCTGATGGAACAGGTATGAATTTTTTTTATCTCAATTATCGTCAGGTAATCAAACCCAGGGAGGCTTATGGCAAAAAGCCTGATTTTGAGAGTTAATGCCCTCGCCAGAGCACTGTTAACGGCATCCCCTCCACACACACACCCGACGAAAACTCTGAGCTAAGCGGTTATCATGGTAACAGAAGGAGACACTTGAGTCTCCATTTTTCTCTCTCTGATTCATGGACACCTGCCAGGTAGCAGATGGCCTGTGTGGACAATTACCTTCATTTTCCTGCAATGTATTTAAATTAAACAAACTGGCCTCTTTGCTGCCGATTTTCAGAGGCCCGTTCGGAAAAACAACAACAAAAAACCCAGAAAAACAATGTTGGGAGAAAGGAACTGCAAGTCTGAAATTTAGATGAGGCAACCGTGAACATACAGAGAACTGGGATGTATACAGAATGGACTCTGTACATTTTTTTTCGTCAACAAAAGGTAAAAAAACAAAACACCCCACAGACTATTTTGAGCTGCTGCAGGTGGTGGCTCTGCTAGGAAAATGCAGTTGTCTCATCAAATGTGGAAGTAAAAGGAGAGAGAGAGGATTATCTGACGCTGTACTGTCTGTCCTGCTGCAAGATTTGAAAATAATTGCCTAACGTGACAAGAGTTAAGACTGCTGGGAGTTAGGCCCAGGGGTGGAAGTGGGCACACAAGGAGAACAGGGGTGGAGGAGATGAGAAAGGCAGTCACGTGGCAGTGAGCAAAGCAGCAGCCGCAGTTCCCTCTGGGGCGAATTAGAAACAGGTAAAGAACACGCCTGGAGACCTTCCTCTCTCCCCAAAGCGTCCACCTCTGAGGTAAAGGGCGGTGCAGCTTTTAAGGATGAACTTGGCTTCTAAACACCCAAGAGAAGGGCCGAACAGTTCTATGATGTCTCTCTTCTCTCACCACCGTCAGTACACATTTATCTATCGTGTGTGTCTGCTGGAAGGAGAGGGGCCACCAAAAAGTCTGCCTTGAGGTCCCTCCTCAGAGGGCTGACACCTGTCTGTTCCCACATCACTTCAGGAAACTCAGGGCTTACCCATGACCTGTGACTCCCTGCGGTGGCTCTCAGGTGTCACTCCCTGTGGGGTTACTGCTATGGACGGGAAACAGCACTGGCAGGACTGCTGGGGGTTTCGTGATCACACTGTTGGCAACGGGGAGAAGGTTTTGGTTCTCAGTCTCCATGATTCTGCCCCTATTCAAGTCAAACTAAATTATATAGAAGACAAAGCTTACCCGAGCCTAAAAGAGCTGGGGGGGCAAGATGTCTAGGTATCTTTCTCAGTGGAAGGAGGAAAGCGTATTAAGTTCCTAAGACTGTCTCAGAAGAACAACCTCTTAAAGCTCACCATAAACCCGAAGATCAAAAGAAAGCTGAAATTTAAACTTTTAGATAGGGAAGCTCATAAATTCCAAGACTAGAATTACCCTCTTTCTGTTTGTTTCCCCTAGTTTGCCCAGCTCTATTTGAAAATGGTTTCCCCTTAGTTCTCACTGCAGGATTTCAAAGCTAGTTCTCAGCAAAATGATCGGGGACCTCACTGAGGGGAAAATCCCTATAAAATGAATACCAAACACTCAGATTGCATGCTAGAAACCAAGAGGACAGGACTCCAGGAGAGCATGGTCCTTAATTCAGACATGGATTCAATGATGGGGCAGGCAGCCTGAACCTATCAATGATATTTTAAAGTTCAATGAGTCAAACTTAAATGCTGCTTATAGGTAAGTAAGTAAAACTTGTATGATGAGGTGTGGCACCTGATCCAGCACCACCACTCTTTGTTGAGTCCCTGTTCTATATAATAAGGTGATTAGAGTCCAGGCTTTGCAGTCAGATGGACCTAGTTTGGATTCCAGCTCTGCCATTTACTAGCTGTGTGACCTGAGGCAACTTCCTTGACCTCTCTGAGGCTCAGATTCTTCATATGTCAAGTGGAGATAAGAATAACTTCATGGGTTGGTGAGGATGTACATAAAGTGCTTCACATGCTGGCCCAGTGGGGTACTACCTGCCATGATCCCACTTTGAAAGGTGCAAAGTAGGGGTATGAAGGGGCAAGGTCTCCACTCTCAGCAGGCTCACAGCCGCCTAGGCAGTTCGGCATGTACGCAGCTAGCATACAAAGGAGGATGAAATCCGTACCGTAGCGGAGGTGCAAAGGCAAAGGAGCACAGAGGCGAGAGAGTTTAACTCTGACCTTCTGGAACAGGGTAAGGTTTCACAGAAGAGGTGGCATCTCAGAGTGTCTTGAGGGGAATAATTTCAATAGGCAGAAGCGGCTCGGGAAGGGCAATCCGGGTGAGGAAAGGGCATGACAGAAGCACCATGAGAGAGGAAGCTGTGTGTGTGTGCTGCAGGGCAGGGGAGGAGCACGTGGGGACACTAGTATGCAGGGAGCACAGAAGATATGTGGTGGGAAAGAGAAGCGTGGGCAGCAATCATCCAGAGCCTTAAATAAATGGTCATCAAGTTTATTTACTAGGCGATAGATGGGCAAACTATAGCCCGTGGCCAAATCCAGCTTGCCACCTGCTTTTTTACAGTCTGTGAGCTAAGAATGGTTTTTACATTTTTAAATGGTTTTATTTTAAATGGTTATATAAGTCCTTACATAATACCTCTGATTTGGTTCGCAAAGCCTAAGATGCTTACTACCTAACCCTTTAAGAAAAAGCTTGCTGACCCCTGCTATAGGCAATGGCAGAGGGAGCCCGTGAAGACTTCTGAGGAGGGAGTGGTGTGGTCAGTCTGATCTGATTTAGGAATCTGGCTCCGGGGCAAAGTGAAGGAGGGACTGAGAAGCAGGAGGCAGGAGAGAGGGAGACCAGGTGACAGATGACGGAGGCTGGAATGGAGAATGGTGATAGGAATTGGGAGGAGAGAGACACAAGCAAGCTTTTGGAGAATAAGTTGACTAGACTGTGACAACTGAGTGGGGAGAGTAGGGGACTGGAAGAGAGCATGCATGTAGGGAGTGCTGGCAATGATGTTAACAGAAGCAGGACATAGGGACAAAGGGGTGATTTGTGGGGGAAGGTGACTGGAAATCTTTTACCATCCATCCCATATCTAAACCACAGAATAAGGGATGCTGAGAATGCCCCAAGGGCTCAGACTGGTATCACAGAGAAAGGTTCTCTGATCCTACCTCCCTGACCAGGGATCCAACCAGTGCCCCCTGCAGTGGAAGTGCAAAGTCCTAACCACTGGACCACTAGGGAATTCCTGAGCAGTGGTTCTTCACTGGGGATAATTTTACCTGCTAGGAACCTGGTGTGGGTGTCAGTGTGGGTGTGGGAGCATCACTGGAATTTAGTAGGTAGAGATCAAGGATGCTGCTCGACATGCTGCAATGCACAGAACACCCCCCCGCCCCAACCCACCAAAAAAAAAAAAAAAAAAAGTAATCTGGTCCCAAATGTCCATAGTGCTGAGGATGAAAACCCGGCGGAGAGTGACAGAGTTACGAGGTCCTAAAGTTGGTGGCCTGTCCAGGGCTTCTTCTCCCAGGTGGTGAGCTGCTGTAGAAGGAAAGACAGGCCACCAGTAGCCTCAGATCAGGTTAGAAACTTCAAGGGGCCAAGAATAAACTCTGATAATCTTCTGCACATTTGAGAGATGTCCTGGGGACAGCTAGAGGCCTGACAGTCTCCTAGATTCTCTCTTGGTTTCCTGAGGTCTGAGCTGGTTAAATACAGGAGGTGAAATTTGAAATGTGAAAGCAATGAATAAACAGTGAATGTCATATATATGAATTAGAATATATAATAATAAAAGCACTGAAGGATTTATGGTTAGCCAGCTTTGTAGGGCAGTAGTGAGTTGGCATGGATTCTTATTAAAGGTACCTGTCTAGCTGCAGGTAACTGTCTTTCTGCATTGCCTCTAATTTTATTATTTATTTATTTATTTATTTTATTATTTATTTATTTATTTTGGCTGCGTTGGGTCTTTTGTTGCTGCACACGGGCTTTCTCTTGTGGTGAGCGGGGGCTACTCTTCACTGCAGTGCGCGGGCTTCTCATTGCGATGGCTCCTCTTGTTGCGGAGCATGGGCTCTAGGCACGCAGGCTTCAGTAGTTGTGGAATGTAGGCTCAGTAGTTGTGGCACACGGGCTTAGTTACTCCCTGGCATGTGGGATCTTCCCAGACCAGGGCTTGAACTCGTGTCCCCTGCATTGACAGGCGGATTCTTTTTTTTTTTTTTTTTTTTTTTTTTTTGCGGTACGCAGGCCTCTCACTGTTGTGGCCTCTCCCGTTGTGGAGCACAGGCTCCGGACGCGCAGGCTCAGCGGCCATGGCTCACGGGCCCAGCCGCTCCGCAGCATGTGGGATCTTCCCGGACTGGGGCACGAACCCGTGTCCCCTGCATCGGCAGGCGGACTCTCAACCACTGCGCCACCAGGGAAGCCTGGCAGGCAGATTCTTAATCATTGCTCCACCAGGGAAGCCCCATTGCCTCTAATTTTCTAAAACACGCTTCTATATTTCTTTCTTCTCCCCTCTCTCTTTTTTTTAAAGCACTGGGCATCTATACTGCAGCTCTAAATGGGAGTAATTCTACTTGCCAAATTATGATTAGCAGCAAATGGAGAAGAGTGCAAAGGAGTCTATCATATCCTTTATAATACGCTTCTTTGGCTGAAATTAAGCAGATGTCCACTTCAGTTAAGGACTCTAGGCCAGGAAGCTCCCTACCTTGGCACTGCTGTTAATTTGGAACATCAGAACCAGCCTGAGGTCAGCTATAAAACCCTGGAGACTGGCACAGCATCAGGATTCGAGGAAATGCCTACAGGTGCTCTCCAAGTGGAGGGTCACAGATCCAATCTCATGCCAACTGAGGATGCTGTGTGAGGTCTAAAAGAAACAGAGTGGGAGGCATGGCCCAGAATCCTAGAGATGAGCCAAAAGAGAGGGCATCATGGAAGCAGCTGATGTTGTTTTCTTAGGATGCTTTCTTTTGTCTGGAAAAGTGGGAGGTAGATGGTTGACATGAATAAACCCTGGGGAAGGAGTTGGTTAGAAAACCCACACAATGAATCGAGGGCCAGAGGATTTCAAAGTCACAAAAGGAAACATCAGTCAAATGAGCCCAGTTGGATTTCTGCAGACCCTTCCTGGTTCATAGCCTTTCCCCAATATATCGATTGGTATCAGTGATGAAAGTATCAAAGAACTGTGGATTGGAAATTTATAGATGAGGAAACTGAGGTCTGTAAAGGTTATATACATGGTGAGATAGAAAAGAAATGAGGATTTGTCAACAAGGTGCCATGAGTCAGAACAATCTATTCACACATAACCCAATAAGGCAGACTGAAGATATAACTCCTTCCTTTGTTGAGGTGAAACCAATGGGGGTGGGGGTGAGGAGGCTGGACAAGACAAAATCAATTTTTCAGAGCTGTCTACACTCTGCCATACTGAAAATTTCCTTTCCAAGGTTGCTGACAACTTCCTTATTGTCAAATCCTTGTCTTATTGCCTTATTAACTTTCTCCTTGAAACTTTCTGGTTTTTCATGAGAACCCACAATCCTACCTCCTACCTCTTTTTTCTTCATTTTGTCCACTATGGGTTTTCCCTACAGCCCATGTTTATGGTTTCAACACTAATTTTATGTTGAAGACTTCCAAATATACATTGCTAGCCCTGTTTCCCCACTAAATTTCCAGCTGCCTATCCCTAAATATCTAATAGACCAGACACAGAGCTTGACTGCCTGCCTATTCTATGTAACTCGGTACGTTCAAAATCAGATCAAAGTCCCCTTTCTATATCTCACATCATCTCCCCAGTTTCGTTTTTCCAGTCAATTTCCCAGGTTCCTGGGCTCAAAACTTAGAAGTCATCTTCTTTTCTGCCGATGCTTTGCTGAGACCCAGATTGTAGTATTCTGGGGGGAGATACTGTGTCCTAGGAATTCATATTCCTCTAGTGGATGGTGACTATCTCCAGCTTCGTGTGTAGAGGCTTTTTCCCAGAGACCCTGGTGTATATTTTTCATATGTTGTATGCATTCTGGTCAGAAGAGGAAAAGACATAAATACAGTACAGGGGGAAATAAACAAGCAGGTAAGGCAATCTCTCAGCTCGTGATTGATGAGAGTGATGAAGAACATTGGGGGTGCTGCAAAGACCCAAAAGCTATTTCCTCTATATTTTCAGACTATACACTCCCTCTAGGTGTTCAAGGAGTTTTGGGGGAGTGAAATGCAAGTGCCTATTTTTCAATATTGCTATGACATTTCCTCTTTTGGAGAAAACAAACAACCCCCCCCCCCAACAAGCTACCAGGTCCCTATAGTGAGTACAAGAGCCAAGACTGATGACTAAGCATACTTTGTAGACTTTCATGAGGCCACCTATGGGCAGCCAAAGTCCATGTATACGGACTAGGACTGGGCCAGGCTAGGCTAAAGGTTTGGGGGCACAGTCACAGAGTACAGCACATTGATCTTTGTTTACCAAAATCCACTGGTGCAGCTTGCAAACTTGGGAGGGCAGCAGTGGTGCCTAAGCCTCCAGATATCACTGACCTGGCCTCTGTTTCTGTATACAGGGCATCAGGCCAACCATGAAATAATGATCATACTATTTGAGGGTGGGATTTGTGCAGGATTTCTCTTTTGATCCTCCAAAAGGACAAGCTCACCCACTGCTCACTTTAACATATGTAGTAAGACATTGCTGAAGACAAAAATAAATAGCAATCCTTTGCTTTTCAGGAAGCAGTAGACTCAGGCTTCTATTTCAGAGTATGGTGGGACCAAGGAATCCAGAAAATTTTAGGGCGGCATGTGAATCACTTCCCAATGGGATTGTGTCCAAAGGTTAAGTGAACCAAGAGGAAACCTGACCCAGGAACACATCAAGGGGTTTACCAGTAATCTCTTTAATGGACAAAGAGGAGATTTTTATTTGTTGTTGTGTAGGTTTTTTTTTTTTTTAAGTACTTTCTCTGAAACTTACAAAGTTAACATTCATGAGGTTTGTCATGGAGGCCTCATGGGTCAACCTGGCTAACTAAATGCTGAGTGCCCTTCCTCTGAGGCATATTTGGTGAAGCTGCAGTCAGAGATGGGGGTTTCTGACAGCCAGCCCACACCATGCTTTCTTTGGTTGAGCTGTGGTGGGGTGTTTGGCCAGTTCTGGAAATCAGAAAGGGCGTGGGGCAAGATCCACTTGATATCCCAACTGGCTGAAGTAGAAAGAGAGGTCCCAAGTGTGGCCATGTTCTCTTAGTGGAATCCCAAGATTCCTCCAATTACATAATTTTCAGAGTACCACCTATATTACCCTCTGGACCACCACCCTACGAACCTGGATCAAGGCCACCCCTGCGGGAGCCCCCTATCCTTATTCATCACTGTCTACAGTCTAGTACGGAGTCTTTAACTCTGATGTTGATCTGTATATAAAAAGTAATGATCTTTTTTTTTTTTTGACCGGCCGTGCGGCATGTGGGATATTAGTTCCCCGACCAGGGATCAAACCCGTGCCCTCTGCAGTGAGAGCCCAGAGTCTTAACCACTGGGCCACCAGGGAAGTTCCAAAAAGTAATGATCTTCTAATAGGAGGAAACGGAGGAATGTTTAAAGAAATACCTCCCTCATGAATAAACTGAAACCTTGCCTTGGATAGCTCATTTTAGTTTGTATCAGCAATCCCGCAGTGAAATTTTATGGTACGTTGAGTCTCTGGGAAAAATGGAACCCTAAGGTGTCCCTAGAATAAATTTGTACATTGGAATCCCTCCAGACTAGGACTGGGATATTGTTTGACCTTGGGGGAGTAGCCCACAGCTCAACAGTAAACACCACTGCCAGCAGGGTCCTCACCAGTCTGTTGTTACTTTAGTGTACCCCTCTGTATACATTTCTCGTTGTGGGCATTGGGTTCTTACTGAGAAATGCTCAAAATATTTTCAAATGATACAAATAACTATAGATATCCTGCATTTTGTAGATTATCTGTGCTAAAAAAAAGAGGATGATTTTACTCTACATAACATATCTGTTCTTCAGACAGAAATAATAATAGAGTTAATAATAATACTAATATATTAGCTTGGTCTTCCTATTCTTTTGGTAACACTGAAATTTGTTTTTCTGATTATTTTTATAAAGGACATTTCTAACCATCGTTTAGTCTCTTGAATAGATCTACCTATTATATGGGAGTACCTTGAGCAAAATTATTGCCTTAGGTACTCGAACCAGTTATGTCCCTTACAATGAATAAACTTATGAATTCACATTGTTTTTAAGTTAAAATCTTATAATAGCAGTTTTCATTCAGCCACTATTTATTGAGTATCTGCCATGTGGCAGGCACTGGGCTAGCAGCAAGGGGATACAGTAGTAAAAAAGGCAGACAAGGTCTTTTAATTACAGTCTGACGATTATCATGGGCCTGATTAACCCTGACTTAACCGATACAATCTAATTCCTGAGGATGTTAAACTGTAGGGTATGTCATGGGTCGAACAGTCACTCAGCGAAGTCTTATCTGAAATAGCCAGGCAGTTCTGCCCTTAATTATAAGGAGGGAGGGAGGGAGAAAGGAAAGACAGAAGAATTATCAGCTGAGGTACTAATGTCACTAAAGCACTGGAAAAGTGGCTGAGCTTGAAGGTAGAACCACAGCCCCCAAGTCACAGTTAAAGTCACAGTTATTACCCATTTCCCTCAAATTTCCCCAATGCCAAAATAATCCCTGAAAGGGAATGAAGAAGGCAAACTGCATAAAAAGTTCTCTATAATGGATTTACAGAGCTAGTTTGGGGAAGATGTCTAGTAAATTCTTCATTTAAAAAGTCTTACAATTATTTTATGACTCATATAGGGTAATACATTTTGATAGGGAAGAAATTAAACTATACCAGCCAGAATCTGGGAGGAAGAAAGGGTTACGACTTAAGCTCTGTGGTAAATACCTTTTGGTGCCTCACGCGGTAATGATATAGATTAAAGCAGACGCTTGAGTTCTAAAGCTTTATAGTCTTTCCAGCTGTACATATTAAAAATGTTGAACTATGCAAAGCCATTCAGTTCACATTTGAGCCTCATTGCTGAGCCTTAGGTGGGTACAGTTTAAACCTGTGATGTGGACAGAGGAAATTTCTACCTATATCCACAGAGCAGAATGTCTTACCTCACCATAGTGGGGAAACATGAGCGAAAAACAATTTGTACAAATTCATGCTCTGGACGGTCCCCTGGGACAGTGAGGACTAGAACATGAGCTCAGGACCTCAGCCACCGAGAACTCCCAACACACGCACACAAGCCACCGAGAACTCCCAACACACACACACCAGCGGTTCGTTAGTGGCAGGCTTCAGTGATCTGGGTGTAGCTTCTCGTTTTGCCAACCTCAAGGGGAAGTTGATCTCACACACAATCAAAGGTCACTGGAATGATCATGTTGTTATTTAATCCCCTGTCTGTTCAAGATCAGCTTTAAATTGACCTGAAATAATATGACAGCAGTGATAATTTCTGGTTCTTGGAGTACACAGTAATCCATAAAATTTTAAAAAATTGAAGTGTCTCTTGGAAGCCCTTGCTGCTGCCATTAACATAAATATCCATAATGTTTGCCCTCCTCTGAAAGGTATTCTCAGGTGGGGTGTGGGTGTGCCCGATTACATGCTTTGCTCTGAGCTGGCCCATTCACAGAGGGATCATGAGATGCTAGTCTGGGTGGACTGCTGGAGGAAGTTCCCAGCAAGTGGTTTACCTGTAAAGCACATCTCTGGGGCACAGAGGGATGAATAAAAGGAGGGGAATGCCGGTGCCAGAAACTACAGGTCAGGTGATACCCTGATCTGCAGGAAGGGTGTGGTCACAGCAAGGCGATGAGGCTGTCAGGGAAAGGAAGGGAGAAGGGAACAGGAAGAACAGATATTTTCTTTCCCTCCCGCCAACACAATCTCACTCATCCTCTGGTTTGTGGCAGGCATTACCAGTACTTGCTTCTCTCTCTACTTCTTCTAAGCAAACTGGAGGATTATACTTCCCTGCCTCCACTGAAGTTAAGTGTGGTCATGTGCCTTGCTTTGGCCAGTGAAATGGAGTGGAAGTGATGTGTGTCACTTCCTGGCAGAAGCATTTAATGGCTGGGCTTGACTTTCCATCCTGGTTTTCTCCTGCTTTGCCCATGTGAATGTACCTATTGATACAAAAGTGCCATAAGATTAAAGTAATAAATTATGTGTGAATGAGGAAAAAACAAAACCAAATAAAGCACAGACAAAAATAAAATTTTGTTACATTAAAGTCATTGAGATGTACGGGTTGTTAGCCTACCCTGACATCATGCTCTGTCTTCTTTCCCTCTTCCTGACAGTCTCCGTTCCTCTTCTCTTGCCTCCTCCCCTCCTTACCCATCTCTTCCTTCCTTTCCTCTCCCTTTTACCCTATGACTCCATTGCTTTCCTAACTGGAAATAATAGAAAATATAATGCTTTATATTCCTATTCTTAATCTGAAACATGGATACACTTGCTTTTTGAAATAAGAAATGAGTACATTTTTTGAATTACACATTTCACATTTCTTTCTTTAAAGAGAAGCCCTGAGGTAAATTAAAAATCAGCTTTAGTTTGTGTGAAAAATGTATGCCTTGAAAACCTTACTATATGATATAAACATATAGTCTTATCATTGTGGATAAGCCCTCAATTGATTTTCCTGCGTGGGTTAGTGGCTGTCAGGGAAAATAAAAACAAACATAAACTTTCCCTAAACACCATGCAGCTCAGAAAAACCAGAGGTCCCTCTGGAGTGGGCTTTGAACAGGAAATCACTTACAGCATGATCAGTCACTTAGTTTTCATTGGTAACTTTGTTAAGAAGGCTACTGGAGCTGGAACATCCAGAAGACTGTTCAAGACTAAAGGACATCTAACGTTATCAAAAGAACGACTCATTTTCATGCACAGTCATTCATGACATCGTATTTAACCCTGAGGTCACTCCCACCACCCTGAAAATTGTTTCAAGCAATTAAAGTCAGCCTAATCATGAAGCAGCAGAGAATGTAAGTGCAGGAAAATGTAACTGTAGCCTGGCTAGTCATGCATATTTAAATAAACACAACAGATGTGTACTTTGAAAACAAATTCAACAAGCTCTGGTTTCAAATAAGAACATGCTCTACTAGGTAAACATGACGTGGCCTTTTAGGCCATTTTACAACACCACGGAGAGAACTGCTAAGGGTTTTTTTTTTACACATAACCAATTCCGCAGAGATGATCTTGGTAGAGGGAGGAGAGGAGAAAGTATGAGGAAAAGAAGAACATGCAAAAGAAGCAAGAGTCAGGTGGAGAATTCTGAAGTTCACTTACTGCCTGCTTTTGCTCTTCCTCCTAGAGGTGGTGAAGACGAAAAACGGTAGAGGGGAAAAAGGAGAGAAATTAATGTCCATCACCACGAACAACTGGAAAAAAATGACAGAAAAGGGCAAACCAGGCCAGGCCCATGGGTTTAGAGATCCAAGGGCCTGACCACCATCAGAGCATCATCAGTTGGACAGAGCAAATGGCAAGCCTCTGCCCCATCCAGTTCTTTAAATGCTAACTTCTAGAGTTAGAAGGAAAGAACTTTATAAACCCTCTAGTCCAACTTCCCCTTTTATACACGAAAAAGCCCTAGAGAGCCTGACTTGCCCAAGGTCATATCACTATTTAGGGTAAACTGAAAGAAGCAGCTCAACCATGACTCAAAAGCTCCGTGATCACTCTGTTTCACGATTCACAATATCCACATATGTTAGGTACATTTCTCTAAGTCAGTGGTTCTCAAAGTGCAGAACATAGATAGACCAGTAGCAGCAGCATCTGGAAACTTGTCAGAGATGCATGCTTTGCCCCGTCTCCCCCTAGACCAATGGAATCAAAACTCTTGGGGGTGGGGGCAGCACTGTTTCATGAAACTTTCAGTGGATTCTGAATCCTGCTAGTTTGAGAACCACTGCTCTTAAGAACTTCCTAGAAACTGGAAATTCCATCTGACTACAGATTCTCTTATTTAGTCCCCTGTCTTCCACTTTTGGAGCTTTTGGCTGCTGTGTGGTTCTTTTCAAGGATGCACATACATCCCCTTCCCCCTATAAACCGGAACTGTTTCAAGGCCCTAAGAGGCTTTTCAAAAAGAATTCTTGACCCTTGTGTCCCATTAGTTGAACAAAGGTTCGTTTAATGCTCCCTATGCATGAAGCACTGGAAACATGAAGGTAAGACATGGTCTCTGTCTTTCAGAGCCTTATGACGGTGCTCAGAGCAGGCCCTTGCTAACTCTCAGCTCTCAGAATGCACCTCTAGACACTGAAGAAGGAAGCACGATGAAGATGAGATAAACACTTCCGAGTTCCTCTCTCCTCAGTCTTGTGCTTCTCAGTTACTCTGTCTTTTAATGGGTCTCTTTGTTTCCTTTTTCTGTGCCTCATCATGGGTAACTGTGGTCAGGACGCCTCTGCTCTTTGCCCCAAATACACAGATCTAAAATCTGTTGCAATGGTTCTATTTAAATTGGATCCATCCGTGCAGACTGCCTTTACTAAACATGTGTGTAGGAAGTCTTGGGAATGGATGAGTGCTTCTCAGTCTGCAGATCTGGGTGCAATGGAGAGAATGATTTCAGTAAAGCCAAGGAATTACGAAAGGGAGAGGGAAAGTAAGAATTTGGAGAAAGTCATTTTATTCCCGCAAGGGAGAGACATGCACTAGAAATTAAATGGGCACCAAGAAATCTCTTGAGGAGACTCCCAACTCAGCACCAGAAGATGTTCTTCATTATCAAAACCAGCTGCTAGATGCTTGGCCAAACCTAATATCACAGGCACCCTGGCAAAGAGGGCCCTGTGCGTTCACTGAGTTAGCCTGAAGGAGTTAGCATCTTTTAGCTTTTGCGTCTGGCATGCATGGCTCCAGTGAGAAGGGGTTAGAGTTTTACAGTTGGGAAGTGATCTCCCTGCCTAGTCAGGCTTCCCTGAGGCAGAACACTTTTCTTCCATTCACTAGGCAAAGCAACCAGCCGTAGAAGAGTTATTAAACAATTAAAAATGTGTTTTTATTGCTGGCACTAAATGTTGAAATGGAAATTGGTAGGGGAGGGATGGGGCAATCCTGACAAGCTGGAATTGCATTTGAGATCAAAAGACCAGTATGTAATTTCTTAGAACTGTTTCTAAAACACCTCCCTATTTTCACTGTTTTCTCCAGGTTTGGTATTGGAGACAATATTACCTTGGTTCAACAGAATAGAAAAATTCAGTGCTCGCTTTGGCAGCACATATACTAAAATTGGAACGATACAGAGAAGATTAGCATGGCCCCTGCGCAAGGATGATATGCAAATTCATAAAGCGTTCCATATTTTTTTAAAGCAATTATACTCCAATAAAGATGTTAAAAAAAAAAAGAAAAATTCAGAAGGCGATGTTTCATGTTTGTACATTTGGTGACTTTGCTGTATATAGTTTATCCATTGATATAAAATCATTATAATCTGCAGTAGACACGTCAGGTTAGGATGGAGAGAGTGGACAGGGCAGTGTTTTCAGGACTTACAGGCCCCCCATGTGCACTGGGATTGGGAGAGGGTGGACTTTGGCAAAGTGTTACTTAGGATGGTGTTGTATAATCCAAACTCACAAAGTTAATCAGATATACCTTTGAAGGCTTTGTCAACACAGTAAACAGGTCAGATATAAGGTCTTAGAACCTTTTTGTTATCAATTAGTCAGTTGGGGTCAGTACCTGGTGACAAGGTACCTGGTGACAAGGTATAGGAGCCAACTTGATTTAAAGGGGGTAATAATGTCTTAATTATAAAGTGCAAATCTAGGACTGCTCAAATCACCTAAACACATGGGAGACCCGTCACATTGGGGATATCTGGCTAGATGGCCAAAGTAACGCCATAGCCACTGTAGTCATCTATATAAAAAAATTTATATTCAAAACCTCATTTGCATATGAGGTTAAAATTTAAAACTACAGAATTCATCTGGTAAATGCATTTCAAAAGCAATATTGGAAAAATGGAAAATGAGGCAGAAAAATACTGGGAACATAATTTAGAAACTAAAACACCATCACACAACTATTTCTAGATTAAATAAGAAGTCTGAGGTAGAGGTTATCCATATATACTCATTAATTAGGTGAAAAAATGTAAAGAAAAGATACATTCTGAAACATGGGTACTTGAGTGTCAGTCTACATTATGTCATTAGGAAAAAAACAACAACAATAAGAAGGTCTCTGATACTCCTTGGTGACAGGGATTGAGTCTTAGTCACCATTATACACCACATACCCTAAACATGACTCTTAATCAATGGATAAAAAGACAACATTCCTGGTTTATGTTTGCAATTCTTCTTCCCTTTCTGGATGACCTCAGCCTGTCAGGTGGGTAAATAATAAGGCTTTTAAGAACTTGGTAGGATATCCTACAGAACAGAGCAGTGGGGTCTTGGTTATTTTACAGAAATTGTAACTGTAAGACAACAGCTGGGAATACAAAGAAACTCAGGGCTTGGGAATACAGTTCGAGACATCAGCTCATTCTGCTTAGGCCTTGAATGCAAATGTCAGAGGTACATGACAAGGTCTTAGGAATGCACATGGGACCTGAGCCAGGAACTCTAAGGAACACTGAGGGCAACCAGCTGACGGGAAAGCTTACTGTGATACTTAGGGGAAATGCATTCTGACTTCCCTTCAGTTTGCATAAACCTTTTTGCCTTTTACAAAAAGGGTACCTTCCCATCTATGTTTGGGTAATATTTGAGAACATTTTTCTGAAAGGTAGGTGAATCCCCTATGACCTTCTGTCCTGTGGGTGGACTAACCCCACAACGGCAGGGCTTTCAAAGCCCCACATGGCTCCAGATGTTACACGGGCCAAATGTATTTAAGTACCTCTCTGCTCTCTTGAGTGGCTGATTGGGTTGCTTAGCTGGATACTTGACAACTATTTGAAGGATTTGGGCCAGGTTTTACGCATAAGGTTTTCTTTAAACAAGACCCATTTAGACAAAATATTTCTCAGGAGAAATCCTGCTAACAGGGTTAATGAAGAAACACGTCCCAAAATACCCCAAATACCCAGGACCAAAGCTAGAAAAAACTCAACTCAGCTCAAGACTAAAAGAAGTGATTGTCTTGAGCAAGCCAAAAGTCAGTTTAAAACACAAACACTCCATTTACCCAAGTTGCTCAATACCCACTAGCTTTATTATTAAAGGACTGGTTTAGAATGGAGAAGTTGAAGAAAACTCTTCAAGCTGACATGTTCCTGGGCTACCCCTCCTAGTCTAGACCCTTGTCACTTCGGGTCTGGATGATTTCAATAGCTTCCTGTTCTCCTTTAGTTTCTCCTCTTCCCAACCTGCTATGTACATTTTCCTAAACTATTGTTTTCAAAACCTTTAAAGACTCCACTTTATCACAGGATTAAATCTACCCCCTCAGCCTGCCTGTTGAGGTACTCTACACTGTGATTTCCATTCTGTGTCATACCATGAAATACAATGGTTTCACAGTATAGACAGACCTTAGGAATTTATAGCATAAACAAATATGTCCTGGTATTGCTGCTACAGAGCTGGGTAAATATTTCTGTTCAGTGCCAGTCAAATCATCCAGGTGAGGACATTTAAATGCCAAGTGTGCCTTTGTCTGCTCTAGGGTGTAGGGGCTGTAATATATTTTTCACTAAAAATAGATAGTGAGGCCTGAATTATTCTAGATTTATTCAAGCCCCAATATACCAAACCTAGAGCTAGCTGCTATTTTATTGTTCCTAATAGAGTAAAATTATGGATTAGAGTTGGTTGATTACTTTGGTTTGCCTCTGTAATACTTATTAAAATAGGACACAATACTTGTTACGCATTTAGGTAGAATATTTGAAACTTGTCTTAAACTTTATATAGTTGAGAAATATTCATTTCACATAGCTAATATCCGATTTATAAACATTCTTATTAATTCATAAAAGCAACTATTCAAGGACATTAGTTCCAGTTACTAATTTTTTGTAATCAGGCTTTACACTAATTTAGATAACTTTTATACTGAATTAGGTTAACTTTATGGAGGTCTACCTGAAAACTGAGTCTGGGCAGCAAGAGTTAACCTTTTAGCCTCATCCTGTCTGACATCACAGGGAGGCAGAAGCTGAAGTGCAGGTGAAGATGGACAAGAAGAGCTGGGAGGTGGGAGGAGACCTGAGCGGCTGCTGCTCTTACCTTCAACAGCTTCATCAGCCCTTCCAGCTGGACCATCAGTTCCCGCCTGCTCTCCTGCAGCGCTGACATCCTCTGCTCCAGCTCATCCTTCCTCTGCCTGTCGGAGAGGAAAAGCTCATGAGAAATGAAGAGATGGAAGGGCACTTAGATCACAAAAAGACACTGTAATTTAAAAATATTAAAAATTGTAATGTGCTACTGAACAAATATAAAAAAAAAAGAAAATGAAGATAAAATGATCCTCAAAGAGTCGTCGAAGGTCAGATGAAATGGGTTTTAGACCTGATTCTGTTACTTCCAGTGTATGAGATGCTGAGCAAATCATTTAAGTTCCGATACTGGATATATAAAATGGTGATAATATCTGTTTTGCCCACTTTTCTTTACTGCTGTGAGAATAGTATGTAAAAATGCTTTGGAGGGCTTCCCTGGTGGCACAGTGGTTAAGAATCCACCTGCCAATGCAGGGCACATGGGTTCGAGCCCTGGTCCGGGAAGGTTCCACATTCCGCGGAGCAACTAAGCCCGTGCGCCACAACTACTGAGCCTGTGTGCTGCAACTACTGAAGCCTGTGCATATAGAGCACGTGCTCCGCAACAAGAGAAGCCACCGCAATGAGAAGCCCGCACACCACAACGAAGAGTAGCCCCCGCTCGCCGGAACTAGAGAAAGCCCACGTGCAGCAACGAAGACACAACGCAGCCAAAAATAAATAAATAAATAAATAAATAAATAAATAAATAAATAAATTTTAAAAAAATGCTTTGGAAAGTATACATTGCCATACAGTGAAAAAGTATTGTTAATATTATTAAAGTGATTTAAAAAATTCTTTAGGAAGCCAAATGCCTCACTTATACATAAAACTAGTCCAAATTTAAATTACCAGTGGAAAAACATGTATGAAAACTGCTCAGGGAAGACAGGGTTCAGGAGTCAGTGCTTCCAGAACCACACATCAAGTTCAAAAAGTATGACAGACATCAGGATGACTCTGTGTCTAAGAGAAATCTGAGGACAGATTTCTTGTTTCCCTGAGGACAGATTTCACGTCATCAAGTCTAGCTCAATCTGTCCGAAACCAAACTTGAGACTTTCCTCCCTAAATGGTTCTCTTCTCAATTTCCCTCTCTCTCCTACTTTTTCTTCTATCTGTCATGGCTGAAAAACTCAGTCCTCTTTGATACTTTCCTGTTCATTCCCTATATTCAATCAGTCACCCAATTCAGATGATTCTTGGAAATCACATGTCTATCTTTCTATTCCCACAGGTTAAATAAAAGATAGTGTTAATTTTAGTGACACCTATTTCCTTTGTTTTTCAACATGGTTGTTAGAAAAATTTTGGTACATATACGGCTTACATTATATTTCTATCAGAGAGTGCTGCTCCAGACCCTATCTACATTCCTAACCTTAGTTCCTTACTTCCCTTCCCCTTCCATGTCCGGACCTCCAGCCATGGTTCACTTCTCCCTAAGCAGACTGCATCATTTTACAAGTGAGTATTCCCTTACTCTCTTCCAAATGTTATTCACTCCTTAGTGTCCATCCCAAATGTCACTCTTTCCAGGAAGCTATTCCTGATTACTTCAGTAGGTATAGGATCCTGCTTATTTAATCACATAGCAATTGGTGCTTCTCTGTGGCACTTAATTTATTTTACCTTCAATTGCTGTCACTCCTACCATGATGCAAAATCCTTGAGGTCAGGGGATGATCTTACTCATCTTTGCATATATTTAATGATTAAGAGAATATCACGCATCCAGTGTGGACTCAATTAACATCTAGTGAACTTAATGAAATCATTATTTGAAGCCCTCCAAGGATTTCCAATGACCTATCACTTAAGGCTCTCAGAATCTGGTCTCAATTATCCAACTAATTTTATCTCCCATCATTGGCACTCTAAAGATTAATTCACTGGATGACTGAAAACAAATTCTTAGCTCCAAGACTCCTTCCCCTGTCTGAAATGTGTCATAGTTATTGGGGAATCTTGCTGAACCCCAACTCTGCTTCTAATCTTAAATGTTTTGTCCTACACGCCATTCAAACCACACCTACCTTTCATGGTCCAGCCCAAATTCCAGCACTTTCAAGGGTCAAATTGCTTCTTGCCTGTGTGTGTGTGTGTGTGTGCGCCTTTCCCTACTCACATTTCTTCTAATATCCATACTATTTATTAACATTGTACAATATTATTTAACTGACTAGCAGATTATTTTAAGTTTTGTTTCCAAAACTAGATTATAAATTTTTAAGATAGAATCATTGTCCTCTCGTCTTCATACTCCCTAAATTTCCAGTGCAGGTATAAACTCAATAAGGAGGAGTTGACTCATTCAACCTTCTAGAGAGCCTTTCTTCCCTGAACCCCCAAGCCTGGATGCAGTACTCTTTCTTTGTGCTGTGCATGCTCAAATAATTATAATATGTGGCAAAAATGAATGAACTACAGCTACATGCAACAACATGGAAGGCTCCTAAAGAGTAATATTAAGGGGGAAAAATGTCCCAGAAGACTACATGGAATACCATTTCTATAAAGCTCAAAAAACAAAAAGCAAAATTAAACACTTTATCACGTGGGCATACACACATACTTGACAATACTGTTTTAAAAAGCAAGGGAATTGGGACTTCCCTGGTGGCACAGTGGTTAAGACTCTATGCTCCCAATGCAGGGGGCCTGGGTTCGATCCCTGGCCGGGGAACTAGATCCCACATGCGTGCCGCAACAAAGTCCCGGTGCAACCAAATAAATAAATATTAAAAAAAAAAAAAAGCAAGGGAATGATAAACCAAATTCTGGATAGAGGTTAGCTCTGTGGGGAAGGCAGAAGCAAGGAAGTGGAATAAGGGGGGCACTTTTACAGATGACATGGCTTTAGCAATATATGAATTCTCAAGTAGGATGTGAGTTCCTGGGTGTTCATTTTATCATTATGCTTCATATCTCACACATTTGTCATATATTATTATAATGACAAATATATCATTAAAAATAATGAAGGGGAAAAGACAATCTTGGTGGTCAGGATTCATAACCAGTAACCCTAGGGATGAAATTCTCTATCTTGTTTTATTATACTAGCTGGGCATTGGCAGTTCCTGGATTCATGTATATTCATCAAAACCAGAAGGATGTCAGAACCTACAAATGAATTTTGCCCTTTATGTGTCTTGTGATAAACAAAAGTTCGTATATTAATATAGATGAATATACCAACTTCTTTCATGGCTAGTAATTCTGAGAAATTATTTTCTATTCCAAAACCCTAAAGAAACTCTCCTGCGTTTTCTTCTAGAAGTTTTAACATTTTTTGTCTCCGTGTTTAATCCATTGGGTGGTGTTTTTGTATATAGTGTGATGAAGAGAGCCAATATGTTTGTCCTTATGCATGACCAATTAATTCAGCAAACTTATTAGATAGTCACTCTTTTTTCAGTGGTATACAAGCTGCTTTTTTTTTTTTTTTTTTTGCGGTACGCGGGCCTCTCACTGTCGTGGCCTCTCCCGTTGCGGAGCACAGGCTCCGGACGCGCAGGCTCCGGACGCGCAGGCTCAGTGGCCATGGCTCACGGGCCCAGCCGCTCTGTGGCATGTGGGATCTTCCCGGACCGGGGCACGAACCCGTGTCCCCTGCATCGGCAGGCGGACTCTCAACCACTGCGCCACCAGGGAAGCCCTACAAGCTGCTTTTGAGATTAAATACTTTCTGATTTCTCAGGATTTAGACCTTCCTTGGATTTAGATTAAATTCCTGTTTCTTACTGCCTTATGTCACAGCGCTGGATTCAGCCCTTTGCCTACTAAATCTACAGTTTTTTCAGATCCCTCTAGCATAAAGAAGCCCTTTCAGCAATCCTAGTTCCAGCGATAGTTAAACTAAAGTGTGACAGTTTTTTGCTTTTCTAGATACGAAATAGTCACTTGTGCCTGAGCTGAGGTGGAGAAAGCAAACAGCTGTATCTTACACTGAGAGCTCAGAGTTATGCTCTACCTGAGTCAGCAGCTTTTGCTTTCCCATCCTCCCTAGTGTGACACCAACCATGCTGATATCTCAAATGTGTGACAGTGGACCCAGAGCAACCAAAATCTCAGCCCAGTTCCTAATAAATTCAGAAACTAAAATGAATTTTTAGGAGAATGGGAATCTCTGTATCTCTAATGATTTTCATCTGCGTGGTTTAAATTCTTGATGAGTTGACCTAAGCCAAAGGAAGCACTAAGAAAGGACATTTGGCTATGCAGAATCCCAGGTGACAGCGCATTAAAAATCAACGGCAGAGGGCTTCCCTGGTGGCGCAGTGGTTGAGAGTCCGCCTGCCGATGCAGGGGACACGGGTTCGTGCCCCTATCCCGGAAGATCCCACATGCCGCGCAGCGGCTGGGCCCGCGAGCCATGGCCGTGGAGCCTGTGTGTCCGGAGCCTGTGCGGTGTGTCCGGAGCCTGTGCTCCGCAACGGGAGAGGCCACAGCAGTGAGAGGCCCGCGTACAGCAAAAAACAAAAAAACAAACAAAAAAAAAACCAAAAAAAAAATCAACTGCAGAACATCAAATGTTACAACCTAAACAGAAATAACCCACTATTTGGAAATCTAGAGGTCTGGTGACAATCAAGTCACTCAGTTTCCATAATGTCTTCACTTACAAAGAGTATACACACATCTTTCTAAGACCGATAGGAAATAAGACCCTAATAACTTTGCTCAGATCACGCTCACGTTAGACCCTCTGGAAGATGCCCTCATTCCCTCCAAAACAGCACCAAGTGGGAGCTGAAGTTGCTCTCTACCCCCAGCCTGATCCTACGTCCTTAGTCTCTTGATCCTTGAGACAGTTTATACTTATGTTGAGGTAGAAGGTACCACAGCCACGGTGCAAGGGATTCCCACTTGGTTTCACATCTCAGAGGAGTTCCCTGTTTTGCCTATGAAGTGCAGGAGAACATACTCAAAGGACAGGGAGAGGGTTACTCCTGCCAGGAGTCTCTAAAGTCAGACTAATTTGCAACATAAGAAGATTGAGTGCAGCACAATGGTCTTCCTAAAGCAATCACAAAAGTATAAACACTGCAACTGATGTTTACCTAGTTCTGAAATGAAGGCAGGAGATTTCACAGTGATTAATAAAGGGGCTCAAACATCTGAAGCAGTAACAGAATGAGTGGAATGCTTTAGCTGTTTGTTCTAACATGACTAGTTATACCGATAAACAGATTCTAACCCACTAGTTTGGTTTCCTGAGATATGAATTCCTACTGTAGCAGATTATAACTTGGGGACAGTGGTGCAGCTTCCCCACTTACCTCAGCAGCCGCAGCTCTGCCAGCAGTGTGGGGTTCTGCTGGGCCTTCTCCGGGGTGGGCTGGGAAGCCTGCTCATGCTCCAGACGGAGACGCTGAATCTCCTGCAGGATCTCTCTAGAGAGATGGATGAAAAAGAGATGGCCACGTGCGGCTTCACAGCTCGCTCCCTCTCTTTTTTTTCCGTTAGAAATTTTTATTCTAGTCGTGCTGCCTCTACCAATCTTGTTCTGATTGTTTCTGAATGACCAAGATGTGAAATGGACACCGTCTTAAAATTGCTGCACTCGATGTTTCCTCAATGAAACAATCCTTTGCGGTAGAAAAAGTCCTACAAACCCTCTTCTCAAGAACTTGAAAAATTTCCACAGAAGAAAAATGACAACTATCAATAGAAGAGTCTGTTCCTGTCTGGGGGGAACTTGCAACCTTCTAATGCAAGTCTTGTGCTAACTCCCCTCAAGTCTTCCTCTGTCTCCCTTCTTCTCCTGAACCCCACTCCCACCCCGAGATCTGATGGTTGCCACTTCCTCCACTGTGCCTGTTACATTATGACCAATCTCCTTGTCCTGGTTTCTGCTTTTTCAGTGCACGATGGTGTGTTGTCTGGTCGCCAAGCCTGTAAATGGCTTTTCAGTGAGAGACCAGACAGTCGCGTGCTGCATCGTGGGCCAGGACAAGATGACAAGACAGAGCAAAGGCTCCTGGGAGTAGAGTGGAGAAAGGAATGGGAGGGGAACACACTGGTGGGTGAGAAAAAGAATCTACCTGAGAGCACCTGAGCGGGGTTTTGGACTACCAGAATGAACAGCAGGCAGAGAGATACAAATTAGTGTCCAGGGCATGTACTGGACTTGGGCTGGCCTATCTTCACTGAGGTGGGATCTTCCTTTGTGGTCAAAACCCACCTAGACTGCAAGGAAAATGAGAATCAGATACTCACGTGATAATCTTGGGCTTCAGAAACTGGCTTGACCTCTGCATTCTTACCTGTTTTTGTTTTCCAGTTCTGCAATAAGCTGTCTTTGTTGTTTGTTGGCATCAAAGTTAAAGCTCAAGTCGGTGGGAGGACGGGTCTAGAGTGAGGAAGAAGAAAGGTTTTTTTTCTTTATTCAAATATATCCAGAGGCCCAGATGGACTGTTGACTTTTTTTTAAAACAGATTTTTGAGGTATAATTTACATACCATAAAATCCACCCGTTTTAAGTGTACAATTCAATGAGTCTTCGTATATTTAAACAGTTATGCAAACCAATCACCACAGTCCAGTTTTAGAACATCTTTCACCACCACAGAAAGTTCCCTCATGCCAGTCTGTAGTCAACTTCCACTCCCATCCCCAACCACAGGCAACCAGTGATCTTTCTGTCTACAGTTTTGCCTTTTCTAGAAACTTCATATAAATGGAATCATACAACATGCAGACTTTGGTTTCTGGCTTCCACTTAGCATGGTATTTCTGAGGTCCATCCATGTTGCTCCATGCATCAGGAGTTCCTTCCTTTTTATTGCTGAATAGTATTTCATTGTTACCAGCTTTTGGTTATCACAAATGAAGCCGCTCTGAACTCTCATTTACAAATCTTTGTGTTGATATATGTTTTCATCTGTCTTGGGTAAATCCCTACGAGTGGAATTCCAGAGTTATATGATAACTCTGTATTTAACATTTTGAGAAAGTGTCAAACTGTTTTCCAAAGTGGCTGAACCATTTTACAGTCCTACCAACAGTGAATGAGGGTTCCAATTTCTCCACATTCTCACCAATACTTGTCATTGTCTTTTTGGTTTTAACCATCCTAGTGGGCGTGAAGTACCTAATTGTGGGGTTTTTTAAAAAATTGAGATATAATTTACATGCCTTAAAACCTACCCTTTTAAAGTATACAATTCAGTGGTTTTAAACTATATTTATGAGGTTGTGAGCCCATCATCACTATCTACTTCCAGGACATTTTTATCACCCCTAAAAGAAACCCACAGTCACTCCCCATTTCCCTTCCACCATCTTGTGACAACTTCTAATCTAATTTCTTTATCTATGGATTTGCCTATTCTGGACAGTTCATACCAATGGAATCATGCAGTATGTGATCTTTTATGTATGGCTTCTTTGACTTGGCAAATGATTCCAAGGTTCATCCACGTTGTAGCATGTATCAGTACTTCATTTCTTTTTATGGATGAATAATATTCCGCCATATGGATATATCATATTTTGTTCATCCATTCAACAGCTGAGGGACATCTGGGTTCCCATTTTGGCGGGCTATTTTGCATAATGCTGCTATGTGCATTTGCGGACAAGTTTCTGTGTAGAGACATGCTTTCATTTTTCTTGGGTATATATCTAAGAGTGGAACTGCTGGGTCATATAGTAACTGCCTTTTGGGCAACTGCTAAACTGTTTTCCTACATGGCTGTAGCAGTTTACATTCCCACTAGCAATATATGAGGGGTCCATTTTATCCACTTTCTGCCAACAGTTGTTATAGTCCTTTTTTTTTTTGTGGTACGCGGGCCTCTCACTGTTGTGGCCTCTCCCGTTGCGGAGCACAGGCTCCGGACGCGCAGGCTCAGCGGCCATGGCTCACGGGTCCAGCCGCTCCACGGCATGTGGGATCCTCCCAGACCGGGGCACGAACCCGTGTCCCCTGCATCGGCAGGCGGACTCTCAACCACTGCGCCACCAGGGAAGCCCCCTATAATCCATTTTTTTGATCACAGTAATCCTAGTGAGTGTGATTTTGATTTGTATTCCCCTAATGACTAATATGTTGAGCATACTTTCATGTGCTTATTGGCCATCTATATATCTTCTTTGGAGGAGTCATTATGGTTTTGATTTGCATATTCACTACTGGGTCTGACCCTCGTACCTCCTTGGAATACGGAAGTCAATCAACACAAAATAGGAAAATGGATGACTAGGTGACATTTCCCTTTTATTGATTAACCAGAGTGGAAGCTCTTAATGAAGGCTCTGGTATAGTTACACTTCACTCCAAGTATTCTTGGTTCTTCCCAAAACATGATCTACGATGAAGCAGAAACCTTGTTTCCTGTCTAGAGTTTAAAGATGCAATAAGTAATTCTTTTCATGTGAAATTTCCTAAATAAACAGGGGCAAAATAGCATAGCAAATCTGGGTGGGAGCCTTTTATCAAATTATCAAGTAATTTCCTTCTTTAAAAGGAAAAAAACTGACCTTTCTTCCTCCAGAGAAGAGTGGACCAGCAGTCAACTGAGCAAGTTCTCTATATATTCTATTCAGTCTTGTGAGAGCTTGAGTTGAACCTCAGAAAAATGGCTTGCCTCAGAGTAAAACTGCTATGAATAATAGGTTTACAATTCCTGAAGACTAGAGTTAAAACTAATGGCTCCTTATGAGTGGGACCAGGGAAAATTATAGATGAGGAAATGAGCTCTGAAAGGAATTTGTTTCATATAATGACAAAAAAACAAAAACCCTACAGTATTTCACTGGAAATTTCTAAAGAATCCTTTTAGTTTTGAGTGTCTGACTGCAATGCTGAAGCATCTTTCAAAGAGGAAGTTAACATAGGAATCAAGAATTATTATCAAGTGATTCCTAACCAGGAAAGATTCTCTGGCACCAAGAAGCATTGTTACTCAAATATAAAGAAGTAGGGGTGGAAAAAGATTCAAATCCTTAGTCAGCAGTCCCACCTGGAGCAGCCTGCACCCTAGCTCCTCCACCTGGACGTAACAGCGGGGAGCCCCCAGTGGACAGCTGAATGATGGCTTATTTCACCCAGACAAATGTCAAACACAGTTGAATGTACACTAAATAACAGAGAAATGTAGGATTTTATTTATTGACTATCTTAGACACTACAGTACTCCTTTAAAAAAAAAAAAAAGCCAGGTATCCCTTCCTAAAATGCCCCCAGGACACTGAAGGGAAAAAGAAGGAACAGTTAGTTTATAAAGACATAGATTACTTTAGCCAGAAGATCCCTAAAGATGATTTCTTCCAAAAATTAAATAGTTCATTCATTCATTTATGCAACAAATATTTTCTGAGCACTTAGTATGTGGTAGATACTATTCCAGAAACTAGGGATGCATTAGTGAATAAAATACAGCCTCTACCCTCATGTAGCTTACATTACATTGGGAGAGAATAATAAGTAAATAAATAAATATATGTAGGTTATATATATATATATATATATATATATATATATATGGCATCAGTAGTGATAAATTTGATGAAGGAATATAGGGTAATGACACAGAATAAACTGAGACAGAATATTTTTTAAATGATATAGTTATGAAAGACTCAATGAACTTAGGAAGCAAACCAGGTAAAGGTCTGGGGGTTGGGAGGGTCGGGCTTGCTGGGCAGAAAGAAGGGCAAAGGCCTACAGGTGCTCCAGGTTGGTATGTTCTGGTCAGTACTGATGGAGTGGCGTGAGCTATGAGGCAGGGACAGGTGATAAACTGGGAGGGCCCAGATCATGAAGGACCTTTTCATCATGCAGTGGAGTTTCCATTCCATTCCAAATGTGGGGTGAAGCCACTGTAGGATTCTGAACAGGGAAACATGGAATCAATTCCAAATAACATATGTACATACTCTGCCCTCAAGGAGGTGGAGCCTAACTCCCTGTTCCTTAAGCGTGGCCTGTCCATAGTGACTTCCTTCCAAAGAGGACAGTGTGGAAAGGGGACGAAAGAGTAACTTTATGTCGGAGAAGCCTGACAAAAGCTTCCTCAGCCAAGTGATCAAGGTCAACATCAACAGTGATAAGTTACGTTGACACTATATATGTATGATGTGACGTGAGGAAAATAGCACTTATCTCTTCCTCCCCAAAACCCATAATCCCAGTCTAATCATGAGAAAAACAGACAAATCCCCATTAAGGGACATTCCTCAAAACTGTCAAGGTCATCAAAAACAAGGAAAGTCAGTAATAAGCTATAATGGAAAATAATCCTATATATCGTATAGGATTATCATATATATTATCATATAGGATATAACTATATATATAGTTAAATCACTTTGCTGTACACCTGAAACTAACACAATATTGTAAATCAACTATGTTTCAATAAATAAAAAACAAACAAAAAAAACAAGGAAAGTCAGAGAAGCTGTCACAGACCAGAGGAGCCTAAGGAGATATGACAATTAAATGTAATGTGGGGGACCTCCCTGGTGGCGCAGTGGATAAGACTCCACACTCCCAATGCAGGGGGCCTGGGTTCGATCCCTGGTCAGGGAACTACATCCCACATGCGTGTCTCAACTAATAGTTCGCATGCCACAACTAAGGAACCTGCCTGCCACAACTAAGGAGCCCACATGTTGCAACTAAGACCTGGTGCAACCAAATAAATAAATATTTTAAAAAAAATTAAAAAAAAAAAAAAAAAAAAAATGTAATGTGGTATCTCGGATGGAACCCCAGAACGGAGAAAAGACATCAGGTAAAAACTAACAAAATCTGAATAAAGCATGGACTTTAGTTAATAATAATGTATTGATATTGGCTCATTAATTGCAACAAACATGCTATACTAAGGTAAAATGTTAATAATAGAGGAAACGGAACATGGGTTATATGGAAACTCTCTGTACTAGCTTCATAATTTTTCTTTAATCTAAAATTGTTCTACAATGAAGCTTATTAAAAACAAACACTGCTTTGGCTACTAAGTGGAGGATTTACTATAGTGGGATAAGAATGGAAGTAGGTGGACCACTTAAGAATCCAAGGGTTTGCTACTTAGTCGCATGTAAACCTTGAGTTACTTTATTTTACTATATACCTTTATTTTCTTGTCTGTAAAATGGGAATATTTATGGAAAGAGATGTGAAGAGGATCCCTTCCTCTGTTACACTAGTATTCTCTTAGGTTTAGGTAATCTCACAGAGCTCCATCATCTTTAATGAGATAGAGACACATCTGAAAAATACAGGATAAGGAACAAGACCCCACTGAGCAAAACTGGGCAAATATAAAACCAAGGAAAGCCAACACAGTCAGCAAACTGTAATCTGCTGGTATGCATTTCTGGAGCCTCCTAAAGAGAGACTGGAAGTTTCCCATCTGGATGAACTTGGCAGGATGAGTTCCAGAGAGGTATGCCTGATATCAACCAGACTTTCACTGCATCCCAAGGGCAGCCTTCCCATCATCCCAACCTCGCTTAGACTAACTGGAGGGCTATGGATTATTAATACCTCTCTCTCTCTCTCAAAAACCCAGTAATGTTTTCTAGGAGAGTGGTTCCCAAGCTAGCTGTAAATCAAAAGACTGAAAGTTTTTTTTTTTTTAACCTAAAATCAATGGACCCTACTAAACCCAGAGATTCTGATTCAGTAGGTCTAAGGCAAGGCCAAGAATCTACATATATTTTAAGTGTTGCACAAAAGATTAGAATATGTAGCCAGGTTTGACAATGACTATTTTATAGGGGTTTTAAGTCATTAAATGTGTGCAAAACACCACATGAAAATACTCTTGATCTTTAATTCTAAGAAGCCGTAAGGACATTTCTGGAATGGTGCATGGGTGGAACAGCTGACACGATGATGAGGCTGTGAAGTTCGGGACTGGGCTATGTGAAAAAAAAATCTCAAAAACGTGTAAATGTAGGTAGCATGACAATGGACAATGGTTTCCCTTTCCTTTCACCTTTCTTCCAAGTTTTCCATAATGAGTTTTTAATTTTTTCATAAAGAAAAAAATTTTTTTTCATAAACAAAAACTACCTGACTACATCTAATGCTAGTGATGTTTTGATGAAATTTAAGATTTGCTGTTATTACCATGATTTGCCACACACTGTATTTTTGTTGTTGTTGTTTTAAAATGGAATTTAGGCACTTCAGGAAAACAAATTAGCTCTCCTGGCTCATCTAAGCAACCTACAATTTCTCTATCTGAGGGTCTGCCTGAAGAGGTTTCAGTGGCCGTGTCTGTCACCTGGGGAGACGTGAGGGTCTGATGCTGGAGCATTTCACAGGGTGTAATGCCGGCTGCTAAAATGATTTAATGGTCTTTCTTGTAGAAGGTTTTTGAAAAAAAAAAAAATCAATACAAAGCCTATCTGGCAGGCTATAAATAAATTCTTTTGAGCACTACACCCACTTTATGCAAAGCACTTGTATCAGTGAGAGATTAGCAGATTAGAAGTCTTCTGTTTAATAGAAATCTAGTTAAGAAGAATCCTTCCTGAGAGACCCAATATTTATAAGATAACTACACTTAGGAAAATAAACTGAAGATGAAAGGGGCCATATCAGTATTTAGTCTCAAGACCATTCTAACAATTATTTTCACATGAATTAGAGAACTGGCATCAGAAACTATCAGGTGTAAACAGATTTATCTTGTTTGCAGTAAAGGAGTACTAGGATCTCCTTTTCAGGGTCAAACGGCTTTGGAGCTTTTATTTACAAATTTTAAAAAGTACTATGTAAAGTCAACAAGACTATATAATGGTATTACATAGTACTTTTTAAAATTTTAAATTTAAAAATTTAAAAATCCACCACAATGCTATTCCATTTCAAAAAATTTAATTAATGTTATTTATAAATTTTAAGTTCTAAAATAACAAACATTTGTGACTGATTGAGGGCATGTGTAGGGTTTAACTAATTAAATAAAACTAGTCTTTTTCCCAGACATTTTTCCCCCCATTCTGTTCCATTTCACTAACCTTTAGAGTTGGAATGTTAAGAGTCAGATGTATGACTTAGTATTAGATTCTCAAGGAAAAGATTTTGAAGACTAAACAAACCCAAAGGAATAAATTACGTTTTGAGAGAGAAACAAAGCAAAACTCTCTATTGACAGCTTTCATAAGTCTATTTCCCTGTGAAGAAGTAAACAAAAATTAGTACACATTTCTAAAACTAACACTGTAGAATATTGTCCTGCGAGATCTTGGCCTGCCTGTCCTAATTCCACTCCAGAACAATACTGGACCTAATGGTTTGTGATTCTTATAACCTCTCTAAGAATTCTTTGCCTGCCCCAAGGTCATAAAGATATTTTTCTGTTTTCTTTTAATAGCTTTATGGTTTTAGCTTTTACATTTAAAGTTTATGATATATTTCAAATTGGTTTCTATGTATGGTGTGAGGTAGGGGTAGAGCTTCTTTCTTTTCATACAAACAGTTGTTCTTTCTTTTCATACAGATAAACGGTTATTCCAGCAGCATTTGTTAAAAAAGATTTTCCTTTCCCAATTGAATTGCTTTTGTGCCTTGTTGAAAGTCACTTGACCTTATATGTGTGCATATATTTTATGGATGATTTGCTTATCCTTTTGCCAATACCATACTTTCCTGATTACTGTGGCTTTAGTCTTTTTTTTTTTAAAAATTTATTTATTTGGCTGTGCCGGGTCTTAGTTGTGGCACGTGGGATCTTTAGTTGTGGCGTGTGGGATCTTTAGTTGTGGCATGTGGGCTCTTCTAGCGGGCTCTTAGTTACAGTATGTGGGATCTATCTAGTTCCTTGACCAGGGATCAAACCCAAGCCCCCTGCATTGGGAACATGGAGTCTTAACTACTGGACCACCAGGGAAGTCCCTAGAGTAAGTCTTGATGTCAAGTAGGGTTGAATCCTCCAACTTTGCTCTTTTCCAAAACTGTTTTGGTTTTCTAAATATATTTGAAAATCAGTTGGCATTTTGATTGGTACTGAATTTATAGACCAATTTAGGAAAATGTACCATTTGACTAATACTGAATCTTCTGAATAGGGCTATACCTCTCCATTTATTAGGTTTTCTTTAATTTCTCTTAGCAATATTTTATAGTTTTTCAGTCTTGAACATCTTTCATTAAATTTATCTGTAAGTATTTGATGGTTTTTAATGTTACAGTAAATGTTATTTTTCCTAAATTTAATTCTTAATTGTTCACTGCTAGTAGATAGAAATACAATCAATTTTTATATACTGACTTTGTATGCTGCAACACTGCTATAAAGTCATGTATCTGTTCTAGTAGTGTTCTTGTAGGACTTTCCTTAGGACTTCCTATATAGAATCAGGTCATCTGCAAATAATGACAGTTTCACATCTTCCTTTACAATATTTATGTCCCTTTTTTCTTGTCATGCTGCACTGACTGGGACCCCCCAGGACAATTTTGAATAGAGGTGGTGGAAGTAGACATCTATGACTTGTTTGCAATATTAGGGGGAAATATTCCAAAATTTAACCTTTGTCATATAAGCTATAGGGTTTTTGTAGGTGTTCTTTACCAGGTTAAAGGAGTTTCTTCTACTCCTATGGTATTGAGAAGTTTTATCAAAAAGGGGTATTGTATTTTGACAAACTTTTTCTGCATCTATTGAAATATTATAATTTTCTTCTTTAAATTGCTAATATGGTGAATTACGTAGGCTGATTTTCATGTGTTAAATGAATTTGCATTCCTAGGATAAATCTCACTTGATCATGGAGTATTATCCTTTTATATATTGCTGAATTCAATTTGCTAATATTTTGTTAAGGATTTTTGCATCTGTGTTCATGATAGAACTTGGCCATCAACTTTCTTCTCTTGTAATGCCCTTGTATTATTTTGGTATCAGGTTATAGTGGCCTGATAAACTGACTTCTTTCTCTATTTTCTGAAAGTTTGTGCCAGATTGTTATGATTATTTCTTCCTTAAACATATGATAGTATTCAACAATTAAGCCATCTGAGCTTAGAATTTTTATTTATTTATTTATTCATTTATGGCTGCATTGGGTCTTTGTTGCTGCACACGGGCTTTCTCTACTTGTGGCGAGCGGGGGCTACTCTTCATTGCAGCGCGCAGGCTTCTCATTGCGGAGGCTTCTCTTGTTGCAGAGCACGGGCTCTAGGCGTGCAGGCTTCAGTAGCTGTGGCATGCGGGCTCAGTATTTGTGGCTTGCAGGCTTTATAGCACAGGCTCAGTAGCTGTGGCACGTGGGCTTAGTTGCTCCACGGCATGTGGGATCTTCCCAGACCAGGGCGCAAACCCGTGTCCCCTTCATTGGCAGGTAGATTCTTAACCACTGTGCCACCAGGGAAGTCCCTGAGCTTAGAATTTTTGAAGTTAATTATTAATTCAATTTCTTTAACAGATTTAGGACTATTTAGATTTTCTATTTATTCTTATGTCAGTTTTGTTAAATTATATCTTTCAAGAAATTTGTCTACGTCAGCTAGGTTGTCAAACTTACTGGCAAAAAGTTGTTCATAATATTCTTATCATCCTTATAATGTTTATAGGATCTGTAGTATATCCCTTATTTCATTCCTGATATTGGTAATCTGCATTTTTTTCTTTTTCTTTTTGGCACTACGCGGGCCTCTCACTGTTGTGGCCTCTCCCGTTGCGGAGCACAGGCTCCGGACGCGCAGGCTCAGCGGCCATGGCTCATGGGCCCCGCCGCTCCTCGGCATGTGGGATCTTCCTGGACCGGGGCACGAACCGTGTCCCCTGCATCGGCAGGTGGGCTCTCAACCACTGCGCCACCAGGGAAGCCCTTCCTTTTTTTTTTTAACTGAAGTATATAGTTGATTTATAATATTGTGTTAGTTTCAGGTATACAGTATAGTGATTCAGGGTTTTTGCAGATTATATTCCATTATAGGTTATTATGAGATAATAGGTATAATTCCTTGTGCTACATAGTAAATCTTTGTTGCTTATCTATTTTATGTATAGTAGTTTGTATCTGTTAATCCCATATCCCTAATTTGTCCCTCCCTGCCTCCTTCTCCCCTTTGGTAACCACAAGTTTATTTTCTATGTCTGTGAGACTGCTTCTGTTTTTGTATATACGTTGATTTGTATTATTTTTTAGATTCCACATATAAGTGATATTGTATAGAATTTGTCTTTCTCTGTCTGACTTATTTCACTAAGCATAATATTCTCTAGGTCCATCCATGTTGCTGCAAATGGCGATATATTTTTACTTATTTATCTATTTATTTACTTATTTATTTATGGCTGCATGGGGTCTTTGTTACTGCGCGTGTGCTTTCCTTTCTCTAGTTCTGGCGAGCAGGGGCTACTCTTCATTGTGGTGTGCAGGCTTCTCATTGCAGAGGCTTCTCTTGTTGCGGAGCACAGGCTCTAGGTGCACGGGCTTCAGTAGTTGTGGCACATGGGCTCAGTAGTCGTGATGCATGGGCTTAGTTGCTCCACGGCATGTGGAATCTTCCTGGACCATGGATTGAACCTGTGTCCCCTGCATTGGCAGGCGGATTCTTAATTACCGCACTACCAGGGAAGTCCCACAAATGGCAATATTTCATTCTTTTGTATGGCTGAGTAATATTCCAGCGTGTGTGTGTGCGCACTAATCCTATCATCTGTTGATGGGTACTCGGGTTGTTTCCATGGCTTGCTTATTGTAAATAGTGCTGCTATGAACACTGGGGTGCATGTATGTTTTCGAATTAGTGTTTTCATTTTTTCCAATATACACCCAGGAGTGGAATTGCTGGACCGCATGGTAGTTCTATTTTTAGTTTTTCAAGGAACCTCCATACTGTTTCCTATAGTGGCTGGACCAATTTACATTCCCACCAACAGTGTACAAGGGTTCCCTTTTCTCCACATCCTCCTTCCTTTCTTCTTGATCAGGATTTCTCTAGAGGCTTATTAATCTTATCAATCATTTTAAAGAACCAAATTCTGGTTCTTTGATTTTCTTTTATTGATTCACTTTTAAAGAGGATACTGTAGATAAAATTAAAGGCCACTGCAATCCCTTCCCTAAACCAATTCCCCCACCTCCTGTCTCTGAGATATCTACTCTCCTGAGTTTCATGTTTACCATTCCATTCCACCTGTATATTAAAGTAATGCAGGCTTCCCTGGTGGTGCAGTGGTTAAGAATCCACCTGCCAATGCAGGGGACACAGGTTCGAGCCCTGGTCCGTGAAGATCCCACATGCCGTGGAGCAACTAAGCCCGTGCACCACAACTACTGAGCCCGTGTGCCACAACTACTGAAGCCTGCACGCCTAGAGCCTGTGCTCCACAATAAGAGAAGCCATCGCAATGAGAAGCCCGTGCACCGCAATGAAGAGTAGCTCCTGCTCGCCACAACTTGAGAAAGCCTGCAGACAGCAATGAAGACCCAATAAATAAATAAAAATAAATAAATAAATAAATAAAGTAATGCAAATTTCTGCTACTCTACTGGAATCCTCTATTTACTCACCATGTTTCCTGCCTCTGCAGCCAGCCGGGCAGCATAGCGAGCTATAAGCCGGTGTTCCTCATCCAGTCGGCTAGGACTGTCCAGGACACTGCCAAGGAGATAAAAATTCAACAGGTATCTATTAAACATCCCCTACTCTTGCTTCTCTCTCAGAAAGAACAGATGGGAGAAACACTTGTGAAAAAGAATGGTAACAAAAGAAATGGAGACCTGAATCATAGATACTAATGTTTTTCTGAGACAAAGAGGATTTAGAGAAATGACGAGGCCACGCATAACATTTCTCTTCGGCAGTATATCCCTGTTGCTCTCACACCTTCAGAGGGGACACTTCTTTTTGAATGCAAGGGCTGAGAAAAGACAGGGCATCTATAAAGCTTGAGGGAGTGATTTCCCACCAACTGTTTTAAGAAAACCTCATGACTTTTAGATATAGGTCTTGAATTCAAAAAGCCCAAAGGAAAACTAAAGCATCATGAAAAACAGAGGGCTGAGGAAAAGTACCCTTAACACTGGCTGAGCAAAACTGAGGAATCTAAGCTAGGGCAGGCTTACAATATGGTAAATTTGGGGAAGATGCCGTCAAACGTTCCCCTTCAATGCCTCTTTCTCTTCTTTTACCATGCTTGTTCTACAACTGGAGCCCCATTTTAGGGTGAATTAATTTAGTTCATTACTCTTAACAAGAGTTCCAGCATTCTAAAAATTTAGAGATCCAGTAAGGTGGGACATCAGAAAGTGCCGTACCTGAATAAAAGAAGGGCTCTTGGGCTTCCCTGGTGGCGCAGTGGTTGAGAGTCCGCCTGCCGATGTAGCGGACACGGGTTCGTGCCCCGGTCTGGGAAGATCTCACATGCCGCGGAGCGGCTGGACCCTTGAGCCATGCCCGCTGGGCCTGCACATCTGGAGCCTGTGCTCCGCAATGGGAGAGGCCACAACAGTGAGAGGCCCGCGTACCACAAAAAAAAAAAAAAAAAAAAGAAGGGCTCTTGAGCAGGAGGCTCGCTCTGTGTATATGTGCTGCTCACATGGAACTTCTTGCTGATTATGATTGACATCTTTAATTTAGCATGTGATGTCAACTGCTATTTATTCATATCAGGGCACTCCTAGATTAATCGGGACTGTGGCTATGTAATTCTTCTTTGTTTAAGTCTGACAGATGTTTTAAGACAACAATAATAATAATGATGACTAAGTGATGAGAGATGGCTGTTGTGGCTTGCTTCTACTTTGGCTCTAGGTTCTTGGAGTTCCACAAACCCCTGACTGGAATTTAACAGTATGACAAAATATGAAATATGAAAAAAATTAAAGAAATGAGTTCAATATTCATCAAATCTTGTTATAATTACTGAGGGGAATCTGGGAAGGATGGAGTTAAATCAACAGAAACCTGTCTGGACTTTTCCTGTATGAAATCAACTATATTTTTCCTAGATTTTTTTATTTTTTTAACCATCCTATATTTCTATCTCTGTGTTTTTTTTTTTTGTTTTTTTTTTTTTTAGCGGTGCGCAGGCCTCTCACTGTTGTGGCCTCTCCCGTTGCGGAGCACAGGCTCCGGACACGCAGGCTCAGCGGCCATGGCTCACGGGCCTAGCCGCTCCGCGGCATGTGGGATCTTCCCGGACCGGGACACGAACCCGTGTCCCCTGCATCGGCAGGCGGACTCTCAACCACTGCGCCACCAGGGAAGCCCTAGGATGGATTTTTAAAAAATGTGCTGCCACTGTCACTGCCTTCTGGCAATGACACTTCTCAACACCATATAATTTTAGGTGTGCAAACGTCAGTCTCTAGCATATATAACCATTTTCTCAAAAGATGATCTTGTAATAAGAACCTGCTACCATCAGTTGACTTTAATACTTTAGGGTCAAGACCCCAAGGTCAGGGCTGAACTATAATACTTGTGCCTTAAAGATGTTTGTCTGAAATAAAAGGACTATCTTTCTCTTGTAAATAACAACAAAATGAACATTTAACAACACAAGTGGATACTATTATGGAGGGAACGGCAGCTTAAGAAGTGGGACTTAAAGTGGCTGACCTCTGTTTTCTGGCAAGGGACACAATAGGTTTCTCTGTGCAGAAGAGCTCCTGCTTCTCCACCACATTCCATCTCCCTAGGAAGGTCAATTTTATCTGTCATTCATACCCGAGTGTGGATGACATGATTGCTTTAACTGGCTATGCTTTCAAGCCAGAAACTAGAACTTTATGTTGATGAGAGGTTTAAAGGTCAATGAAAACTATGAGGGAAATTAGAAAGGTTCTTTATTCTTTTGCTTGAGCTGATTTTCATTCTCAGAATTAGTTAGCCAGGAAATTTCTGACTTCTTTGAGGAAGTATGAAGCTCAGTTCCTTAGACTATAAATCAAGAAGAGATGCAGTACTCACCCAATCCTCATGTTCTTCCAAGGCTCCTGGCCACCAATTCTTGCTCAGGGAGCCTAATCCCTAAGCCATAAGACTTGAGGATCTCAGTTAAACTTAGCATAAATCTTCCTGGGCTATCAGGTAGCAGTGTCTGTCTAACATTCTGCTGCTATATTCACCATGGAAATTTTTAATAACTTGGACAATTGCCCTTACTGATAATAAATAAGCTGTCCTGCCAGGGTTAAGAAAACTCTCTTCCTAGAGACCAAGGGGCTGGGATAGAGTGCTCAGAAATCATCTGCTGGATGAGGAGACACTCTGTGATACAATGCACAATTATCAGGCATCCCTCCTACAGAATAAGACTATTAAACATAGTTGGGAGGTAGGAGAAGCCAACAGTCTAAGGCTTTAAAGATAGGTAAATGCCTAAAAGTAATAACGCCACTTGGTCATACTGGGAAAACTATGCGAAATGCTATGAAGTACAATACTTAAAACAGTCCTTTTCAAGGATATATATTTTATTTTATTATTATTTTTTTAAATTAATTAATTAATTTATTTTTGGCTGTGTTGGGTCTTCGTTGCTGCAGGGGGGGTTTCTCTAGTTCTGGCGAGCGGGGGCTACTCTTCGTGGCGGTGTGCGGGCTTCTCACTGCGGTGGCTTCTCTTCTTGAAGAGCACGGGCTCTAGGCGCACGGGCTTCAGTAGTTGTGGCTTGCGGGCTTTAGAGCACAGGCTCAGTAGTTGTGGCACACGGGCTTAGTTGCTCCATGGCATGTGGGATCTTCCCGGACCAGGGCTCAAATCCATGTCCCCTGCACTGGCAGGTGGATACTTAACCACTGCGCCACCAAGGAAGCCCCAAGGATATTTTAAAGTTGATTAATTTATTTTTCTGTTATCATGGCAAGTAAGAGCTTCCCATCAAGCATTGGCATGTTAAGGACAAAACTAAGATCAAAATTTAAGGCTCCAGCCTCTCTCATGTGTTTAAGTTTATAAAAATTATAGTTTTCTCTCTAAGAATAAGAATCTCAGGTTGTGTGGCACAGAGACTCTGCTGCTCTGTAAAGGGGATTATTTAAACCTTACCTGTCATTCTCCTTGCAGAATGGTGGCAGGTGTGGGCATGGACTGGGCAGGTGGCTTTGGGTCTGCCTGAATGTAATGGCACTTTGTTTGGTATTAACTCTTTTAAAGGGTTAACTTTGCTATAGTTAGTGGTTATAGTGGTTATCAAATGTTTTTCCACCATAATCCACTGAGGGATCAGTCATATTCCCACATTAACAGTAGTTTCCAGGGAAAGAGGTATGTGGGTCTATTATAATACATATAATTATTATAATACACAGAGGTATATATAGTTTGGTAAAAGTCTCTCAGGTGACAATAACCCAATACCACTGTTGAAAATCACTGGGTTAAATAATCAACAATGATAGGTTTTGGGGAACAGATGAAGATGCAGCATGTAAAGATGTAACAAGGTGATGGTGTCAAAGCCCCCACATAAGACAAAGTGTGTTGACCAATCCTAAACTTTGAATGTCGACAGAAAGATTTCATTATTTAGGCAAGAATGAACAGTAAGAGTTTTTGCATCAAATACCTCTGTGAATACACATCTTTGGGACCGCACATTTCTCTGAGGTTTATACACTCTTTTAAGTGTAATCTGAAGGAAGGGAACTCCACTTTAAAGAAGAATTTCTGACTATATCTTTAGGTAAGTGCCTAGGTTTGGCAAGGCTCCTTCTCTTTTAGAAGCCAATGCTTTAGCAATTATTTAAACTCCGCCAAACATAGCTGGTAGCTTCTCAAGAAAAACCCCACATGCAGAGCTTTTTCCAGCTGGCAACCCCAGGTTACAGAGCTCTCCCGCCCTTTGATCAGCCCTTGGCCACCCGCCTGCTGCTGCTCTACCACTGACCGTGCACAGTGCTGCAGACGGGCCACAAAGGAGGCTATCAGCGCATGCTCATCAGCCAAGTGACTGGGTATATCCTGGCTATACTGTAACCTAGGAACAACGGAGGCAAAGACAGCAAGCGTGACACAAACACAAGCAAGAAATGAACATGGATTAAAATGGGCAAATGTCAAAGAAAAATAGAAAAGAAAATCATAATAAGGAAAACAATAAAAAACCACAATGCATAATGGAATATGCTGTTAGACCATAGGGAATACATCACACAAATCCTTTAAACAAAAGCAATCCCTTAGGAAACAGCTTTGGCAGACTGACACTATAGCCCTTGAGAAGGAGAAACCAGGGAGGAGCCACCAAAGAGCCTTGCCCACCACTTCTGGGCTCTGCGATGGATGCACCTTTTAGGAAATGCCCTCTGGCAGGAAAACTGAGGGAGAGCGGTTCCATTTAATCACTAAGTGGCCCCTTAATGCTTCTATAGCTTTTGTCGACATGTAAGAGTTTTCAGTGTTACCTCATAATACCAGTTAAACCTTTTTATTTCTATAAGGACACTGCCTTTAGCATCATTCTGTTTTCTCCCATAAAACTGGTACTTAAACCAAACTTGTTAGGATCGTATTTAATTGTAAGACAATGTTGCATATAATGAGTGAGGCTCTCTCTTATAGATGTATGGAAGGTCCTTAAGCACATGATCTTTTCTTTTTTAACTTTCTACTATAGAAGTATTAAAATGTGTGCAAAAATAGAAAGAGTAACCTAATGAATACCCTTCATGTACCCATCACCAAAGTTCAACAAAAATGAACGTTGTCAACTTGTTTAATTTATTCTTCCTTCTCCCAACTTTTTGTGCAGGAGGGGGTGGCTAGAGTAATCCCAGACAATTTATTATTTCACCTGGGAATACTTGAGCCTGTACATCTATCAGATACAGAAAGAATTTATACAACCTGAACCCCATTATCACACCTAAAAAAAAAAAAATCACAAAAATTCTTTAATATCTTGGTCCATCTGAAAATTTCCTCATATCTTAAAAAAAGTACCCTTTTACAGTTAAAGTCAAGATCCAAACAAGGTCCACACTTTGCGTTTGGTTGATATGTTTCTTTTATGTCTGTGTTTGATTACATGTTTCTGTTTTTTTTTGTTTTTTTGTTTTTTTTAAATGGTTTGCTGTTTTTTTGTTTAATTAATTTATTTTTTGTTTTATTTTATTTTTGGCTGTGTTGGGTCTTCACTGCTGCACGTGGCCTTTCTCTAGTTGCAGGGAGCGGGGGCTACTCTTCGTTGCGGTGCGCGGGCTTCTCATGGCGGTGGCTTCTCTTGTTGCAGAGCATGGGCTCTAGGCACGCAGGCTCAGTAGTTGTGGCACTCGGGCTTAGTTGCTCCGCGGCATGTGGCATCTTCCCGGACCAGGGCTCGAACCCGTGTCCCCTGCATTGGCAGGCGGATTCTTAACCACTGCGCCACCAGGGAAGCCCTATGTTTCTGTTTTTAATCTATAACAGTTCTTCCTTTTCCCTGTTTCTTCCATGTCACCTACTTGTGAATAAAACAGGTTACCTTGTAGCATATCCTACATTTTGGGGGCGTCATTTAATTCATTTCTCTAGTCCCTGTGGGGTCAGATCTAGATGTTGACTGAAGTTTTTGCTTTTGTTTTGTTATTGAGAAGGGGCTAGAATCCATCATATGTAATATGATGTACTTATAAATCAAACAGGAGGCACATAACGGAATGGAATGTAAATACTGATCAGTGGATTCAGATGTTATTGGTTACATCTCTCCATTACAAAATCCTCCATCAACTTTTCACCTAATAATTTTAGCATTTACTAATAGTTCTTGCCTAAATACATTATTTCATGAGGGGTTGCAAAATGTTGACTTTCCGATTTTATCATCTTTTGCGCATTTATTAATTTCTTCTATTGTTTATTGTGAAATACTGCTCATTCGGGAAAGGTAAACCAAATGGTTGATATTTCTTATTATTTAACAACAACAATAGAAAAACAAGTTAGTGCCTTAGGAGTTTTTTTTGTTTTGTTTTGTATAATTATGAACTCATATATTTTTTTTTTTTTTTGCGGTATGCGGCCCTCTCACTGTTGTGGTCTCTCCCGTTGCGGAGCACAGGCTCCGGATGCGCAGGCTCAGCGGCCATGGCTCACGGGCCCAGCCGCTCTGTGGCGTGTGGGATCTTCCCGGACCGGGGCACGAACCTGTGTCCCCTGCATCGGCAGGAGGACTCTCAACCACTGCGCCACCAGGGAAGCCCACGAACTCATAGATTTTTATGTATCTGATGTGCTTCAATCCATTGCAATCATCTTTTTGGTGTTCAAACTGTCCTAACTGTGGCCAGTGGGAACCCCAGGAAGCAGGCTCTGGTGTTCTTCTGACATATCCATTAAAGCTTACTAGCTTCCTTGTTTGTACAATAAGATGCCCCAATCTCATCTTGTATATGCTGCTCCACACTTGGAATCAACCATTCTTCCAAGGATCCCAGGTTCCCTTTACTGAGAAAGAGCACTCAGAGGTCACAGTCAGGGTACTAGAGTGCTTATTGTTCTTGGGTTGTCACTGCTTCTAGGTCTTTTCAGTGGATAAAGCTAGGGAATTTTTATATTTTAGAGAGAATAAAACTAAGTTCTCTCACCACTTTCAGATGCCATTCCATTTTCTAGCTTGCATTATTTTTATCGAGAACTCATTGGAAAATTTTATCCTTGTTCCCCTGTATGTAACATGTCTTTTCTTCTCTAGCGGCTTTTAGTATTTTCTCTTTATCATTGTCATTTATTTGCGATTTGATTGTGATGTGTCTTGGTATGTTTTTCTCTGTGTTTATTCTGCTTACTTATAGTTTGTTGAGCATCTTGTATCTGTGGGTTTATAGTTTTCATCAAATATGTAAAATTTATTTGGAAATTTGGAAAAAATTATTTCCTTGAATAATTCTTCTCTTCCCCCTGTTAGACTGTTTGACATTGTCCCAAAGGTCACTGAGGCTCTGTTCGTTTTTCAGCCATTTTTCTCTCTGTGCTTCATTTTGGATAGCTTGTATTGCTATGTCTTTAAGTTCAGTGAACTTTTATTCTGCAATTTCTAATCTATTGTTAAGTCTATACATTGAATTCTTCATTTCAGGTATAATCTTTTTCAACTCTATAAGTTCTCTTTATTTTAAAAGTTTTGATGGAAGTAGACTATATGTGCAGAAAGTTCCAATAACATTTAAACTTGGTTCTGTTTTATTTCTCACATTTTCTCCACATTATGTTGATACTTTCTTTTATATTTTTGATATTTATCATGGCTGCTTTAAAGTCCATGTCTGCTAGTTGTATCATGTCTGTTATTTCTGGCTCTGTTTATATTGACTAATTCTCTCCTGGTTACGGTCATACTTTCCTGCTTCTTCCTATGTCTTCTAATTTTTCACTGGATGGTGCAAATCCTGAGTATTATGCTGCTGAATGTCTGGATTTTGTTGCCTTCCTCTAAAGAATCTGGCAGTCGGGGCTTCCCTGGTGGCGCAGTGGTTGAGAGTCCGCCTGCCGATGCAGGGGACACGGGTTCGTGCCCCGGTCTGGGAAGATCCCACATGCTGCGGAGCGGCTGGGCCCGTGAGCCATGGCCGCTGAGCCTGTGCGTCCGGAGCCTGTGCTCCGCAACGGGAGCGGCCACAACAATGAGAGGCCCGTGTACTGAAAAAAAAAAATAAAAGAATCTGGCAGTAATTTAATTTCCTTGTGAACAGCTTGATCCTTGTGAGGCCTGTGTTTAAGCTTCATTAGTGCAGAACTCGAGTAACCTTTATTTAGGGCCAATTTCACCCTGCTCCTAAGATGTGGTCTTTCTGGGGTCTTTACTGAATGCCTCAAGTGTTCAGTGATCTCTCTCTACTCTGGATGGTTGGAACTCAAACAACTATGTGAGCTCAGGTAGTTGTTCCACTTTCAAAACTCCAGGAGCTGTTCTTTCCCAGGTAGTTGTTCTTTGCTGGTCTTGTGAAATCTCATTCTATGCAAATACAGTTTAGTTTTCAGGCAGAGACTCAAGAGACCTGTCTTCAGATTTATTGAGCTCTTTCTCTGCACAATTCCTCCTCTCTGGTGTTTTGCTCAGCAAATTCCAGCCTCCTCAAACTCCAGTCTCTACCTTCTTACTCTCAGTAAGACTGCCTTGCTCTGCTTGTATTCTGCACTATAGTTTGGCAAATGTGTTCTAGCAGAAAACCTGGGCAATCATAGGGCTCTCTCATTTGTTTCCCTTCCCTCAGGAATCAGTCCCATGCTACTTACTAATTCCTAAAAACAGTTGTTTTTTTATATTCAGACCAGTTTTCTAGTAGTTTATAGTGGGAGAGCTACTCTGTTACCAGTTAGTTCACCATGATCAGGGTGGAAGTTCTCTCCGTAGTAACTTATTTTTAACATACTTTTGTAAAGTATCAGTCCACTTCAAACTAGAAATTGAAACAAAACAAAACTGCGTCTTTATGGCAGATAGATTGAGAAGTAGGCTATATAACCCTGCACAACATTACAAAGGCTTTTGTTTTTACTGTGATGTTAGAAGTTACTGGAAGGTTTTGAGCAGAAGTAAGGTAGATATATTTTAATAGGATCGTTTGCTCTAAGAAAGATAAAGTGCCAGAGAGCAAGGGAAGAAGCAGGCAATTTGAAGGCTACTGGACATTCCAGATGAAAGACGAGAGTTGCTAGGAAATAGGAGCAGCAATAGAAGTGATAATAAACAGCAAGATCTTGGATAGATTTTGACAGTGATTTTGGACAGATTTGATCTAATAATCTGACAGTTTAGATGGGAGAAGAATCAAGGGTTCTGACCAAGCAACTAGGAGAATGGGATTGCCATTCACTGAGATGGGGAAGACTATGGAAGAAGTACATTTGGTGGCAGAAGATACAGAACTCAGTTTAAAACATGCTAATTATGAAATATGTATTAAATATCCAAAGAAGATACTGATTACGAGGAAGACTTGTGAGGGAAAAGGGAAAAGCTCAGGGAAAAGGTCTGGGCCAGAAAAATAAGTTTGGGAGTTACCTGTATGCAGATGTTATTGAAAGCCATGAGTATGGATGAGATCACCTACAGTGAGTGAACACAGACAGAAAAGAGAAGTGGCCCTTCTGGTATGTTAACGTTTACAGGTCAAAGAGGTATGGAAAAACCAGCAAAGGAGGCCGAGAAGGAATAGGAGGAAAACCAGAACACAGTATCTGGAGGCAAGTGCAGACAGCGTTTCACGTAGAAGGGAGTGATCATCAAATGCCACTGATAGGTCAAGCCAGATAAGTTCTGAGAATTCACCACTGGATTTAGCATGTGGAAGTCACTGGTCTCCTTGACAGGAGTAGTTTTGGTAGAGTAATGGGCAGTGAAAATCTGACCAGGGTGTGTTCCAAAGGAAATGGGAGAAGAGAAACTGGAAACATTTACTACGGAAGCAACAGTCCATTAAACTCCATTTTAGTGTTATACGAAGACTGCTATTCAGAACTAGTGTTGTTTGCCAGATAATTAGTGATCGAAGCCAAAATGAGAAGCATTAACAATAGCTGCCTATGGTAAATAAGGAATTTATATGTCCATGAATTTTCTGACAATTTTGTTTGGGGCGTGGATGTTATATCATTCTACTCACATTCAAAACTGTACCTGTTACCCAGATTTACTTTTTGAATTTAAACTCTTGCCTTTTTTGATTATGCATATAAGCATAAAATGTGTTGCAATGTGTACATGCAACACATATACAACCCCCAACTTACAAACAGATTTTGCTTTAGAAATCTGTTTTTCTAAAGCAGAGTCAATAGTTTGGAATAGTTTGGAACCCCATAGAATAATAAAATAATAAAAATAGTAATTGTTCTATTTCTAAGCCGTTAAACATGAATTCAATCCACAAAAGTAGGTGATTTTCATGCCTGAGTATACAACAGTTTGAATAGCACTTCTGATGGAAATTGGACATTTGAGTCAATGTTTGGAGCACCTACTAGGCATAAGTACTGTGCCAGGAGATGAGGACACCACAGCAAGCAAAACCCAGATGTGGCTGCTGCTCTCTTGATGCTAAAAGTCAAGTTGAAAAGAGATGATCACAAAAATAAGTAAAATTGCAAATGTAATGAGGGTTACAATGAGAAGGACACTGTTCTCCTATGAGAGGACATAATAGTAGAATTTTACCCAATTAGGGAGATCAGCAAAAGCAAGGATGAGCAGAATGAACCAGACTTGAAAAGAGGAGTGACAATGAAATGAATACGTTTCTCCCCGGGTACCCTAAAGAGCGTTCTTTCCCTCACAAGGCATCCCCCAACTCTAAACCAATGGTAAAAATGAGCACAGTTGGGGCCAGAGGGTCCTGATGGGACTGGTAGGGTCAAAGGCAGCATTTTTAAAAAATACATTTATTTATTATTATTTTATTGTTGGCTGTGTTGGGTCTTCGTTGCTGTGCACGGGCTTTCTCTAGTTGTGGTGAGTGGGGGCTACTCTTCGTTGTAGTGCGCGGGCTTCTCATTGTGGTGGCTTCTCTTGTTGCAGAGCATGGGCTCTAGGTGCGCGGGCCTCAGTAGTTGTGGCTCGCGGGCTAAGGAGTTGTGGCTCACGGGCTCTAGAGCGCAGGCTCAGTAGTTGTGGTACACGGGCTTAGTTGCTCCATGGTATGTGGGATCTTCCCGGACCAGGGCTCGAACCCGTGTCCCCTGCATTGGCAGGCGGATTCTCAACCACTGCGCCACCAGGGAAGTCCCAAAGGCAGCATTTCTAAAAGTGTGTTTCCCCAGATTTCTTCCTTCAGAACTCTCAAGCTTTTACTGCATCAAATTATCTGGGAACGAGGCCTGGGGATCTGCATTTGAAATGAGCTGCCAGTGCTCCAGGTGCACACTGCAGCCTGAGAACTGCCCTCCCAGATGGTGGGAGCTTTGGAGCCTAGGTGATAATCGCCAGTGGTAACAAGAGAGGGCGCATTTGGCCAAGGTTAAGAGCACACCTGTGGGGACAGGCATAAAGGGGAAGGGATCTGAGGTGGGGGAGGTCGGAATGAAGGGTAAGCGGCGGTGGGACAAGGTCAGAGGCAGTACAAGCATGCGAGAGGCTGCACACTGCAGCCCTGGTAGCGGAATTATTTACTAAGTAGGAGGCAGCAGAGCATAGCAACTGAGAGCACAGGCTTTGGAGTCAGGCAGTCTTGGGTTTAATCCAAACTCTGATACTTATTAGCAGTGTGAGCTTGAACATTAACCTCTCTATGTCTTAGTCCTCTCATCTGTAAAATAATAATAATATAAAATCTGCCTCATGAAATTTAGAGAGTGTTGGGAGGATTAAATAAGATAACATAGTCGTCACTACCAACAAAGTACCTGTGATCCATCAGATAATTTTATAGGTCTTCTTTTGTTTGTTCTCAGAACAATCTTCCATAAAAGATATTGCTGTAATCCTCACAACTTTATATTCCAGCCCTGACCTCTCCCTGGAGCTCTAGAATCATGTATTTGATGCCTGTTCAACATCTCCCCTTGCATGCCTAACAGGCATCTCAAACCCAGCGTGTTCAGAATAGAACTCTTGATTCTCCTCACCCTACTTCCTCACCTGCCACTCCCCCAGACTGGCCAGTTTAAATAAAAAGCATCCCCATTTACCCAGTCATCAAGCCAAAAGCTGAGTCGTCGTCTTAATTTCTCTCTTTTCCTCATGCTCTACATCTAATCTCTTAACAAGTCCTGCTGGCTCTACTTTCAAAATAGCTCCCCAGGGATTTCCCTGGTGGCGCAGTGGTTGAGAATCTGCCTGCCAATGTAGGGGACACGGGTTCAAGCCCTGGTCCAGGAAGATCTCACATGCTGCGGAGCAACTAAGCCCGTGCGTCACAACTACTAAGTGTGTGCTCTAGAGCCTGCGTGCCATAAGCACTGAAGCCGGTGTGCCTAGAGCCTGTGCTCCGCAACAAGAGAAGCCACCGCAATGAGAAGCCCACGTACTGCAATGAATAGTAGTCCCTGCTCGCTGCAACTAGAGAAAGCCTGCCCGCAGCAATGAAGACCCAATGCAGTCAAAAATAAACAAACAAATAAATAAACAAAACAGATCCCCAAACCAGCCACTCTCACCACCTCCACTGCTGCCATAATTTCTCATCTGGAATTTCTCACCCAGTGCCACTTGGTCTACTCCAAGAGCCTCTTGACTGGTCTCTCTTCTTCCACTCTTGTCCTCTACAGTTGAGCCTCCACACTGTGGAGATTTTTTAGCAACAAATCAGTTCGGAGGGGTGATGAAGATGTTCTAAAATCGGTTGTGGTAATGGCTGCACAACACTGTGAATACACTAAAAACCACTAAATGGTACACTTTAAATGGATGAGCTGTATAATATATGACTAATACCCCAATAATCTGCATAAAAAATAAATCAACGATTCTGAAACTGCTATACACACTACTAGAACTGACCGAGTAAGTAAACAGATGGTGACTGATGGAGTCAGGCTTCTCAGTGTTAAAGAGGGAAGTTACGGGTTTCCCTGGTGGCGTAGTGGTTGGGAGTCCACCTGCCAATGCAGGGGACACAAGTTCGTGCCCTGGTCTGGGAAGATCCCACATGCCGCAGAGCGGCTAGGCCCGTGAGCCATGGCCGCTGAGCCTGCGCGTCTGGAGCCTGTGCTCCGCAACGGGAGAGGCTACAACAGTGAGAGGCCCATGTACCGCAAAAAAAAAAAAAAAAAGAGGGAAGTTACAGCTAACCAAGAGGGGACAGCTGGAGTGAGCCAGGTGCTACTGCATTAGAACCTGATACTCCAGTATAACTCATGTCCTTTATTTCTCAGCCCTCAATGAAACAAGCAGGCAATATTGTAAGATGCTACGTGCTTGAAATAACTGAAGAAGAAAATCCCTTTCCTAGCAGAAAAAGTGCTAATAAGAGGCAAGCAGCAGCAAGATTTGGAGAAAAGGAATAGGTTTCTGGATAAAGCCTGGTGAGTTCTTGCCCTCAGGGAGCTAAGAGTCTAGAAAGGCATGGAACAAACAGGTAATTACAACAGTGTGATATGTACAAGATGTTACAGATCACACAAGATGAACACTTAATCTAGTTTTAGGATTTAGGGAAGGCTTCCTGGAGGGGTTGAAGCTAAGTTAAGAAGGCAGAATTAGATGACAAGGAGAGGAGAGTAACAGGAAAAAGGATGGGAAGCACCAAGGCGGAAGCAGCATATGCAGAAACCTGCTTGGGGAACTGTGAGTGATTAAGTAATTCTGAGTGTAGATGCCAAGTAGAAAGAGTGGAATAGGTACGCCTGGAGAGGCTAGCAAGGGTCAGCTTAGAAATGAAGCATGTGGGCTTTATCCTGCAGAACTGCACTGCCACTAGCCACATGTGGCTGTTTAAATTCAAATTAATTCAAATTAAATAAAACTAAAAATTCACTGTGTTGCCCCAGTCACATTTCAAGTGTTCAATACCCACATATGGCTAATGGCTACCATACCAGTTAGCACAAAACATATCCACGCTCTTGGACAGCACTGCAGAAAGGAAGAGCGACTGGAGGTTTTTATCCAGGATAGTAACATACTCAGACCTGCATTTCATAAAAATCCCTTTGGTTGCAAAGACAAGACTGGATTGGTGGGGAGTACACTGGAGGTTTCCTAATAAGATCCAGGAAAAGGTAAGACCTTTTACTACAGCACTGATTGTTTTAAAATGTCTGCTTATTAAAAGAAGTTGAAATTTTTTTTTTTTTTCGGTACGCGGGCCTCTCACTGTTGTGGCCTCTCCCATTACGGAGCACAGGCTCCGGACGCGCAGGCTCAGCGGCCATGGCTCACGGGCCCAGCCGCTCCGCGGCATGTGGGATCCTCCCAGACCAGGGCACGAACCCACGTCCACCGCATCGGCAGGCGGACTCTCAACCACTGCGCCACCAGGGAAGCCCAAGAAGTTGAAATATTTTAATAGTTTGATGTTAAAAGGAATAAAAAAAACATGTAGGTCTAAGGTCAGCTAAGAGAGAGAGAGAGAGAGAGAGAGAGAGAGAGAGAGAGAGAGAGAGAGAGAGAGTGTGTGTGTGTGTGTGTGTGTGTGTGTGTGTGTGTGTGTGTGTGTGAGAGAGAGAGAGAGAGAGAGAGAGAGAGAGAGAGAGAGAGAGAGAGAGAGAGAGAGAGAGTTCTACTGGTCATTTGTTGGATCTCAGGACTGGTCTGCCCTTTGCTAGCATGAAACCAAGGTAGCTGGAAGGAAGTATCTGGATGACAAGAACTCATGCTATGGTCTGGTTCCCTGGTGTCCCACAGGCACCTCTAACTCAACCTAACTCTGCTACCTTCCTCCCAAAATCTTCCTCCTGTGTTTTAACCAAAGGTACCTAACTCAAGCCAGAAAGAGCACCCCAGCGTCCAAAATCTACAGAGCCTGTCTTCACTCCCAGGATCCCTCAGGCATCTCAATCCAAGCATGACAACACTCAACTCACCATCTTTCTCTGCAAGCCTGTTCTTTCTTCCCCTCTGCTTTGCTGACAGTCCATAATAGACGTGATTCTTGCTCACATTTAGGACCTCAAGCCTCAGTCCAAAGAGAGGAGGAAACTATTCAAATTAAGGTTTTGAAGTATGGAATTGGAAATAAGCTTTTAGTCTGTACTGACCTGAGTTAGAACTGCTGAAAGGTTTACCTTAAATGCTTGAATGGAAATGGAATTTAATCCCAACCCAGAAGCAGTTGAAAATTGGCAGGCTGCCCAGGCCATCAGACAAACTTTGGAAATCTGCCAACACTGAGACCCTGCAGTTCCATAAGATTATGTGTTAATTTTCAATTACTCTGCTTTTCTGTCTTTCAAAAAAAAAAAAAAAAAGATTGGAGAAAAAAATAATTCCTGAGTTGCCTTGGAGAGGTTCTCACAAAGAATTCACACAAGGTAGTTGTTTCATGGCCACGCTGAAAACCTCATTAGTTCTTGCTTTTCAACCAAACTCTATTCTTCTCATTTCACAGAAAGAGAGACAATCAGTGGCCTGAGTCCACATATGAATAGTTTCTGCCTTGACCAATTTCATTTTGCCTCTTTTCTCAGTTTCCCCACACCTCTGTTGTTTTCAGTCTGAAAAAGCAGCATGCTGTGGCTTTTGTCATTCCACTGTTTTCTGTAGATAACAAGATAAACTTTTTACCTTGGCACCCAGGCAAAAAGCCATTTTAACAACCCACCTCTTAACTTGGTCATGTTTCTACAGCTCAGAAATAGTACTTATATTGTAGCATCTTCTGGTCTTTAAAAACTGCTTTTCCTTCTTGTGAAGTATGTATTAAAGTAAAAAAGTTCTGATAAAATCTTGCCTTTACTTAAGATTCCTCACAATTGGTGGCTTACTCAGGGTCTGTGGCTCTCATATTTACCTGTTACCACCCAAAGATGGTGTTATGTCCCAACACAATCACCTTCATAAACTGAACAGAATAGAAAGAATTATTTAACCCTTGAGAAAAATAAAAATGAGGTGGTAGAGGAAAAAAGGTCTCCTGAAACAAATCTATGCAAATGAAAGTGTGATGTAATATACTAACACATGCAATTTTTTGTCAGAAACCACCTGAAAAAGAAGCTTATACCTACCTACATGTCTCCTCAGCTTCTCTGGGGGCAGCAGACCCCCCTGCTATTTTGTGAACCGACCCCCACCCATTCAACCATGTTATTCTAGGTAGGACCACTGAACAGAAAACCCCAGGGTGGGTAACATGATCCAAGACGGATCAAAAGGAACTTTCACTGAAAGTTTTCAAATTGGATCCACATAGGGTAATGAGGTTACAAAATGTGAACACATGGGTCTCTTGGCTTTGTTCCCTGCTGCGTGAAAAGGTAGTTCCCTCAGGGAAGAAGGAGCAGATGTGTAGCAGAGAGGATCAAGGAGCATGGGCAGGGGGTGGGTTGGGGGGAAACACCTACATGAGTTAGAGTTCCCCTTGCTCTGTCATCCGGGAGGCCCAGCCGCATACCCCCTGCTTTGCCCACAGTCTGGTTACAAAAACAAAAAATCTTCTCATTTTCCCTAAGCCAATTCACACTGAGCTTCTGTTACTTAACAGCCAAGACTTCTGACCAAAATAGAAACTAATACTAGGAGTGGGGGGTAACACTGATTGGAACTAGCTAAGTCAAGTTGAGGTGTCAGTGGTAGCAAAACTCTCCATCCCAGGGAGGGAATACATCAATCTTTGCTATATGACTACAGAGCAAAGCCACTGGTTAAACTGTAATCTCTGGGATCCTGGGACTTAGATCTTGTGCCCCTTCTGGCTGGAGTCCCAGGCACTTTGAGAGGAATAACAGGATGCAGTAGTGATTTCTTGAAGTCTTTAATATGATATTGCAAGGGAAAGAGATGCGTTGTCTGGAAGCCAGTTGCCTCAGCCCACCAAGGTGAGATAATTAAGACAACTAGGGTTTTTATGGGGGTTGTATTATCCCAGAAACCACAAACATAAATCTCAACTCTGGCAGGGTTGGTAGGGGTAGAGGCCCAGTTATGTATGCAATCTGAGACTGAGACCGTAAATGCTTCTTAAACAGACTATCAGCTGTCGTTCCGTATCCCTCCCTCAGGGCCTTCTAATTCCCGGGTGGGCTTTCCTCCGGGTTTCTCTGTTGGCTTAGGTTTTAATTCTCTCCAGTCTGGAAAATCAGTTACCATTCATCCATCTGCTTTGCTGCTTCCAAAATGGTGCTATTGTCTCCTTGCCCATTGTCCTCTGTTGTTGGTTTCTACTAAAGAAAATGTCTCGACTGTCATTTTCATGGTGTTTCAGGAGGAAACAGGCAAATGTGGCTTAATATGTCATGTTTTCTGTTACTTCCTTTTCCTCCCTTCTCTAAAATGCAATTATCCTATTTTCAGATCTCTACTTTTGTAGAGCTGTGAGTTGTAGAGATGTGTGAGTTCTTAAAACTTATAATATGGTCCATGGTAGAATGGGTTCATGAATCACAGAAGATGTACCTAGACCTGATCCTGACAAATGGACATGACCTAGATATCGGGGACCCAGTGCTGTCTGCAGGGGATGGATAAGACTCCTGGGAGAGGCAAGGATGCATTTGCAGTCGTACTGCTGCATTGTCTGAGGAGGAAAGCTCTGGAAGTGGAAACGTGCATGGGAAGGGGTATGTGTGTGTGCATGTACACACTTGTGCACACCTCTGTGTGCTTGGTAGCAAAACAGTGCTCTGCCAACAAATTCTGTTATTCTTCTTTCCCAGGATCTCTCCTGTTCTTGACAGTAGAACCTTCTTTTGGGGAGATGCTCCTCCCTCTATTCTGATGATACAGGTCTAATGAGTGTGGCTTATCACACATACACAAGGATGGGCAGTAATGCCATCCAGGACAATAAGAATCTTTTCTTGGAGTTTTCTAACCCTAGGGAGGAAAAGCACAACCTCTTGAGTGACAAGGCTGTAGATGTGAGTAAAGCCATTGGCATCTTGAGAAGTGGCTGTTCTGTAGGAGAAGGGAATGAAGACAGCACACTGAGAGAAGCCGAGAGATGGAGAAGCCACAGGTGGACACCCTGGTGGCAGTTCAGTTGCTTTGTGATCTCTGGACACTTCTGCCCTTCCCTTCTGCTTTTGCCTTTGTCTTGGGGGTTTGTGCCTTTTATTTTCTTCTTTTTCTTTTATTGTGGTAAGAACACATACGATCTACTCTCTTAACAAATTTTTAAGTGTATGTTAGAGTATTTTTAAGTATAAGCACAAGGTTGTACACCAGATCTTTGGAACTTTTTCATCGTGCTTAACTGAGTTTGTACTTTTAAAAGTTAGATTTTAATACCTGAAGTTAAAAGGGTTAAAACTACTATACCAATCAAATGCACAAAGCCAAAAGTTTCATACTGGAGGTTTTTGTTGCTGCCAACCTTATATGAAATGCCCACAGAGTTGTAAATATTTATATCTGTATAAATAATTAAAGCCAAAGCTTTAGAAGACATTAAAAATATTAGCATCATTTTTCATATTGGTCTGAATATAAGGTATGACTTAAAATAGTACAATAGTACAGAGCATAATAACATAATCACACTCTGAACCCTGGGGAAGAAGAGGGACAGAAGCCAGCCTTGGAGGAAGTCGGATAGTGGAGGGACATTTTAAGTCTCTGTTTTAAAGTTATGAAAGTTTGTTTGTTTTTATGTGTACTGTTCTGATTCTTTAACAGAAAGCAAATTTCCAGAAACTACTTAGTCTAAGACAAAGATGAAATTTCTTTTCTACTGTAGAAATGTCAATAAAAATATTAGAGGGCAAATCCCTAGAGTGGAACCTTTCAGGAACATAATTTACAGTTTCTCACATGATTGCCAGCATCTTTGCCATTTATAAGGTTTTCTTCTGTACAAAGTAACCATTACATTTGAGATCATCTTTTATTTGGACTAATCAAGTATTGTTTTTCATCAATGGGGTTATCACTTTTTAAAAAAAATATTTATTTATTTGACTGCACCAGGTCTTAGTTGCAGCAGGTGGACTCCTTAGTTGCAGCTTGCTGGCTCCTTAGCTGCGGCACGTGGGCTCCTTAGTTGTGGCAGGTGGGCTCCCTTAGTTGCGGCTCCAGGGCTCCTTAGTTGCGGCTTGCCGGCTCTTAGTTGTGGCAGGTGGGCTCCTTAGTTGCAGCTCACTGGTTCCGTAGTTGTGGCACACGGGTTCCTTAGTTATAGCATGTGAACTCTTAGTTGTGGCATGCATGTGGGATCTAGTTCCCTGACCAGGGATTGAACCTGGGCCCCCTGCATTGGGAGCGTGGAGTCTTATCCACTGTGCCGGCAGGGAAGTCCCGGGTTATCACTAGTTTATTTTTTTTTTTTTATCACTTGTTTTAAATGCACAGCTTATAGAAAAGTTAGAAACTGGAGCTCTTAACTTTTTCCTGCATTTTTATTACTGTGCATGTTCTTGTCTGATACAGTGATTTATGTCTTATGCTGAGTTCTAAAGAAAACCTCTTATTTCTGGAGAGTAGCTTTGTGCCCCTTGAGACTTCTCTGCCCCAGCAGAGGAAGGATCTATGACTGGGATGACGTGCTGGGTTCCTGGCTTTCATCAGACTCTGGAGACAAAGGTCTGACGACATTCAGAGGAGAAAATAAAAACTGATGAGTCCTCGAGGAAGTAAATAGGATACTACCTGAAATTTATACCATTTAGAAACTGGGGCCATGAAGAGCCAAATCTATGAATTACGCAGTTCATGTCCATATGTTCTATCATAATCTCATCCTGAAAATAAATGAAATCTCCTAAAATTCTAAGGACAATATTGTTAGGACAGGGGCATCACGCTCCCATGTAGCCTCTCCTCCAGCAACTACTCTTCTTGGTAAGTTACAGAGCTCCACCTTTGTTTCGGTCTCCTAAGGGCTTTGGCTATGCTTGGTCCGCTGGTCAGCCCGTGGAGAGTCTGTGACAACCACCTCTAGCATTGACTGAGCCTACTTAGAAAGAGATGCTAGCTGAAATGCTGACTTTAAAATAAAATCTTAACCCAGGCTATACTATCTTATCTGAAACAACTTTCAGAAATGGTAGATATTTTGTGACTGACAATTGCAGCTGGCCAGTGACTACTGAGCTGGGGCTTCATACAGCAACATCAAGCCTAAAGGTTAGTAGCCCTTCTAGAGAGGAGCTGGGATGACTACTGCTCCCAAGTCCCTTCCTTCAGTCTTCTCAAGCAGTAAAACATCATCCACAAATATGCACTCCCTCCAACAGCCTCTAGGAGCTACATTCGGCCGTGGTCACTGAATGCATGGTGCCCTTGATCACCGTGCACTTAGGGCCTCAGGGACTCAGGTGACTCAAAGTGACAAAAGTAGTAAATGAAGAGAACTCAGGTGAAGTGAAACCCTAATACATGGCATTACTAAAACTAACATAAAACCTACAAGCTGACTGCTTTCAATAATCTATCTTGTCTTCCTAGTATTGAAACAGAAACATTCCTGAGTTGATATTTAGATTCTAGGTCTGGGTCTGAATGCTATGGGTGTTTAACATAAAAAGCTAAGGCCAGCAAGGGTGGTTGTAAAATCTAGGCAGGTGGGAGAGGTGTAATTGCTTTGTACTCTTTCATAAGCCTCCATTCTTCCTTGAGAGGGCATTAGCCATAAATTATTCTCTCTTCCCCACCTGTTCTCTCATTATAGTTTACTTCCTAAATAATGACAACAGTATGTTACATTCTCAAATAAACCCCACAACATAGATACTATTATTCTCCTCATTCTACAGATAAATCAACAAAGATAAGAATCTTGTTCAAGGTCAGGTGACAGCCAGGATTCAAATGCAGTGTGGCTCAGAAGTCTGTGCTCAGTACAGACCGTGCTCATACCACCAATTCTGCCCAAAAGAAGCGGCTCGGCTATTGTCCTGCTAGTAGTGTCCCAACAAGGCTGCGGACAAGTACTCTCACCTGGTCCGGGTCTTGAGTCTCCACGAGGATAACACTGTATTATCAAGTCACTCTCACTTGTTAAGTCCCTAAATCCTCTATTCCAGGGTGGAGGATCCCTATAGTTTACTCCTTCCCTTCTAAGGCTATTTCCCAAATCTGCTTGATGGTAAGAATCACCTGGAATACTTGTTATAAGTGTAGCTTCCCAGGATCTCAGGATCCACTGGGTCTGATGTGATCTCAGAAATGTGTATGTTTAGCAAGTGACCTGGGTGATTCTTCTCATCACTCAAGTTCAGGAAATACTGCCCTAGGAGTTTTACCCAATGGAATAAACATAGTTGATCTTAAGTATTATATATTATATATATTAAGTCAAAGTATTATTAAGTAAATGACATTTTTATAGCTAAACTGATCCAAAGCAATCGGTACATATGGTTTTCTTCAGGTTTGCAGTACAAAGTGCTTTTCTTCAGGAAGGACTTGGGGAGTGGGTTGGAATGTCTTCATTCTTTTTTGTTTTGTTTTTTTGTTTTTTTTGAGCGATGACTGTTAGAAAGAATTCTTTAATGGTTGTACCCTTGAGGGACTTTCTGCATTGCTCTGGTGACGGAACAGCTTAAATCAGACAGAAAGTAAACCATTTCATACAGATCTTTTAAGTCCTGCCTAAGAGAATTCTGGAGAAGAGTAAACTAAATAAAGAGGAGAAAGGAGTAGACTGTTCTAGTTTCTTGAAGGACCCTAAGGAAACTCCCTGTATAACTAAGAGAGGGACTCAGGCTTTTCAGCTTAAATGCTTATGAATTCTATGTAGAATGATTTAGAATATAAGGAATTAGCTCAATTTACAGAGTCAAATCAGGAAGCAGAAATGATCTTTGATGCTTCAAGAACTCTAATGCAAAAATGTTGAAATTCGTGCTCATCAAAATATTGTTTGATGTTAAAAAAAAGAGCTCAAACATGCCTAATCTGCTTTGACACTATGTTCACTGCTTGTCACAAATGGAGAGCTTCCACCTCAGGCACCACTCCAAAGCAGCCTCCTTCAGTTGCTATATTTATAAGTTAGTAGGGAAAAAAAGGAAGATAAAAAGTCGAAAATAATATAAAAAGACAGTCAAAGGAGGGGAGGAAAGCCAGTCCTTTCTGCCCTGTGGAATGCTCTGCTTCCCAGGCCAGAGGCCAGTACCCAACTGTGAGCAGCAACTGCCGCACAAGCATCACGTACCTCTTGGTGGGAGTGGGAGCCCCGGAGGACATGTGGCTCACCATGGTGTCATTCACATTCGTCAGAGGGCGAGGAGGACTGAAAAGAAAAGACATTGACATTATATTAATAATTACCAGTGAGACTAGGGGAAACAAATGAAAAAGTGATAAGGGCAAAGGACCAACTATCATTCTTGATAAGCACAGTGGGACCCATAGGGAGTGAAGGTAGAAATGGATACTTTCAGCCTAAGTAAACTCAACAAGAAAGTCCTCTCGCACAAAGCCAAAGGACCCCAGAGCCATGTGCTACCTGGACAGGAGCAACAAACTGTACCCACACGGCTACAGGGATATAACTCCAGTGGCTCTTGTTTTACAGTTTTAGCACACAAGAATCTGCATTCTGCATTTCAGTTGTTTACAGGATCGCTAGGTGTGTGGCATCTGTGGTGTGTTACAAAGGTCACAACAGCAACACGCATGTTTTTCCTGAGATTTGGTTAGAGCTCACTGTCTTCCCTCAGATTTAGTTTGTATACTTTTTACTGAAACAATTAAATTGTTAAATACTAAGTTCTTTTATTAATCCTTTACTAGAATCTTAACAATGAGTTCATACCCGTACTCTGATTAGAAGGGTTTCTTTCATAAACTAATCCAAATTTAAATTTGAAGTAAGCATTTTTGATAACTTGTCTTTAGAGGCTAGTTTTCTGGACTCAAGGTCTCTTTCATCCTCTTGTGAGAGTCCTGAATGAACAACTCCAAAATTATCAAAAAGAATCTGTGATTCTGCCTTTCAGCCATTCTTCAGCCCCTCTCCTTCCCCACCAGGTTCAGTTACAAAGGGCTTCTGTCTTGCACTTGGAACCACATGACTACTGCTAAATATTCCTCCTGGGAAATCTCTCACTTCCTCTCCTAAACTGAAAGAAGTACTTTTCAGAGAAATTTGTCCATCAAAAGCAGAAAAGTGAAACAGAAAAGTCCTTCTCTCATATTTAAGTGTTTGGGAACTACCTCCTGGTTCCTCCTTATCTCTAAGAGCTGAGTTAACTATGAAATTGTTTTTTAGAGGTTATACTCAGCAAGTCCTGGTGAACATTAAGGGACCAGAACCTTTATTGTTTTTGCAGGTTTCATAGTCCATTCCAACACAGGCACAAGGGAAAATTTTCAGGTAGATCCAATGTACTTAGAGAAAAGTTTAAGAGGGATGGATGGATGGATCGACCTCTAAATCTATCTATCTTTACGCTCCTTTTTAAAAAAACCAACTTCATTTCTGGGTAGGGAAATATTTTTGATGATTTCTCATTTAATGGAGAGGATCAAAGATGGGAAGTAATTTGCAGGGAATCGATTTAGGTCTCTTGATTTTTAAGCCACAGCAGTATGCTTACTGTGTCCTCCCTTTGTGTGACAAAGTAAGACATTCAGAGTTGAAATATGCCTTTCTAGGCTAGAATTCAATTACATGTTATTTATCTCACTACCTACTTTCCAGGCAGCTATCCAATTTTGCCTCCAAACTTTCAAGCCTAAAGGTAGTGCTGTGCTGAGATATAATCAATTAATCAACTGTTTTAGGTTGATTAATAACAGAAGTGAACACAGAAACTAGCTTCATTTTAGCCCTGAATTTATATTTTTGCCTCTCATTCTTTTAAATCCATTGTCCAAAGGGAACAAGGAAACAATGCCTATGAAAGAAACAAATCCAGCATCATAACTTTTCATACAGAAGGCACCAGAAACATTCTGGTCCTGCAAACACAATGGCCTTTGCTTCTTTAATATACTATTATTAGCAACCCATTTCCAAAACAAGATAAGGACATGTTCATGTTGATTTCAGAACTTATGCAGTTACCCAGTATATTTCAATATTGAAGATACTACTGCATTCACTTTCCTTTCTGACATTCTCCGAGGAAAAATGACAATCGGAAAAAAAAGTTTTTTAGTCCCCTCAGTGTGGATCCATGTGATAAAATCTCATGATTTGTAGCATTTTGTGTGGTCTGATCCGACAGAAGTCTTTAATAATTATCTCTGTCTCTTGGTAGACATCATGATCAATTATTATCTTACAGCACACATATCAAAGCCTCGTCTCTAATACTCAAAACCAGACAGTAATGATGACATTGTAAGTTGTAAACTAATCATAACTGCGCCCAAATTCCATACCACTTCTGAACTCCTAATGTTTCGTTAGGGAAATAGGTATGTGTTTATAGTCCAAAATGAAAGAGGCATCTGAAAACTTAAAGGGGGTCTTTCCCGTAGAATCTACCACTAGGCCCACAATTCACTGTGAAAGCCAACAGCTTAGATGTGGTCTTAGGAGATGTAATACATCAAAAATGACTCCTGGCTTAAGAAAAAAAAAGAATGCTTCTAGGTGTGAAGCAGACATTAATGGTACCAGTTACAGAAACTTACAAAGCAGTAGAATTGACACAACTCACCACATCAGTTTTGTTGATCTTTAACATTCAAAACCTGCTGAATACCTTGAACATGTCACCAGATGTTCTATATCTTCCTTTGGTGAAGATCTCAGCAAGGTATTTTTAGACACTAATGAGTCCCATGATACCCAAGTGACCACCAACCATCACTTGGTACAGAGATTTGAGAGGTTCCTTTTGTTAATAAGACAGGCCAATTTTTTGGATGAGGAGATAGAAACAGATGAATGATCTAGATAGAAGGTAATTTGCTAGTTAGAAAAGGTGGGTATAAAAAGAAGACTTAGAATTTGTTAATTCTTTTTTTTTAATATATTTTTTTAGAATTTGCTAATTTTTTTTTCTTTCATATTTTTGGCAGTGCCGTGAGGCTTGTGGGATCTTAGCTCCCTGACCAGGGATTGAACCTGAGCCATTGGCAGTGAAAAGCGCCAAGTCCTAACCACTGGACTGCCAGGGAATTCCCAAGAGAATTTGTTAATTCTTAATCAAAAGGAAAGAGGCATGCCTCCTGGGTGCCTACTCATACAAGATAAGTAGGACTATCGTTATCTTAATAACCTAGCTATATGTACATAAACAAATCATCACAATTCAAAGTAATGAGAGCAGCAACACAAGTATACACAAAGTATTGTGGAGTCACAGATGAAGAGCTGTTACTCCTGCCTGGAAGAACAAGGGGTATAGTCAGGTGTAAGTCACATTGAGGAGAGAGTTTTCCAGATACAGGAAAAAGTTAAGGGCAACTTAGAAGAAATGGTATGGAAAAAGGCACAAAAATCCAAAAGTACATGGCATATTTGGGTGTAACTTATTTGGCTAGACTCAAAGGCCTTGGGAGGGGAGTAGTTGAAAATGCATCCAGAAAGGGAGATGAGGGCCCGGATGTGAATGACCCCTGTTCTATCACAAGAGAAGAAGTTTGGACTTTATACTGTAGGCAGTGGGGGAAGCATTAGAACTTTTTAAGCCAAAGGATGATGTGACTATAGCAGGCTTTTGAAATGATAACTCCAGAAGCTTGTAAAATACTGGTTTTAATCCAGGTGTGCACTGGAATCATCTGGGAAGTTTTTGTTTTGTTTTGTTTTGTTTTTTGCTGTACGCGGGCCTCTCACTGCTGTGGCCTCTCCCGTTGCGGAGCACAGGCTCCGGACGTGCAGGCCCAGCGGCCATGGCTCACGGGCCCAGCCGCTCCGCGGCATGTGGGATCGTCCCAGTCCGGGGCACGAACCCGTGTCCCCTGCATCGGCAGGCGGACTCTCAACCACTGCGCCACCAGGGAAGCCCTGGGAAGTTTTTTATATGAGATATCCAAGCTCTACCCTCAATTTAGTGAATCTGAATCTCTAGGGGCAACAGGATTCTTTTTAATGTACACCCCCATTTAAAAATCATTTATGTGTAAGACGTTTGGAAGGAGGAGGGAATGGAAGCTGGGACTTCAATGAAGAGGTTATGGCAATTGTCCAGATCAGTGATTATGAGGGTGGACAGTGGTAGTTAAGATGGGGAACAGACAAAAGGGAAAACACTGTGTAGGTAATATGGATAAGATGTGGTGACAGATTAAGTACACACGGTTAGTGAATAAAGCATAACTGAGATTTTTACCTCGACTACTTGGTAGATAGTGATAACATATCCAAACTAGGGAGCACAAGAGTAGGAAACAGGATTTGGTGTTGGACTGGTGGGAGTAGAGAGAATGAGCGGGAAGGTAAGGGTGAACCGATTTCAGCTGTGAAGTCACTGAATCTGAAGTGGCATTGGTAAGCACAGGTAAATGATATCTTACCTGTATCTTCCAAGCAGATGGAAATAAGAGAATGGAACCCAGGTGAGATGTCAAGTTTGAAAATATTTGAGTGTCATCATTTAAATTGTAGCTGTTCATTTGAATACTCTGATCATTATAAAGATGGATTTTAGTTTACTTTTTTTAGGTGGAGCAGGATAAGTTTGGGAAAATATCTAGTAATAGGGTGGCTTAGATAATAGGTATAGAGCTTCTGGTTACTAGTTAGACAAAACTACTACTAGAAGGGCAGAGTCAAGATGGCAGTGTGGGAAGACACCGAGTTAGTCTCCCCACAATTAGGGCGCCTGCCGGCTGCTGGTGGAAAACCCTGACACCCAAGGAGACTGGAGGGACCCCCAAGTGAACCGGTAAGACTTGGGGAAACAGAGTAGGGAGGAGAAGTAGTGGTCAAACAGGATCGGCGCCCCTGAGGCCAGGGAGATCAGGAGAGGCAGGCAGGAGGGGCCCTGTGGGATGAGCAGAGGGCAATCACCTGGCCCACTGGGCCTGGGGGGGGCCTGCTGAGCTCCCAGGCCAGTCCCCTGCCCTCCAAGGCCCACCCCCATCCCCCCCGGCCACATTGGTCCTGGGGACATAGGAGGGAGGCTGGGGAGATCAGGAGAGGCAAGCAGGAGAGGCCCTCGAGAGGAGTGGGAGGGGAGCAGAGGGTGACTGCTCCGCCCACTTGGGCCCAGGGAGCCTGCTAAGCTCCCAGGCTGGTCCCCTGCCCTCCAAAGCTCCCTCCAGGTCCCATGAGTCCTGAGGGCATAGGAGGGAGGCTGGGGAGATCAGGAGAAGCAGGAGGGAGGGATCCTCTGGGAGGAGGGGGAGAGGAGTAGAGGGCGTTTGCCCCACCCACTAGGCCCACGGAGCCTGCTGAGGTCCCAGGACGGTCCTCTGCCCTCCAAGATCCCCCCACCTCCCACCCCCCGCTGCACTGGTCCTGGGGGCATAGGAAGAAGACCGAGGGGAGAACAGGAGAAGCAGGTGGGAGGGGCCCTCTAGGACAGGAAGAGCTGGAGAGGAGAGGAGGGCGTTTGCCCCACCCACTCAAGCCCAGGAAGCCTGCTGGGCTCCCAGGTGAGGTCCCCTGCCCTCTGAGACCAGGGTTGGGGGGCACACCTGGGCCCCTTCTGTTCCTTGAGCCTAAGCCCCACCCCCCCAGCCCTTAGGTCCTTTTCCAGCCCTGTGGGTTCTAAGCATAGGCCTGCCTACCACCCAAACCTCACCCTTGCTCAGGTCCTGCTCTCCACAGCCAAGGCCTTTCCCCCATTTTTTGTTTTCTCTTTTCACTCCTCCTCTTCTTTACTATTATGGTACCATTATACCTTCCGTTTGTTGATTCATCTATATTTTTATTTTTATTTCTAACATATCTGTTAGTTTCCTAGTCTAATTTTATTTTTTACTTTGTTATTGTTGTTTTTCCTTTTTTTGCCACCCCATGTGGCTTGCGGGATCTTGGTTCACGAGCCGGGGGTTGGGCCAAAGCTCCTGCGGTGGGAGCTCCATGTCGGAACCACTGGACTAACAGAGAACCTCAGACCGCAAGTAATATTCACCACAGTGAGGTCTCATGGATGTCCTCATTTCAGCACCAAGACCCAACTCTACTCAACAGCCTACAAACTCCAGTGTTGGAAGCCTCAGGCCAAACAACCAGTAAGACAGGAACACAATCCCACTCATAAAGAAAAAAAAACAAAAAGAGAGACGGCAAAAAAATATGTCACATATGAAGGAGCAGGGTAAAAACCTACAAGACCAAATAAATGAAGAGGAAATAGGCAATCCACCTGAAAAAGAATTCAGAGTAATGATAGTAAAGATGATCCAGAATCTTGGAAATACAATGGAGGCATGGATTGAGAAAATACAAGAAGTGTTTAACAAAGATCTAGAAGAACTAAAGAACAAACAAACAGAGATGAACCACAAAATAACTGAAATGAAAAATACACTAGAAGGAATCAATAACAGAAAAACTGAGGCAGAAGAATGAATATATGAGCTGGAAGACAAAATGGTGGAAATAACTGCCAAGGAGCAGAATAAAGAAAAAAGAATGAAAAGAATTGAAGACAATCTTAGAGACCTCTGGGACAACATTAAATGCACCAACATTCGAATACAGGGGTCCCAGAAGAAGAATATAAAAGGAAAGGGTCTGAGAAAACATTTGAAGAGATTATGGTGGAAAACTTCCCTAACATGGGAAAGGAAATAGTCACCCAAGTCCAGGAAGCACAGAGAGTCCCATACAGGATAAACCCTAGGAAAAACACACCAAGACACATATTAATCAAACTAACAAAAATTAAATTCAAAGAAAAAATATTAAAATCGGCAAGGGAAAAACAAAAAATAACATATAAAGGAATCCCCATAAGGTTATAAGCTGATTTTTCAGCAGAAACTCTGCAGGCCAGAAGGGAGTGGCAGGATATACTTAAAGTGATGAAAGAGAAAAGCCTACAACCAAGATTTCTCTACGAAGCAAGGATCTCATTCAGATTCATTGGAGAAATCAAAAGCTTTTCAGACAAGCAAAAGCTAAGAGAATTCAGCACCACCAAACCAGTTTTTCAACAAATGCTAAAGAAACTTCTCTAGGTGGGAAACACAAGAGAAGAAAAGATCCACAAAAACAAACCCGAAACAATTAAGAAAATGGTAATAGGAACATACATATCAATAATAACCTTGAATGTAAATGGATTAAATGCCCCAACCAAAGACACAGACTGGCTGAATGGATACAAAAACAAGACCCATATGTATGCTGTCTACAAGAGACCCACTTCAGACCTTGCAACATATACAGACTGAAGGTGAAGGGATGGAAAAAGATATTCCATGCAAATGGAAATCAAAAGAAAGCTGGAGTAGCAATACTCGTATCCGATAAAATAGACTTTAAAATAAAGACTATCACAAGAGACAAAGAAGGATACTACATAATGATCGAAGGATCAATCCAAGAAGAAGATATAACAATTATAAATGTTTATGCACCCAACATAGGAGCACCTCAATACATAAGGCAAATGCTAACAACCATGAAAGGAGAAATTGACAGTAACACAATAATAGTAAGGGACTTTAACATGCCACTTACACCAATGGACAGATCATCCAAACAGAAAATAAATAAGGAAACACAAGCTTTAAATGACACAAAAGACCAGATAGATTTAATTGATATTTATAGAACATTCCACCCAAAAGTGGCAGAATACACTTTCTTCTCAAGTGCACATGGAACATTTTCCAAGACAGATCACATCTTGGGCCACAAGCCAAGCCTTGGAAAATTTAAGAAAATTGAAATCGTATCAAGCGTCTTTTCTGACCACAATGCTATGAGACTGGAAATCAATTACAGGAAAAAAAATGTAAAAAACACAAATACACGGAGGCTAAACAGTGCGCTACTAAATAACCAAGAGATCACTGAAGAAATCAAAGAAGAAATTTTAAAAATACATAGAAACAAATGACAACAGAAACACGACAACCCAAAACCTATGAGATGCAGCAAAAGCAGTTCTAAGAGGGAAGTTCATAGCAAGTCAATCTCACCTCAAGAAACTAGAAAAATCTCAAATAAACAATCTACCCCTACACTTAAAACAACTGGAGAAAGAAGAACAAAGAAAACCCAAAGTCAGTAGAAGGAAAGAAATCATAAAAGTCAGAGCAGAAATAAATGAAATAGAAATGAAGAAAACAATAGCAAAGACCAGTAAAACTAAAAGCTGGTTCTTTGAGAAGATAAACGAAACAAAACTGATAAACCCTTAGACTCATCAAGAAAAAAAGGGAGAGGATGCAAATCAATAAAATTAGAAATGAAAAAGGAGGAATCACAACTGACACTGCAGAAGTACAAAGGATTATAAGGGGCTACTAAAAACAACTATATGCCAATAAAAGGGACAACCATGAAGAAATGGACAAATTCTTGGAAAGGTACAATTTTCCAAGACTGAACCAGGAAGAATTAGAAAACATAAACAGACCTAACAAAAGTAATGAAATTGAAACAGTAATTAAAAACCTTACAACAAACAGAAGTCCAGGACCAGATGGATTAACAGGCGAATTCTATCAAACATTTAGAGAAGAGCTAACACTGACTCTTCTCAAACTCTTCCAAAAAATTGCAGAGGGAGAAACACTCCCAAATTCATTCTACGAAGCCGCCATCACCCTGATACCAAAACCAGAAAAATATATCACAAAAAAAGAAAATTATAGACCAATATCATTGATGAACATAGATGCAAAAATCCTGAACAAAATACTAGCAAACAGGGCTTCCCTGGTGGTGCAGTGGTTGAGGGTCCGCCTGCCGATGCAGGGGACACGGGTTTGTGCCCCAGTCCAGGAAGATCCCACATGCCGCGGAGCGGCTGGGCCCGTGAGCCATGGCCGCTGAGCCTGTGCGTCCGGAGCCTGTGCTCCGCAATGGGAGAGGCCACGACAGTGAGAGGCCTGCGTAGTGCAAAAAAAGAAAAAAAAAAAAATACTAGCAAACAGAATCCAACAACACATTAAAAGGATCATACAGCATGATCAAGTGGGATTTATCTCAGGGATGCAAGGATTCTTCAATATATGCAAATCAATTAATGTGATGCACCATATTAACAAATTAAGGAATAAAAACTACATGATCCTCTCAATAGATGCAGAAAAAGCTTTTGACAAAATTCAACACCATTTATGATAAAAACTCTACAGAAAATGGGCACAGAAGGAACCCACCTCAACATAATAAAGGCCATATATGACAAACCCACAGTGAGCATCACACTCAATGGTGAAAACCTGAAAGCATTTCCACTAAGAACAGGAACAAGGCAAGGAAGTCCACTCTCACCACTCTTACGCAACATAGGTTTGGAAGTCCTAGTCACGGCAATCAGAGAAGAAAAAGAAATAAAAGGAATACAAATTGGAAGAGAAGTACAACTGTCACTGTTTGCGGATGACATGATAACTATACATAGAAGATCCTAAATATGTCACCAGAAAACTACTAGAACTAATCAATGAATTTGGTAAGGTTGCAGGATACAAAATTAATGCACAGAAATCTCTGGCACTCCTATACACCAACAACAAAAAATGAGAAAGAGAAATTAAGGAAACAATCCCATTTACCATCGCAACAACAACAACAAAAACACCTAGGAATAAACCAGCCTAAGGAGGTGAAAGACTTGTACTCAGAAAAGTATAAAACACTGATGAAAGAAATCAAAGATGACATAAACAGATAGAGAAATATACCATGTTTTTGGATTGGAAGAACCAACATTGTGAAAATGACTATATTACCCAAAGCAATCTACAGATTCTATGCAATCCCTATCAAACTACCAATGGCATCCTTCCCAGAATTAGAACAAAAAATTTCACAATTCATATGGAGACACAAAAGACCCCGAATAGCCAAAGCAATCTTGAGAAAGAAAAATGGAGTTGGAGGAATCAGGCTCCCTGACTTCAACCTATACCACAAAGCTACAGTAATAAAGATAGTATGGTACTGGCACAAAAACAGAAATACATATCAATGGTACAGGATAGAATGCCCAGAGATAAACTGTTGCACATATGGTCACCTAATTTACAACAAGGGAGGCAAGAACATTCAATGGAGAGAGGACAGCCTCTTCAGTAAGTGGTGCTAGGAAAACTGGACAGCTACATGTAAAAGAATGAAATTAGAACACCACCTAACACCATACACAAAAATAAACTCCAAATGGACTAAAGACCTAAATTTAAGACCAGACACTATAAAACTCTTAGAGGAAAACGTAGGAAGAACACTCTTTGACATACACCACAGTAAGGTCTTTTTTGACCCATCTCCTAGAGTAATGGAAATAAAAACAAAAATAAACAAATGGGGCTTAATTAAACTTAAAAGCTTTTGCACAGTAAAGGAAACCATAAACAAGACAAAAAGACAACCCTCAGAATGGGAGAAAATATTTGCAAATAAAACAACAGACAAAGGATTAATCTCCAAAATATACAAATAGCTCATGGAGCTCAATGTCAAAAAAACAAACAATCCAATTAAAAAATGGGCAGAAGACCTAAATAGACATTTCACCAAGGAAGACATACAGATGGCCAAGAGGCACATGAAAAGATGCTCAACATCACTAATTATTAGAGAAATGCAAATCAAAACTACAATGAGGTATCACTCCACATCAGTCAGAATGGCTATTATCAAAAAATCTAGAAACAATAAATGCTGGAAAGGGTGTGGTGAAAAGGGAACCCTCCTGCACTGTTGGTGGGAATGTAAATTGATACAACCACTACGGAAAAGTTTGGAGGCCCCCTAAAAAACTAAAAATAGAACTACCATACGACCCAGCACTCCCACTACTGGGCATATACCCGGAGAAGACCATAATTCAAAATGAGTCATGTACCACAACGTTCATTGCAGCTCTATTTACAATAGCCAGAACATGGAAGCAACCTAAGTGTCCATCGACCAATGAATGGATACAGAAGATGTGGCACATGTATACAATGGAATATTACTCAGCCATAAAAAGAAATGAAATTGAGTTATTTGTAGTGAGGTGGATGGACCTAGAGTCTGTCATACAGAGTGAAGTGAGTCAGAAAGAGAAAAACAAATAGTGTATGCTGACACATATATATTCAATCAAAAAAAAAAAAAGGTACTGATGAACCTAGAGGCAGGGCAGGAATAAAGATGTAGACATAGAGAATGGACTTTAGGGCACGGTGTGGGGAGGGGGAAGCCGGGGCGAAGTGAGAGTAGCATCGACATACATACACGACCGAATGTAAAATAGCTGGTGGGAAGCAGCTGCATAGCACAGGGAGATCAGCCCAGTGCTTTTCGATGACCTAGAGGGGTGGGATAGGGAGGATGGGAGGGAGGCTCAAGAGGGAGGGGATATGGGGACATACATATGCATACGGCTGATTCACTTTGGTATACAACAGAAACTAACACAGTATTGTGAAGCAATTATACTCCAATAAAGATCTATTAAAAAAAAAAAACTCCTATTAGAAAGTAAAAATTTAGCTTACTGCACAAGTCATTTTTGCATTACTTTTCTTATGACCAGACCACTCCAATTCATTCTGGTGGATGCTCTGGAATGTAGACTAACTTGAAATTAGAATTACTACAGAATCTCTCTTAAGGTTATTAAAGCTAGGAAGAGATGAAGAATAACTGATCATGCCTTTAAAATCTTTCAGGACAGATTATATATAATTGTGTATTTCTTTCTTTCATTTATCAAATATTTGTTGTGTCTCTACAAAGTGGCAGGTACTGTGCCAGCTGCTGGGGATAAAAATTAAAAGGATGAAAACTGAAGTTTTATGAAGAATAAAAATTCAGAAAAAATAATTATAATATAATGCAGTAAGTATTTAATAAAAGAAAAACTGTGACACGCTATGGGGAAATATTGAGATCACCTCACCCCATAAAGAGAAAATATATTTCCAGGGTGTTAAAGAACTAAATGTAAATGCTTAATTGTACAACTCACAAGAAAACATATAAGTCTATGGGTAGAGAGGATTTTCTAAGCTCAAAAGCAATGGAAAAATTAGGAAGAAAGAGACAAATTAATTCAAATGATTTAAAAAATCAGAAAAGAAAGAAAAATACAAATTTGGGGAACTATTTCAACAAATGTGACAGAGCAAGAATTAACAGCCTTAACGTACAAGGGATTCATACAAATTTATAAGAAAACTATTAAGATTGCAATTAGAAAATGGTCAAAGTGAAAATACACGTTTAAAAAGAATAAATACAAATAATTCAATTTGAAAATACTTTATGAAAAAGCAAAGAAATTTGTTAAAATTACAGACCATTTTCCCTTATAAAAAATAATAATGATATTTTTAAACTTTAAGGTAATCTTAAGGCTGGAGAGGATTTTATGACACAGGCCGTTAACTGTCTATTAGGTAAGAAAGTGAAAGTACAAAGTTAAGCAAAATTTCTAGAAAGCAATTTGACAATATGTCCATCAAAGATCTTTTAAAAAGTTCAAGTATTTTGACTCACTAATTCCCTTTCTAGGGATATATTCCAAGGACTTAATCAGAAATGTAAAGACAATTTTACATTTTAAAATATTTAGGAAAACATTATTTACAACAGAATAATTCTGGAAGAAACCTAAAATATTCAAATATGACGGAAAGGAAAAGTAAACCACAGTACATCAATAAATATAGCATATTATGCTGTCATTAAAAGATAATGCTTACAAAGAGTTTTCTAATTACATGAGAAACAGCTTATCATGTAAGAAGTAAAAAGAAGGGCAAGATAACTGTCATACTAGCTAACAATTACTGAATGTTTGATATATAGCTATTAGACGCAGTGTTTAGGGCTTTAAATATATTATTTATTTTATCTTCACAACAACCCTATAAAATAAGATAAAATTATTTATACATACACACAGCATGGTCTCACCTAAACAATATAATAAGTGTAAAGCAAAATATCTGAAGGAAATATGTCAAAATTTAAGAAAAGTGGAATTACAGGAGTTATTTTTCTTGCTTATTTATACTTTCCTGTACTCCTCCAATTTTTCAAGTTTAATTTTTTCTTGATTTTCAGAGAAAAACATGCTTAATAGTTAAAACAGAAAAAAAACCCTTATTATACCACTGAGTCAAATTATCTAAAGTGAGCCTGTACTGTTTCTGTTATCACTAAGAAAGCAAACTGAGAAGGAAAGTGTTTTACAAACTTAGAACTTTGAGACTATTAGTAGAAGACCTGTTAGATGTTTTGAGTAGGTCCAAAATTCCACAACCCCCCAACATCCCTACCACCACATCCCCAAAAAAGAAAGAAAATATTTTAGATCTGTCTACATTATCTCCTCTACTAAACTGCAGGAAATCTGTGTGCTTTTTTTATCACTGTATTTCGAGTATCTAGCATGGTATGAGACACGGATTAGGTTTTCAGGAAATACTGGATCATGAGTCAGCACCACGTCGTGTGGAGAGTGTGTAAGAAGTAACCTTTCTGTTATATTTAGCTTTGGTGAGACTCTTCTCCGAGAATGGAATTAGCATTATTAGTTGTTATATTTGGTAGGCATGTTTGGAATGTTTGTAGCCATGGCTAGTTTTCATCTGTGACTTAGTAATGGAATCAACAGAGTGGAGAGTGTCTTTCACAACAATAATAATACTTATTGAGTGCTTAATACATGCCAGACTCAGTTCTAACATTGTGCATGGATTCACTCATATAAACCTTACAACCACCAAGGGGGCAGATCCTATTATTAACTTTATTTTACAAATGGAGACAGTAAGGCACGGAGAGAAGTAATGCACCTGAGGTCACAGTCAAGACGTGTGGCAGAAGTAGGATTTGAACCAAGGCAGCATGGCTCTTGGGTCTGTATTCTTAATCATTACGGTATAGTGTCTCTACTACCTTTGTTGCATTTTCAGAAAAAATTTACTTAAGACTGTTTGGTCTATAAATTAAAGGCAACAGCATGATGTGAGAATCAGCTCTTGTAAAGTTGTTTCTATAGGAAGATGAAACAATAATAACCCCCGGGTATGATTTTGGGTGATTTATTCTTTCCCCTGTCACTTCAACAGAACTCTGTATTACAAATGCTTCTCTGAACTCAAACCATTTGGTTGCATTTTTAACCACCTCTGGACTGTCCCAGGGAAAACAAGGTAAGCTAGTATGGACTGTTTCCTTCAAAAACATACCTCTAATTTATTAACATGACGTTCAAATCTAGCCTTAATTTCAAAGAGCTTTTGGAATCTTCATCTCAGCCTAACAAAATACATACATTTGATGAGGAAATTATTTATTATATCAGCCAGACTGTTGACTTAAAAAAAAGTTTAACGCTGGGCTCAGGACCAATACTGAGTGTGATGACTTGTTTTTGACTTTCTAAGTTGACTTAGATCAACTTAGGGGAAAACAGTTTCTGGATATGACCCTTCTAACCAAGGATGTGAAAGTGTAATATTGTGGTTTAAGCGAAGTTTCTACTTAAAAATTGTGAGTGAATAAAGGGGTACACGAACAAAGCCAAGTCTGAAGCCTGAGAAGACCAGTGAGATCTCGGGCACCTGTCACTTCTCCGTAGGCCCTTTGGTGTACCTCTTCCGTAGGAAGTCATCCATATAGACAGATACTTATCCCTACCCTATACTTTTAAAAGCATTAGCTCATTATCTTGCTCTTCCTCCCAGAATTTTTTTTTTTTTAGTTGTAGAGGTTATGGTTACAGTCCTGCAACTCTCTTTTACCTTGACAGTTATCTGCCTGCCAATCATGCACGTGGGGACTTTTTATCAGACTTTTTGGACTGTTTATTACTGTTAACGTGCAAGGAAAAAAGATTTTATTATGCCATATGCTTTCATTTACTTGATTACTTTTTTGTATTCCCCACAACAATGCTTTATATATGAGGTACTTAACCATTTTAGTTAAGTACATTTAATAACTTATTACAATTTTTGTAGCCAGTTATTTCACCTTCAATCCTAGATACTTGTGTTGTTTCTGAAATTATCTTCCCTACTCACTTTGTTCATACTTTTCTCATCATTCAGTTTATGCAGCAGATTTCACCGTACTTTAAGACAAATTTAAAACCCACACTGTGACTACTTCATTCTTTTATCTGTCAAAACTCACGTCTTCCACATCTTTCAAGCAAGTTGTTCATTCACTTCTTCTAAGCCCCTGCTTTCAAAGCTTCTCCTAGGTATCCATCCTGGAATGTCTTTCTTCATAGACTTGCCAAGGTTACACTCTTTCTCACTTTTTTTTTTATGAGAGAAATGGCTCCAGAAATTTCAGTATCTCCATAAGGCCCTTCTGATTACTACAAACTCCATTTAAATAAACAAGGGTCTTACCAATATACAAACAAACACAAATCCATGGCTTATTCATGCCTGGCACTATTAGGGGCTTTGAGAAAAAACGAAAACAAGTTTGAAGACTGTTCCTGCCCATAAGAAGTTTATATTCCAATTAGTCTTCATACTTAGTCTTCACAACAGGCGTTTAAGCTTTAGCTTAACATATTACAATTTTTAGGTCAAATCTAACTGATAATTATCATTCACAATAAAAAATGTGTAAAATCATTTCTAACAAAGACAACTTAATTATTTCAAATAATTAACCACAGACCAGTACAGGAAAACAATATAAAAAATCCCATGAAGTTAACAGTTACAAGATTTGCTGTGTATTTGCATATATTTCCTGGAGAGGGTTGGGAGGAAAGGGGTAATGCACCTCAAACATTTGCTGAGTATGAGCTCTGCATCAGCACTCAGCTAGGTCCTCAGATACATTACCGGAATTCTTGATACTACTCATGATGGTATTCTTATTTTACAAATAAAGAAATAAAGGTTAAAGGGGATTATTAACATGCTTAAGGTCACAAAACTAGTAAGTGGCAGGACCAGCATTGGAAGCCACTTTTATCTGGTTCTAATGACATTGAATAGATCAAATCCACAGATTCACCATCCTAACCCAGGCATCTCTGTGTTGTCCAAATGAATTTTTCAGATTAGAGTTCTCAGGGAAGAATAAATTCTCATCTTTAAGAAACACAGCCCTAGTTCAGGACCACTGGCTTCAAATCTAACTTGAAGTATCTTTAAAAAAAAAAAAAAAGATGAATTTACTAAGTATCATAACTAAATGATAACTAAATTCATAACTAAACTTCATGAAGGGTGGGGGCTTCCAGGACACTGGAATGTCATTAGGACACTCATTGTTATCTTTGCTGAGACCTCATTTTGAATCAGAGTCTATACAGATCTCACAGCTTTTTATGCTTAACAAGAAACAACTTCTGCCTCACTTCTGGTAACTTCACCCTTGGTGAACAAAATCTCTTCCCTCATTCCAATTTGAGATTCCCAGAAAAGACTCAAGATGACCTACCTTGAGTCATCTACCCGCTCTGGTAGACAGAGGGCCCAATACTTTGATTAGTTGTCCTCTTAGAACAACACAGTTAGGACTGAGAGAGCACCACTTCTCCAAAGAAGTGGGTAGTACTCCCAGAAAAAAGACTGAAGAGCCAATCAATGGAAAACATTCACGTACTTAAGGATTAAGTTTTATTGAAGGAAAAGTGTCAAATGACCAAGTCTGGGGTCCAGGCACTCCTGAATCTCTGCTTGGGGTGATAAGCCCAGATGACACTGCTTTAGGATGAAGGTGGTATTTGTTTCTCTCTTCTTAGCTATTACCCTCCAAAATTTGGTAGCCTATAAACCTATTCACAGACCTCCACATTGAAACAATATATGATCCAATATGAAAGTCAGTTTATCTAATTATTCCATTATAATGAAGAGGAAACATGGACTTATAATGATCTATAATAATGGCATACTGTAGCTCTGGTGAAATATTAAGGAGGGCAGATTCTAAGATCTCCTTAATCTCTAGGATTCTTTTTTTTTTTGGGCCTCGCTGCACGGCTTGTGGGATTTTAGTTCCCCGACCTGGGATCGAACCCGGGGCCCTGGCAGTGAGAGCGCCGAGTCCTAACCACTGGACCACCAAGGAATTCCCTCTACTACTCTCTCTAAAAGCACCCTGCCTGCCTCTAGAAAACAGCTATGACAAGCGCAGCTCACTTTTATCCTCCACGAGTAGTGCGATGTTTTGCTCTTTATTGATGTCTATGTACCAGACCAACTATCTCCCGTTACTCCAGGAGGTGCTGTGGTTATCCGCCAAAGCAAAGAGCTTAAACAAGCCAATGAAAATGCCTTTGGGAAAACCATTAAAAAATAACCATATGGTGGGCTTCCCTGGTGGTGCAGTGGTTGAGAGTCTGCCTGCCAATGCAGGGGACACGGGTTCGAGCCCTGGTCTGGGAGGATCCCACATGCTGTGGAGCAACTGGGCCCGTGAGCCACAGCTACTGAGCCTGCGCGTCTGGAGCCTGTGCTCCGCAACAGGAGAGGCCGCGACGGTGAGAGGCCTGCGCACCGCGATGAAGAGTGGCCCCCGCTTGCCACAACTAGGGAAAACCCTCACACAGAAACGAAGACCTAACACAGCCAAAAATAAATAAATTTATAAAAAATAAATAAATAAATAACCATATGGTATGGTAAATGTAGCAAAATATAATATTATATATTTACAATGAGGTTTCTCTGACTTCTAGGAAAGTACATTTTACTTTATTGGTCACTGACAATTAATTAACCGAAAGAAAAGATTTAAGATTTCCAAAACCAACTTCTAAATACATCGCAACTAATCCATTGATGTAAAAAAGACCTATCAACAAACACACATGCCTCAATTCCTATTTCTAGCAATTTAGCATAGCCATTTGTGGTATAAGACTTAGAATGAAATATTTCTCAGGAAGGAAAGGTTTACCACAAACACATTCTTATACAGAATTTTCACCACTAGATAGCATCTAGAGACACCCAGAGGAAGCCAGGTATCTTGCTCTAGCTCTGGAAAAGGATAAAATTGTAAAATGAGGCAATAATTAGCAAATTATTTAGTAGTATTGCTCAGTTTAATATGATTACACTGAAAAAGTAGGCAAAGGGTCCTATGAAAGAGATAATTAAATCGTCTGAGATGTACTGTTTTATTTTAAAAACCTTTCCACAATGAATCCCTGAATCTTTCCTTCGTTGTTCTCCTTGTTCATTAAACTTAGAGAGGAAGTTGTGAATACTTTACAGACGTCAACTCCTATATTTCTAGAAAGGAGAAAAGAGGACAAGTTAAATACGTTATCAAGTTTCTGCTCACAGAGAGGTCAATGAAACACATGATGCAAAGTCATTTCCTGATCTGTTCATATGGTTATTACTGAAACCTGTTTTCAAAAATGGAAACAAACATGTTATAGGAGACAAGCTGACTCTTGTATATTTTTAAAATTAACCAATTAACCAAGAAAAGATACAATGGGCTTCCCTTCTTTGTAATAACTGGATGGGAAGTTCCAGAGGCTCTAGCATCCTGCCAAAAATAAACACAATCATCATCAGCCCAGCAGCTCAAGCAGCAAAAACATAAAGGCAAGGAAAAGCTATCAAACCTTTACATTCTGTAGCAAACGCTTCTTCTTTCTCTATGGATCTGGCATCTAATGTATTATTACACTGCTGTTGTCTCTAAGGAAACAGAACAATCACATGATGAAGAATCTTCTCTACAAGGTAGTATATCCCACAGAGCATTTTGGGAAAAAGCAGGTACAAGAGAACAATTCACCAGAAGGCAAGCACACGTCTGCACTCCGTCAGCGAGTCCATCAAGCAGTCGAATGCAGCCAATGACAGGAAGGCAGATGCAGCACACAGAGTAGGCACCAATCCTTAGAAGCTTAAATGTGAAACACACCCTCCTGCGACAGAATCCAAGTTCTGCTGCAACTCAGTGACCTAACTAACACAGTCTGCAATTACATTCTGATGGGGATATTCAGAGCACCCCCCTACCTCTTTTCTTAGGGTCTCTCCTAATTGCCAACCTCTTGATAAGAAAGCAGTTGGCAGAACTCTGCCAAGCCATCCAGGTAGGTAGCAATTGGGAGCTAGGAAGAATTAGCAAGCCTTGACTTTTTTGTTTTGTTTTGTTGAAGAGGAGTTAATGGAAACACAAGCAGAATGAAAAAAACAGACCCATGGTGTCTACCTATCTACCTTACCTACCTTTGCATCTACCTTAGATGCAAAGAGCTCCTTACTCCATTAAAGGCATATCATCAGAGGGCAGCTAAAAGAGAAGGGCTATACAGTGTGAGCTGTTGAGTAGGTGGGCTTTCAGGGACACCTCTAGCAGGACAATCACCTGACGAGAATGTCCCTGACACTCAGAGTCATCCTGTGGCCTCTTTTCTATTTCATCTGCTCGAGAGCTCCTAAATCTATCTGCTCCTGGTCTCCACCATCTCCACTGGCATCATCACCTTTCAGCATGCATTTTGTTAGTGTAACTTAAATACTGTAAAGGTTTTCTGTTAGTCTACTGATGTCCAGAGAACCTTTAAGCTATTGCTCAACTGATTTTTTTTTTTTTGCGGTACGTGGGCCTCTCACTGTTGTGGCCTCTCCCGTTGCGGAGCACAGGCTCCGGACGCGCAGGCTCAGTGGCCATGGCTCACGGGCCCAGCCGCTCCGTGGCATGTGGGATCCTCCCGGACTGGGGCACGAACCCGTGTCCCCTGCATCGGCAGGCGGACTCTCAACCACTGCGCCACCAGGGAAGCCCTCATCTGATTTCTTATGGTTAAAATTACTTTCCTAAGCACAGGTCTCATGCTACCATTCTGCCCCTCATCATCAATTCTCTACTAATCTCCCAAGTCAGAACAAACATCTTTCTCTCCACAGTCACTACCCAGACACTACAGCCCAGGTCTCCTAGTCCACCTTAATGTTCACGACTTCTTTACACTTCCTAAGTGTTCTGGGCAAATATGCTACTCCATTCAAACGCAGGCCCTGAACTTTTCTGCCACAGTAAAGCAAAAGTAAGACAAAATGGTAAAAGATACACAACTATTTACACTAAAAACAGAGTAAGTCAAAATGGAAGCCAGACTAACAACCTAAGTGTTGTTAGGACTGGGAAAGAACTCTTATCATTTGAGATAAATGAAGAGGCAAGAAAAGGCAACCCAACAAATCAGACCACTAGCTAGTTAACATAAACACTCTGATATCAATAATAAAATTCTACAGGATGAAATGAATGCATGTGTTCGAATGCTCAGCAGAAAATAAAAGAGTAGATTCATATGACATAGCAGAAATATAATAAAAACAAAACAGTGGTGGGATAACATCTTTCAAGGCTACAGACTGTAAGGATATACACGAGGGATGAGAGCACAGAATATGAAGTGCAATGTGAACAACAACGGGTGAAATTAATTTCAGGGGAAAAAAATGAACTACTGAATACCAGAGATTGAAATGCCTTCATTTTATAATAAAAATGCATCACAGGGGAAGAAGAGGCAGTGGAAAGTGGAAAGAACACAAGTGTGGGGGAACTGGGTTCACCTTCCAATTCTGGTACTAAGCAAATGAAGTGACCCATATGACTCTGGACAATAAAGCCCTTTGTGCCTCAGCTAATTGGTCTGGGGCTGGTTCTAGAACAGTGGTTTTCACATGTATTCCCTGGGCATCCAAAGATTCCACAAGGTGCTTCAGTATCCAATGAGGAGAGCAAGGGGACTAGGTCCCAACCTCATTTCAATAAGAGCAGCTCCACTTCTATTCCATGTAAGAGTTCATATAAACAAAATGTTCCACCGCTGTTTTAAAAAGTTTGAAAACCCCTTTCCTTACTACAAAATTTAAAATAGAAGTCTCTACTGTACTCACTCATAGTATCCCTTTCTTTTCTTGTATAGTCCTCGTCACAGTTTGCAATTACATATAATTAGCATTTACTTTTTGACTGGCCTCACTCAAGAGGCTGTAAGCGTCATGAGCGCAGGGCCCATAGAGTTTATTCCACCACCATGTTCACACTGCTTACCTAACACTGTGACTGACACATAGTGGGTGCACAACAAATACTTTTCAATAATGAAATTTTATGATTCTACTTTCCATTCCACTCTACATGAAACAATGTTTTAGCTAAACCAAAAAGTACAAGTTGGTGAAGGGCTCATGGAAGAGATGTCCTGATAAGGAAGTCAAAGAAGGATACCTAACAGACAGGCCATTTGGGATGGTAAAAATTCCTGAGTGGGAGGAATAATGATGACTAAATAATGTTCTCAGGAGTTTACCCGGACACAGGAAAACAGGAGTATTTCTCATATGTACTAAATGCATCAGGTCAACTCTGCCTGTTAAATCAGCCTTGGTATTTAATTTCTGGGCCAAAAGAATCTAAAAGTAATTTTAAATGCCCTAATACATTAGGGAGTTTGCCAGGGGAATAAAGAACCACACGCCACTCATTAAATGTGTATCAAAGTCTCTGCTAAAAAGGCCATACAGAGACCTTTGGAGACAGTGCTATGAAAGTGAATTATAAACCAGCTGAAGGGATAGTGTAGGGATTTCTGGTTCAAACTGGCAGATTGAGCACATGCTGAGAGCTCACCCTCCTGTACCAAAGAAAAATGACTTAAAGATATAAAAATTAATTGATACATGCATAGCTAGAATCCAATTTAAAAAAAAAAAGGGAAACTTTCCTTAAGCCTAAAAAAAATGAAGATGTATCCCCCAAGGAAGAAAATAAACAAGAAGCCATCGTGGTGAGCAAGGGCTGTGCTGAGCTGCCATCAGCTACACACAGGATTGCAGGCCAACTTTGAGGAGGCTGGAAGAACTTAACCAAATCCCACCTCCCCCCCCCAAAAAAATCCCAGAGAAAACAGAGCATCTAAAAAGGTCTTTAAAATGAGTATATTTAATACCCTCAGGTACCTAAAGGATAGAGTAGCATTCATTAAATGTTCTGAAAAGTAACCATTTAGATTTTTTAAATGAAAACCATAACTATTGAGATTTTTATTTTTTATTTTATTTATTTATTTATAATTTATTTATTTATTTTTGGCTGCGTTGGTCTTCGTTGCTGTGCACGGGTTTTCTCTAGTTGCAGTGAGCAGGGGCTACTCTTTGTTGTGGTGCAAGGGCTTCTCATTGCAGTGGCTCTCTTGTCGCGGAGCACAGGCTTCAGTAGTTGTGGCTCATGGGCTGAGTAGTTGTGGCTCACAGGCTCTAGAGCGCAGGCTCAGTAGTTGTGGCACATGGGCTTAGTTGCTCCGTAGCATGTGGGATCTTCCCAGACCAGGGCTTGAACCTGTGTCCCATGCATTGGCAGGCGGATTCTTAACCACTGGGCCACCAGGGAAGTCCCTATTGAGATTTTTTTTTTTTTTTTTTTTTGCGGTACGCGGGCCTCTCACTGTTGTGGCCTCTCCCGTTGCGGAGCACAGGCTCCGGACGCGCAGGCTCAGCGGCCATGGCTCACGGGCCCAGCTGCTCCGCAGCACGTGGGATCTTCCCGGACCGGGGCACGAACCCGTGTCCCCTGCATTGGCAGGCAGACTCTCAACCACTGCGCCACCAGGGAAGCCCCCTATTGAGATTTTTAAAAACCTCCACAGATAGGCTGAATATACAAGCCTGAATACTGCTAAAGGCTGATGGTACTTTTTTTTTTTTTTTAAGTTAAGAAACATGAGAGCTAAATCCAGTTTTAAAGTCTGTAACTCAGAGTTCCAGAGAGACCAGAGGCAATGAAGGAGAGGCAATAGTATCTAACAGAGCAAATGGATGAGAATTTTTCAGAACTGATGAAAGACATGAGCCTTTAGAGAGTAAGAATTCTCTGAGTAGTAAAACAAGTTAAATAAAGTTTTTTTTAAAGTTTGTATCTAGACAAATTATAGTAAAACTTCAGATTACCAATGTTATAAAGAAAACCATAAAAGTTACTAGTGAAATATGAGAGGGTCAACAAAAAGGAAGGGGAATCAGATTGTTATCAAGACTGGTTACAAGATAATAGAGGAATGATATCTTCAAAGAATGAAGGAAAAACATCTTTTGGCTAGATTTTAAACCCAGACAAATTATCATTCAACAAAGAGCATATACCACAACAATTAGGCAAGAAAAAGAAATTAAAGATATCTAAACTGTAAAGGAAGAAGTAAAACTGTCTCTATTTGCAGATGAAATGATCTCCTATATAGAAAATCCTAAAGAATCTACCCCTCACCCCCCAAAAAGAAACTGTTAGAGCTAATAAACAAACTGCAAGGTCAGTGTACAAAATCAGTTGTATTTCTATATACTAGCAATGAACAATCTGAAAATGAAATTAAGAAAACAATTTCATTTATAATAGCATCAAAAAGAATAAAATTCTTAGGAATAAATTTAATCAAAGAAATGCAACACCTGTACACTGAAAACTACAAAACGTCACTGAAAGAAATTAAAGAAGATCTTGGGCTTCCCTGTGGTTCAGTAGTTAAGAATCTGCCTGCCAATGCAGTGGACATGGGTTCGAGCCCTGGTCCAGGAAGATCCCACATGCTGCAGAGCAACTAAGCCTGTGCACCACAACTACTGAGCCTGCGCTCTGGAGCCCGCATGCCATGACTACTGAAGCCTGTCCACCTAGAGCCTGTGCACTGCAACAAGAGAAGCCACTGCTATGAGAAGCCCGCTCACCACAATGAAGAGCAGCCCCCACTTGCTGCAACTAGAGGAAGCCCAAACACAGCAACGAAGACCCAATGCAGCCAAAAATAAAATAAATAAATTTATTAAAAAAAAAGAAATTAAAGAAGATCTAAATAAATGGAAAAACACTCCATGTTCATGGATTGGAAGACTTAACATTGTGAAAACAGTAATGTTCCCCAAACTGATTTACAGATTCAGTTCAATCCCTATCAAAACCACAGCTGCCTTTTTTGTAGAAATGGACAAGTTGATCCTAAGTTCATAGAGAAATACAAGAAAGATAGAACAGCCAAAATAATCTCCCAAAAGAACAAAAGTTGCAGGATACATACTTCCTGATTTCAAACTTACTACAAACCTATTGCAAAGTAGACTAGTTTGTTTTATGTTAGAAGGTTCAGGGATATTCATAAATTATCCATCACTCTCCGCAGTTACACAGAAATCCCTAATTAATACCTGAAATTATTGTCTTTGAAAAAGTTTCTAAGTCTAAACACTGTGTAAGGATTAAACAACAGTTCATGAAGGCTTTTTAAGTAGCTCTCTAACTGGTGCCCCTTTCAGTGCCATGAACTCTACTTCACACCCCACACCTCTGTTTGCATGGTTTGTTGGAATTCCCAGAGTAGAAGTACAGCTGATAATGGTACTCTTACAGCTTCTTCACTTCACTATTTCTCCTCTGTCCCCATATAAAGGTTGGGGAAATGACAAATGGACACAGTCACAGGAAGCTAAAGGATGTTGCTGTAGACAGAATGCTGAAAGTGACTTTGATGATGTGTTAGGAGGGGTCTAGAGTATTTTTCATTTCAAAGATGTTAAGCTTTTGGATCCACCAGTGCTTTTTCACTCATAACTTACTGCAGTGTACCCAGAGCAACAAAACATTTGACTTGATCCATTTAAAGGTTAACATGTTCAAGTTAGTTTTGGAGATCTTTCCTTGGGAAAGATCAAGTTATATATGGGATTGTTTTCCCTGTTTTTAAAAAAGAAAAATATCAAAAGCTTGCTGCCACTTATACTTCTCCTACTTTCCTATTACTCTCCTTCCTTCCACTGCTACTTATAACATTTAAGATCACAATAAATTAGAAATATAACTCTGTTTCACTCTGATGACTCAATTTCATCCAAACTCTTTAAATGCATCTCTGACATCAGTATCTTTGTCATCACTAAAGGTTCTCTGAGTCATCACACAATTCTCCAGAATACATCATGGTCATTTCTGCCCAAATTGTTTAGAAATAACTCCTCTGTATCTAATGCTCTCAATGGAAAATGTACCACAAGCTTCTCCCATAATATTAAGCCAGTTGGCATTTTCATCTATAATCACTTAATGCATTTTTATTTTTAAAATTAATCTTTTCTACACACATAATTAATAAGCTTTATCTAATGGGAATATGGGAGAACACTGCACTCAGTACTAATCTGAGGGCTTTCCTGGTGGCGCAGTGGTCAAGAATCCGCCTGCCAGTGTAGGGGACATGGGTTTGAGCCCTGGTCTGGGAAGATTCCACATGCTGCGGAGCAACTAAGCCCGTGCGTCACAACTACTGGCCTGCGCTCCAGAGCCCACGAGCCACAACTACTGAAGCCCGCCCACCTAGAGCCCGTGCTTCACAACAAGAGAAGCCACCGCAATGAGAAGTCTGCACACCTCAATGAAGAGTAGCCCCCGCTCGCCGCAAGTAGAGAAAGCCTGCGTGCAGCAACGAAGGCCCAACGCAGCCAAAAATAAATAAAATAAATTTAAAAAACAACAAAAACTAATCTGAGAACATTTTTAAGCATACAGAGGATGTTTAGAAAAATTGTTCAGATACTTGACCCTAAAAGAAATCTCATCTCTACCAAAGAATCAACATCATATAGAATATCACCTCCTACCAAAAGTCGATAATATCAGAAACCATCAAAAAATAAAAATACCCTCCAAAGTCTCATGTGTTTGGAGATTTAAAAAATCACCTTAACTCTGCATATTAGAAAAAAAGAATTTTAAAAAATCAATTAACTGAATAATCATCTAAAGAAGTAAGAAAGTAGTAACAGGGTTTGATCCTTACATGTTGGAAGGAAGGAAGGAAGGAGGGAAGGGAGGAAGGAAGGAAGGGAGGGAGAGAGGGAGGGAAGGAGGGAGGAAGGGGAAAAAAAGCCCTGAATGCCCTCAAGACTTATATAAACTGCCTATCTGACATCTCTATTTGGGTATCAAAAAAACCTCAACATGTCCAAATGGAGCTCTCGTTCTAGACAAACTTGTTCACCTATAGGGATCCCCATCTCTATCTTTCCAACTGTTCAGGTCAAAGTGACAGCTCTCTTCCTCTCATACTCCACATCCAATCTGTCAGCAAGATTTTTATCCCTACATATTATACCAGGTCTAGATTTAAAGGCTGAGCTCAGACAGATAACATAAATGGCAGTTTAATCAATTTCTCAAACTGAAGATGTTAAATATTCATCTCAAGAAACTCTATGGAGAAGCTCTTAACAAGAATGTTTTTCTTGTAATAAACTGGACACAGGAAATGAGTGAAAAATAACAGCTCGGCTTATATAGAATTAAACATGACGTGGTGACAGCTTGGAAGAAATGGCTAAGGAGAATAAAGAAGTCACTTAAATTCCAAAAAGAATTCTACTAAAAAAGTGAGAAACCAACAAGGAAGGTTATTCAATATGAATTAACAGAATATTTTCTTAAATTCATGCTTGGAGTCCATGTATCCAATTTTACCCTTAAAATGATCCCATTAAATTATCCAATAGGGAAAAAATAAGTGAGACAAAAGAGAAAGGTCCTTTTACCAAAGGAGAAGATGCCTTACTTTAACCTTATCTTGATCTCTAGAATTATTTCAAGTAGTAAAATAAGAACCTCTCTCCAAATCTAATAAAAAATAACAGATTTTTACAATCTGAGTAACCTTTCTTTAATTGCCTTCCAAAGCTTCAGTAAGGGCGTATCAAAGTCATATCAAATAAACCAGTAGTAAAGTCCTATAGTGTGACCTTGAAGAGAAGGACAAGAAACTTGTCAAATTTAACCTCATTTAACTAGAATTTACAACTGGGCTCCATACTCCAGAAGCACAACAAATCAGTAGAGTTTAGTTCCACCAACACTGGAGTGTGCCAGTTACTAAGGACATACAATCCCAGACCTTAAAAAGTTGATGGTGCAAAGGAGGTGCTTACAGTCTTCAAGAAATCCAGGTCCAATACATACTCAAGAAATCCTTAAAGAAGGAGACAGCACTTTATTGGCTGCCCAAGTGACTAACAAAACAAGAGCTAAAAGAATCTAGGTAAGGAAAGAAGAGATTCATATGAGTTAGCTGCCTCTAGGGTTCAAAGAAGGTTTCATGAATGCAGCAGAATCTAAGTTCAGCTCATGGACACATAAAGCATGGAAAGTTTGGAAGAGACAAGACGGCTCAGAGGTATGGGAAGAGATTAAAGTTTTTAAAGGGTAGGAAGGAGGCAGGTCTGGCCGAAGTGAGGCTTTGTCCTGCATAATTTAGCAGTAGAAGATAAGATTTAAAAAGTAAGGTGGGTCCTGATTACACAGGGCCTTGAATTCCAGCTTGAGGAGTGCCTCCTTAATTCTCCAGTCAGTGGAGTTTTGTAGATTTTTAAATAGGGAAGTAATATGACAAAGGCAGTGATTCAAGAAGATTGATTTGTCAACTCTGCACACAGAGTTGAGGTTTAACAAGAATGCAAAAGGCTAACTTAGTAGGTGTTAAACTTAGGCAGTAGTCAAAAGTGGGCAAGACCTGTAAAGGTGCTAAGAAATATTCAAATTATCCTGAGTTACAACCAGATCACAGTATATACATTCTATTAAGAAATTTAACTCAATGAAATAAACTTCTGAGGCTCAATATCTGCAAGAAATTATGTTACAAGTATACCCTAGGTTTAGCTAGGGGAGAAATCAAGCTCTAAGAAAAGCAGATTTCTCCAATATTAATGATTATTTTTCAAGGATTTTTTAGTAATCATAATGAATTGCAGGATCATGGCTTCCAACCCAAGAATGTTGATATTATTAGCTCTAACTCTTTTTTTGTTTGTTTGTTTGCAGTACGAGGGCTTCTCACTGTTGTGGCCTCTCCCTTTACGGAGCGCAGGCTCAGCGGCCATGGCTCACGGGCCCAGCTGCTCCGCGGCATGTGGGATCTTCCCGGACCGGGGCACGAACCCATGTCCCCGGCGTCGGCAGGCGGACTCTCAACCACTGCGCCACCAGGGAAGCCCTAGCTCTAGCTCTTTAAAAACACAAGAAAAAGACCTGCCTCATCCTCACATACTGATATAATTTCTTGTATAGCCTGAATACTTCATGTATTCATTGATTATACTGAATGATTAATATTCATGTATTACATGAAGGCTATACTTCATGTAAAATGTTAACAACAGGGGAACTGAGTGCAGGGTATACGGGAACTCTCTGTCCTATCTTAGCTACATTTCTCTAAATCTAAAACTACCCTAAAATAGTGAAAGATATAAATAGACAATTATAGAAAGAAGATATATGAATGGTTTATTAGTACATGAAAAGGTGCTCAACATCATTAGTCACTGGGGAAATGCAAATTAAAACTACCATAAGGTACCACTACTCACTAGCTAGGATGGCTATAAATACAAAAGATTGACAATATACCCAGTGCACTGGTGAGAATGTGGAGAAACTGGAGTTCTCATGTATTGCTGGTGGGACTCTAACATTCAAAAAACAGTTCAGCAGTTTCTTAAAATGTTAAGTATACTGTTACCCTGCACGACCCAGCAATTCTACTCCTAGGTATCTACCCAAGAGACATGTGAAAACATATGTCCACATAAAGACAAAGATGTTCATAGCAGGATTATTCATAATAGTCAAAAACTGTAAATGAGCCAAGCGTCCATCAACAGGTGAAAGGATAAACAAAATGTGGTATTCATATAATGGGATATTTTCAGCATTGAAAAGGCATAAACTACTGATACTTGCTACAACATGGATAAGCTGCAAAAATATTATGTTAAGTGAAAGAAGCCAGAAACAAAAAACTACATATGATTCTGTTGATATAAAATTTCTAGAAAAGGCAAAACTATAGAAACAGGATGTATATCAGTGGTTGCCTTGGGGCTATAGGTGGGAGCTGGGATTGACTACAAATGGGTACAAGGGAACTTTTTTGGATGATGAAAAAGTTATAAAACTGGATGGTGGTGTTAGGTGCAAAACAACATACATTTACTAAAACTCATTTAACTGTAACAGTGGGTGAATTTTATGACGTGTAAATTATGCCTCAATAAAACTGTTTTTAAAAAAAGACAAATCAAAACCACAATGTTCTATTACCTCATGCCTATTAGGGTAACTTAAAAACAAAACAAAACAAAACAGAAAATAACAAGTGTTGGTAAGGATGTGGAGAAACTGGAACCCTTATACTTTGTTCATGGGATTGTAAAAATGGTGCAACCACTATGGAAAACAGTATGGAGGTTCCTCAAAAACTAAAAATAGAACTACCATATCATCTAGCAATCCAACCTCTGGGAATATAACCCAAAGAATTAAAAGCAGGGTCTCAAAGACATATTTGTACACCCATCTTCACAGCATTATTCAGAAGAGCCAAAAGGTGGAAACAACCCAAATGTCTGTTGGCAAAGGAATGGACTAACAAAATGTGGTATATACATACAATGGAATATTATTCAGCCTTAAAAAGGAAGGAAATCCTGACACATGTTAGAACATGGATGAACCATGAGGACATTATGCTACGTGAAATAAGACAGTCACATAAAGACAAATAATATATGATTCTACTTATATGAGGTATCTTAGGTACTCAAATTCATAGAAAGAGGAAGTAGAATGGTGGTTACCAGAGGATCTTGGTAAAGAGGAGTTGATGTTTAATGGATATGTTGTTTTCGAATTGCAAGTTGAAAAAGTTCTGGAGATCTGTTTCACAACAATGTAAATATACTTAACACTACTGAACTGTGCACTTAAAAATGGTTAAGATGGTAAATTTTATGTTATGTGTATTTTACCACAATTAAAAACAAAGAAAGAAAACCAAGGGATGGTGTTTGGGCAATGCTAGATTTAGAGTTTAAAAGCAGGGCTTCCCTGGTGGCGCAGTGGTTGAGAGTCCGCCTGCCGATGCACGGGACACGGGTTCGTGCCCCGGTCCCGGAAGATCCCGCATGCCGCGGAGCGGCTGGGCCCGCGAGCCACGGCCGCGGAGCCTGTGTGTCCGGAGCCTGTGCTCCGCAACGGGAGAGGCCACAGCAGTGAGAGGCCCGCGTACAGCAAAAAAAAAAATAAAAATAAATAAAAGCAGACTGTTTTATGGCAGTACAGTGCTAAACAGAGTGAGAAAAATCCCAAGGGGTGGGTGAAACTGAGCAGATCAAAGTCACAACCACTTATAAATAATTATCCTCCTAGGATTAAACCTTTAGTACGGTTGTATTAAATAATGCTATTTCTCCTTACTGCATCATAATCAATCAGCACATTTGCTGTTCACATGACCATGCCTCTCCATCACACACACACACAGGAACCACACATATATACTCACATGTGTGGGTTTCTGAGTATCAGCACGTTCTCCCGTCCCCAATACACACATACACACACACACACACACACACACACAGACACAGAAGTTCAGGCAAAAATCTTATCCTATTCCTAGGACTATCTCACAAGATGTGTGACCCTTGGTACCAGTGCCCTCTGGGCTCCCTCCTTCTTTTTTGGAGAGATACACTTCCCGGGCCAGCTACCCAAAGCCCAGAAGAGAATGATTATCTGGGACCTTCAGCCTGAAATGGAGCCAAACAGACAACACCCAAACCAGAACCGAGTGAAGCTCAAGGCTCTTAAGAGAATCTTACGTTCCTCAGCTGCTAGGTTTTCAAAATCATCCCAGCAAAATAAGAACCTTGACATTCTAGGTTATCTAAATAGAATAAAAAGCAGCTTTTCTTTTCTCAAAAGGTCAAATTAGATAAACCTGAAATGTTAGATATCTGATGGCCCACTAGTGAGCAGACTGTGTCACCATGCCTAGGTTTTTCAAAATCATTACGGCAAAACGCAAGACAGAATTAATACCAGATTAGCTATGATCTAAGAGCCAAAGTATGACTTGCCGGTTGGAAATAGCTCAAAATTATAACCTTCCAAATAGGTTCAGCCTCAGGAGACCAGAATGAACCTGACACTCCTTTCAAGTGACTAGAACATCAGATTCACCTAGGAATCTAAGAGAAAAGTATCATCTTGCTGGCTTCCTCAAATAAGACTCTCCCCAGCACCCACAGAGCCTCACTCACAATTCACATTCAGTAAATACTTGTGGAAGACAGTGATTTCAGTCCAGATCAACTTATCAATATCATAAATTCTATAACAATTTATTTTGGAATATAGTAAAAGCAGTTAATAACTCTCATTGAAAAAAAACAAATTTGGCTCATAAAGTTGCAAACAATAAGACATTTGGTTTGCCACAGGACAATTAGCCAGAAGTACCCTTGTCACAAAAGTCATTTCAAATTCCAAATTCATCCATCATTTTAAAAGAAGTGTCAGAAATATGTGCTTAAATAACTAAACAACATAAACAAGAAGTTAGGCCTGTTTTCTCACAGGGTTACAAATGGTCTTAGATTATTCCAGGTCTGGTGAATTCCTACTGATCTACTTAAAGTCATCATGAATAAGAACAAAACTGGCAGAATTTTTGCATTATACTAAAAAGTTCACAAACACTGGAAGCACCAGATGTTTAAAGCATAGTTGTCTAAAGTTCAAAAAACAAAAAAAATAAACTATGTCTTAGTATAGGAAAACAACAGAGGACAGATATGGCTTGATTAAATCAAGGTAGTGCATATGTATAGTCTAAGTCAATATTAAACAGAAGAGTAGTTAAAATAGGACAATTAAGAGCCATATTGAAGTGTTATTTTAATTATACTTTTATAATTTAACAGTTTTTTAAATTGTCTAGGTTAATTCTGTTTTGATGCAAGGTGTGGAGGAAACTGGTTAGCTTAGCTGTTCAAACATGCTACACATGTATATAGGCACATGCTGCGAGAGAAACAGGAAGAAGGTAGTCTGGTTTCTAAGTAACAAACTTTATCCAAATGTTTTAACAGAAGAAGTTACCAAATTAACCTTTACCCTTGGGTGGGAAAAAAAAGAAAAACAAAAAAAACCTGGACCATCAAACCAAAGAATATGATGATCATTCAGAAAAATGAATACCGGGCTTCCCTGGTGGCGCAGTGGTTGAGAGTCCGCCTGCTGATGTAGGGGACACGGGTTCGTGTCCAGTCCGTGAAGATCCCACATGCCGTGGAGCGGCTGGGCCCGTGAGCCATGGCCGCTGGGCCTGCGCGTCCGGAGCCTGTGCTCCGCAACGGAAGAGGCCACAACAGTGAGAGGCCCACATACCGCAAAAAAAAAAAAAAAAAGAATACCAAGAAGCACAAAGTGCCCTAAATTTGCAGTTTTTATCGACCCTTTTTTAAGAGTAGGGATTGGCAAACTTTTCTGTGAAGAGCCAGATAATAAATATTTTAGGCTTTGAGGGTCATACGATTTCAGTCACAAAGACTCAATTTTGCCATTGTAGCCCCAAAGCAGCCATAGACAATACATAAAGGAATTAGCATGGCTCTGTCCCAATAAACGTTTATTTATGGACACTGAAATCTGAATTTCATATAACTTTCACAAAATACTATTCTCCTGTTTATTTCTCTTCAACCATTCAAAAATATTTAAAAAATCATTCTTAGGTCATAGGCCAGACAAAAACAGGTAACAGGCTGGATTTAGCCTGTGGGCTGCAAGAACCGCTGTTTAAGAGAATAGATCAGCCACAGGTGTATCGAGGGGGACACCAGTCATGCTCTTCCTTGCTAGAATTCAGAGGAACAAATACACTGAGCCGACATCAGAAATAAATAAATAAACCATAAACTGAAATGTAATGGTGATGAATTGCTAATTAAAGAAATTTGATATAAGAATTATGTGGTTAGGGCCTCCCTGGTGGCGCAGTGGTTAATAATCCACCTGCCAATGCAGGGGACACAGGTTCGAGCCCTGGTCCAGGAAGATCCCACATGCCGCGGAGCAACAAAGCCCGTGCGCCACAACTACTGAGTCTGCGCTCTAGAGGCCGTGAGCCATAACTACTGAGCCCGCGTGCCTAGAGCCCATGCTCCACAACAAGAGAAGCCACTGCAATGAGAAGCCTGTGCACCACAGCGAAGAGTAGCCCCCGCTCGCCACAACTACAGAAAGCCCACGCACAGCAACAAAGACCCAACACAACCCAAAAGAAAATAAATAAAATAAAATAAATTTAAGAAAAAAAAAAGAATTATGTGGTTAGATAATTAGATCCTAAGCACCAGCAAACTGCTTGAATTAGGCTAGGAGAAAGTTTATCAGACTCTTCAAGGGTCAGAAGTTTCACAAAAATGTTTTGACCAAAAGAAACAACTAATTTCTCTCAGAGACTTAGAAGGAAACTTGCTACAGTGTTGATGATAAGTAAACGGTTTTTTTTTTTTGAGGTTTATTTGAAAAACGTTGTTTACGTAATATCCTCAACTCACCAGAAAAGAAATACAATGGCCCAATCGAGGAAATATGCCTGACATCTAGTGGAAGCCTTAGGTACTGTAGGTATGTGACCTATATTATTTACTGAAGGAAAACCAAACAAACAAACAGAAGGGGGAGGGGGCAAATGTCTGTTTGTATAAATCATGTTTAGTGTCATTCACTAATTCAATACATTTTAAATGCCTACCATGTCCCAGGAACTATTTTAGGCACTGAGAACTCAGTGAAGAACAAACAAGACAGTCCCAGCCTTTGTGGAGTGTACATTCTTTTTGGGGGGGTGGTACGTGGGCCTCTCACTGCTGTGGCCTTTCCCGTTGCGGAGCACAGGCTCCAGACGCGCAGGCCCAGCGGCCATGGCTCACGGGCCCAGCCGCTCCGCGGCACGTGGGATCCTCACGGACCAGGGCACGAACCCACATCCCCCGCATCGGCAGGCAGACTCTCCACCACTGCGCCACCAGGGAAGCCCGAGTGTACGTTTTTATGACATGCTTTACTTTATTCTGAGGAAAAGACTTTAAAAGTTCAGAATACAGTATTTATAACATCCTAGCCTCTTAGAAGCACTTTCAGACACATTATCCTTAAACAATATCCTGAGATAACTAAGATGAGTGTTATTACCACCATTTTACAGAAAAGTAAACTGATGTCTCTTGATTTTTAATCTCGTTTTTCTTCTGTCGCATCACACTGCCTCCCTTATATTTTTCAACCAACCAAGTTACAGCTATTCGATGTTCGCCCTTGATTCTAAACCTAACCACAGGGTTCAAACAATGGTTTGATTACCATATGTTTCTACAATAACGATTTCTTATTGGGTCAGCATGTTAGGTAGGAAACCAGGAAAGAAGGCTTGGCATGGAGTGAGGAGTCCCAGACTCTGGTGCCAACTCCAGCACTTTGTAGCTGTGTGATCTTGGGCAGGTCAAGCAACCTCCCCGATCCTGTTCCCTGATATGTTACAGGTTAATGCTATGTATACTACAAACGTTGCTGTGAGGGTTAAATGAAATAACATACACGGAAGAGGTGAACAAAGGGCTCGGAACACTGTGGGTGTTCAATAAATATCAAAACTTGAATCTCAAATTTGTGAGCATCTGAGTATCTCTACCCTATGCCAACAATGAAACGTAAGGAATTAACATTAAAATACACTTAATCGCACTTCCTGTCCCAAATTTCCACTGGAGTTTTAATTTTACTTCTAGGCATTTAATGGTAAAACCTAAGATTTAAAAAATATGTTGGCTGCTCTCACGCGTCCGCTGAGTGAAGAAGGCGAAAGGGTTGTGTTGTTAGGAGAGTTACTTTAGAAGTCACCCTTGTTACCAAAGCACCAGGTTCGATAGTTCTCTGCTTCTTAACCTTTTGCTTGGTTGATTTTCATGGAACTAGCTGATTTTTTTTTTTTTTTTTTGGTCTCTCTGCTAAAAAACTCCGTATCTTGCGTGTTCCGCTGACATTGCTGTTCCTGAAGTGTAGGTGTCAGTGGTCTGTAATCAGTTTTTGTTTTGTTTTGGGGGAGTCTAATCTCCTAGGAGTATTTGCACTCTACTGAAAGCCTTGCCAAACGACTTTGTAAACACAAGATTAGGAAAAGGAAAGGGTATTAGACTGGATGAGAGTGCGGGACACCCTTTTACACGCGTGTGTGAACGTTTCCCGTGTTGCCTTCGGACCCACGGTTTGTGGTCCACAATCTAGCCACTCCAGAGCTTCTGTTGACTCTTGCAAGTGGACACCTGGGTCTTAACTTCCCTGCTGTACGTTTCTTTGGGGGTGCAGCTAAAAAAATGGTAGTCTTGGACATGAGGTAAGAGGGTGACACCTTGGCCTCAGCCATCATCTGTCTTCTTCTGGCACTGGTTGAATCTCATCAAGTTCAGTCTTTGATGTGTGGATGACAGGCTCTTGGTGCGCCAGCCAGGCATCATGGCTGTGCCTCTGAGGTGGGAGAGCCAAGTTCAGGACACTGGTCCACCAGAGACCTCCCAGCTCCACATAACATCAAATGGCGAAAATCTCCCAGAGATCTCCATCTCAACGCCAAGACCCAGCTCCACTCAACGACCAGCAAGCTACAGTGCTGGACACCATATGCCAAACAACTAGCAAGACAGGAACACAACCCCATCCATTAGCAAAGAGGCTGCCTAAAATCATAATAAGGCCACAGACACCCTAAAACACATCACCAGGCGTGGACCTGCCCACCACAAAGACAAGATCCAGCCTCATCCACCAGAACACAGGCACTAGTCCCTTCCACCAGGAAGCCTATACAACCCACTGAACCAACCTTAGCCACTGGGAACAGACACCAAAAACAACGGGAACTACGAACCTGCAGCCTGTGAAAAGGAGACCCCAAACACAGTAAGTTAAGGAAAATGAGAAGACAGAAGGAGCAAGGCAAAAACACACCAGACCTAACAAATGAAGAGGAAATAGGCAGTTTACCTGAAAAAGAATTCAGAATAAAGATAGTAAAGATGATCCAAAATCTTGGAAATAGAATGGAGAAAATACAAGAAACATTTAACAAGGACCTAGAAAAACTAAAGAGCAAAAAACAGTGATGAGCAACACAATAATTGAAATTAAAAATTCTCTAGAAGGAGCAATAGCAGAATAACTGAGGCAGAAGAACGGATAGGTGAACTGGAAGATAATATAATGGAAATAACTACTGCAGAGCAGAATAAAGAAAAAGAATGAAAAGAATTGAGAACAGTCTCAGAGATCTCTGGGACAACATTAAAAGCACCAACATTCGAATTACAGGGGTCCCAGAAGAAGAAGAGAAAAAGAAAGGGACTGAGAAAATATTTGAAGAGATTATAGTTGAAACCTTCCTTAATATGGGAAAGGAAATAGTTAATCAAGTCCAGGAAGCACAGAGTCCCATACAGGATAAATCCAAGGAGAAACACAACAAGACACATATTACTCAAACTATCAAAAATTAAATACAAAGAAAAAATATTAAAAGCAGCAAGGGAAAAACAAGAAATAACGTACAAGGGAATCCCCATGAGGTTAACAGCTGATCTTTCAGCAGAAACTCTGCAAGCCAGAAGGGAGTGGCAGGACATATTTAAAGTGATGAAGGAGAAAAACCTACAACCAAGATTACTCTACCCAGCAAGGATCTCATTCAGATTTAACGGAGAAACTAAAACCTTTACAGACAAGCAAAAGCTAAGAGAATTCAGCACCACCAGACAAGCTTTACAACAAATGCTAATGGAACTTCTCTAGGCAGGAAACACAAGAGAAGGAAAAGACCTACAATAACAAACCTAAAACAATTAAGAAAATGGTAATAGGAACATACATATCGATAATTACCTTAAATGTAAATGGATTAAATGCTCCAACCAAAAGAAACAGACTGGCTGAATGGATACAAAAAACAAGACACATATATATGCTGTCTACAAGAGACCCACTTCAGACCTAGGGACACATACAGACTGAAAGTGAGGGGATGGAAAAAGATATTCCATGCAAATGGAGATCAAAAGAAAGCTGGAGTAGTAATTCTCATATCAGACAAAATCGACTTTAAAACAAAGACTATTAGAAGAGACAAAGAAGGACACTACATAATGATCAAGGGATCAATCCAAAGAAGATATAACAATTGTAAATACTTATGCACCCAACATAGGAGCACCTCAATACATAGGCAAATGGAAACAGCCATAAAAGGGGAAATCGACAGTAACAGAATCATAGGGGACTTTAACACCCCACTTTCACCAATAGACAGATCATCCAAAATGAAAATAAATAAGGAAACACAAGCTTTAAATGATACATTAAACAAGATGGACTTAATTGATATTTATAGGACATTCCACCCCAAAACAATAGAATACACATTCTTCTCAAGTGCACATGGATCATTCTCCAGGACAGATCATATCTTGGGTCACAAATCAAGCCTCGGTAAATTTAAGAAAACTGAAATCGTATCAAGTATCTTTTCCAACCACAAGGCTATGAGACTAGATATCAATTACAGGAAAAAAATTGTAAAAAATACAAACACATCGAGTCTAAACAATACACTACTTAATAACCAAGAGATCACTGAAGAAATCAAAGAGGAAATCAAAAAATACCTAGAAACAAATGACAATGAAAACACAACAACCCTAAACCTATGGGATGCAGCAAAAGCAGTTCTAAAGGGAAGTTTATAGCCAAACAATCCTACCTTAAGACACCAGAAACATCTCAACTAAACAACCTAACCTTACACCTAAAGCAATTAGAGAAAGAAAAACAAAAAAACCCTAAAGTTAGAAGGAAAGAAATAATAAAGATCAGATCAGAAATAAATGAAAAAGAAATTAAGGAAACGATAGCAAAGATCAATAAAACTAAAAGCTGGTTCTTTGAGAAGATAAACAAAATTGATAAACCATTAGCCAGACTCATCAAGAAAAAAAGGGAGAAGACTCAAATCAATAGAATTAGAAATGAAAAAGGAGAAGTAATAACTGACACTGCAGAAATACAAAGGGATCATGAGAGATTACTACAAGCAACTATATGCCAATAAAATGGACAACCTGGAAGAAATGGACAAATTCTTAGAAATGCACAACCTGCCAAGACTGAACCAGGAAGAAATAGAAAATATGAACAGACCAATCACAAGCACTGAAATTGAAACTGTGATTAAAAATCTTCCAACAAACAAAAGCCCAGGACCAGATGGCTTCACAGGCGAATTCTCTCAAACATTTAGAGAAGAGCTAACACCTATCCTTCTCTAACTCTTCCAAAATATAGCAGAGGGAGGAACACTCCCAAACTCACTCTACGAGGCCACCATCACCCTGATACCAAAACCAGACAAAGACGTCACAAAAAAGAAAACTACAGGCCAATATCACTGATAGATGCAAAAATCCTCAACAAAATACTAGCAAACAGAATCCAACGGCACATTAAAAGGATCATACAACATGATCAAGTGGGGTTTACCCCAGGAATGCAAGGATTCATCAACATACGCAAATCAATCAATGTGATACACCATATTAACAAATTGAAGGCGAAAAACCATATGATCATCTCAACAGATGCAGAGAAAGCTTTCAACAAAATTCAACACCCATTTATGATAAAAACCCTCCAGAAAGTAGGCATAGAGGGAACTTTTCTCAACATAATAAAGGCCATATATGACAAACCCACAGCCAACATCTTCCCCAACGGTGAAAAACTGAAACCATTTCCACTAAGATCAGGAACAAGACAAGGTTGCCCACTCTCACCACTGTTATTCAACATAGTTTTGGCAGTTTTAGCCATAGCAATCAGGGAAGAAAAAGAAATAAAAGGAATCCAAATCAGAAAAGAAGAAGTAAAGCTGTCACTGTTTGCAGATGACATGATACTATACGTAGGGAATCCTAAAGATGCTACCAGAAAACTACTAGAGCTAATCAATGATTTTGGTAAAGTAGCAGGATACAAAATTAATGCACAGCAATCTCTTATATTCCTATACACTAAGAATGAAATATCTGAAAGAGAAACTAAGGAAACACTCCCATTTACCATTACAACAAAAAGAATAAAATACCTAGGAATAAACCTACCTAAGGAAACAAAAGACCTGTATGCAGAAAACTATAAGATGCTGATGAAAGAAATTAAAGATGATACAAATAGATGGAGAGATATACCATGTTCTTGGATTGGAAGAATCAACATTGTGAAAATGACACTACTACCCAAAGCAATCTACAGATTCAGTGCAATCCCTATCAAACTACCACTGGCATTTTTCACAGAACTAGAACAAAAAATTTCACAATTTGTATGGAAACACAAAAGACCCCGAACAGCCAAAGCAATCTTGAGAAAGAAAAACAGAGCTGGAGGAATCAGGCTCCCTGACTTCAGACTATACTACAAAGCTACAGTAATCAAGACAGTATGGTACTGGCACAAAAACAGAAATATAGATCAATGGAACAGCATAGAAAGCCCAGAGGTAAACCCACGCACATATGGTCACCTTATCTTTGATAAAGGAGGCAAGAATATACAGTGGAGAAAAGACAGCCTCTTCAATAAGTGGTGCTGGGAAAACTGGACAGCTAGGTGTAAAAGAATGAAATTAGAACACTCCCTAACACCATACACAAAAATAAACTCAAAATGGATTAAAGACCTAAATGTAAGGTCAGACACTATAAAACTCTTAGAGGAAAACATAGGCAGAACAGTCTATGACATAAATCACAGCAAGATCCTTTTTGACCCACCTCCTAGAGAAATGGAAATAAAAACAAAAATAAACATATGGGACCTAATGAAACTTAAAAGCTTTTGCACAGCAAAGGAAATCATAAACAAGACAAAAAGACAACCCTCAGAATGGGAGAAAATATTTGCAAATGAAGCAACTGACAAAAGGATTAATCTCCAAAATTTACAAGCAGCTCATGCAGCTCAATATCATAAAAACAAACAACCCAATCCAAAAATGGGCAGAAGACCTAAACAGATATTTCTCCAAAGAAGATATACAGATTATCAACAAACACATGAAAGAATGCTCAACATCATTAATCATTAGAGAAATGCAAATCAAAACTACAATGAGATATCATCTCACACCAGTCAGAATGGTCATCATCAAAAAATCTATAAACAATAAATGCTGGAGAGGGTGTGGAGAAAAGGGAACCCTCTTGCACTGTTGGTGGGAATGGAAATTAATACAGCCACTATGGAGAACAGTATGGAGGTTCCTTAAAAAACTAAAAATAGAACTACCATATGACCCAGCAGTCCCACTACTGAGCATATACCCTGAGAAAACCATAATTCAAAATGAGTCAGGTACCAAAATGTTCATTGCAGCTCTATTTACAATAGCCAGGACATGGAAGCAACCTAAGTGTCCATCAACAGATGAATGGATAAAGAAGATGTGGCACATATATACAATGGAATATTACTCAGCCATAAAAAGAAATGAAACTGAGTTATTTGTAGTGAGGTGGATAGAACTAGAGTCTTCATACAGAGTGAAGTAAGTCAGAAAGAGAAAAACAAATAGCATATGCTAACACATATATATGGAATCTAAAAAAAAAAAAAGGTCATGAAGAACCTAGGGGCAAGACAGGAAGAAAGACACAGACCTACTAGAGAATGGACTTGAGGATATGGGGAGGGGGAAGGGTAAGCTGGGATAAAGTAAGAGAGTGGCATGGACATATGTACACTACCAAATATAAAATAGATAGCTAGTGGGAAACAGCCGCATAGCACAGGGAGATCAGCTTGGTGCTCAGTGACCACCTAGAGGGGTTGGATAGGGAGTGGGGGAGGGAGGGAGACGCAAGAGGGAAGAGATATGGGAACATATGTATATGTATAACTGATTCACTTTGTTATACAGCAGAAACTAACACACCATTGTGAAGCAATTATACTCCAATAAAGATGTAAAAAATAATAATAAAATATGTTTACAAACTTTTCTCCATCTCCATTACCACCATGATAGTCCAAACCACCATCATCTCTCACATGGTACATGAAAAGAAAAAAAACCTAGCTGGCCTCGGCTTTTTCATCCTTGTCCCACTCCCTATCTCCACACAACAGGAGGTGATTTCTTAACATGCAAAATTCAACATGTCCCTCTCCTATCCAAAACCCTTCAATTTGGGATAATGTCCCAAATCTCAGGTGGCCTTTGCCTACCTCTGCAGCCTTCCACTTGCTCTCTGTTTTCCTGCTCCCCCTCTGCTGGGAATACTCCTCCCGCTGCCCTCCATGTGCCTAATCCCTATTTATGTTTTAGGCTTCACTGTAAATGTTATTCTTCACAAAACCCTTTCTTAACCTACCAGTAAGATAAAGACAGACTACAAGGTAAAGACATCTTATTAGACAATTACTTTATATATATATAGGACAAATATGTGATTTATATTATTTCTCAGAGTTTTCAAAGTGAGTATCAATTGTCAAAAAGAAGGCAAAATTAAAACTGCAACACAGTAAACAGGAAAATAATAAGAGGTGGGACAAATGGCTCTCCGTTTTTGAAAAAAATGAACTTAAATTCCTAGCTCATATCTGACAACAACAACAAAAAAGGAAAAAATACAGAAATAAGAAATTTATTGACAGAGGTATTTTTATAATCTTGAAGGGAGAAAATTATTTTTAAATACAAAATGGAAGCCAGAAACATAAAGAAAAAAATTAACAAGTTTGACCATTAAACTAAAACTTTAGTAAGAAACTTTATTCTCTACTCTGAGAAAGATCAAGCTTGAAATGGTCAAAGATATATACATTCTAGCATGCCCCCTTTTTTTTGAAAATCTGTGAACAAATAAGCAGGCTATGTAAGAAATAACTATAAAGGGTGAGCCTACTTAAAAGTGTTTAATTAGTGGCCTAGTTCAATCAAGTATATTGGTCATCCAGTCCCTATTCCCAACTCTCAACCTCCTTGGTAGACGACATTCAACCAAATCAGGATTACTGATTTTTAGTAAAACAAATAAAAGCAACTTTAAGTGTCTGAAAATAATACCTGCAATGTGTAAAGACTCCTGAAGTACAAGAATGTTGTCTATTCTTTGTCCAAAAAAGGGCCCTTCTAAATTAATATAGTGAAACAATGATCCTATTTAAATGAAATATTTTGCTGACGTTAAGCATTCAAATGTAGGAGCTACCTTCATCTCTAAGTGCAAAACAGCAATCTTTTTCTTTTTCCTGATCATGATTAAGAAATGCACAGTGGCCCACTCCTCACAATTTTCTCATCTATACTTATAACTTTTTCCTAAGGAAGCCAGCCAAAAACACTGTACTTTATAAAACTGGTTTCTTCACTGTCACTCAAACCTATTTGCATGTAAGCAAAGCACTGTGCGAATACTGTTTGCACCTTGCATAATACCTGGAAGATCCTTAATAAATATTTGCTGAATGAATGGAAAATTTTAATTTCAGCAAGCATTAAGAATTGCTGTTCACAAAGTTATATTTCAGTTGTACTCTATATGCATTTTTGGATGATTAATAGTGAATTCTTAGCTTGTTGTTCATATAGCTAAAACCATTTATGTTCTAATGAGGTGGTTCCATAATCTGATCAGATTCACAAGGAAACTTTCTCAAAAGGTAGATTCCAGGCCACCCCCAGAATAATGATTCAGTTGACCTAGAACGGAAGTAATCTAGTATTCTATACTTTTAAAAGCTTAGTGACCCTGGTATCAGCCAGGTTTGGCAACCACTGGTATGTGAATATATACATTAAAAAAAATCTGTTAAACATAGAACCTCAAAGTTGAATGTGACTTTAAAAGTTGTCTAGTCAATCCAAATAGGATTAATTACTCAAAATTTCATCAGAATACAAAAGGGAAGCTATCACTGCATTTTCTGAGTGGTCTACTGACTATCTACATGGCTTGGGAATAATTTAGATTAATAAATACCTGAACTATAAAATTTGAGTTCTAGGGTATACCTAGTCTGGAAATATCTAGTAAAGTTGAATACACTTATGGTATACATTACTAGAGCCGAACAATATCTGGTTCTCCTCTCCTTCCTAGGTACACGGAAGACGATCTATACTTGAAGTTAGTACAGTTGTGAAGGAAACGACACGTGTCACCAAAGCACAGAAGAATTGATGTGAGGTCCCCACATGCTCTTTTCCCCAGCTGCAGTGACCAATGAGGCCTCGTGTTAAGATGGTAGAGCCAGAAACTTCAACTTCAACTGGTCTACCCGACCGTGGAGCATCGTCCAGTGAGAAATCTCCAGCACAACACTTGGCAAACCACTTTTGACATGTTTGATCAGTCACAGCACTTTCTCCGTACACTTGCACAAATCTTGTTGTGAGTTTCAGTTGTGTTTTTACCTTTCTTGAAATAATAAAGCATAATATGCCAAAAATGTTGTTTTTTTTCTTCCATCTTCAATATTAAAATGGCTACACAAAAATTCACTGATTTTGATACGTCTTTTTTTTAAAGGCACGCTGATATGACAGCTGTCACGTACAATCTAACAAAATTGTTTCAAATGAAGTTAAAAGACAACTAAGTGCTACTAGAGCCATCTTATGGAGAAAACCAAATGAACCTTTTGGCCCACCCAATATTTATAAAGTAATAAGCTTACAGAAGACTATGCAGAGTATGACCATTTATATAAAGTTTTAAAATATGTGATTTTAAGATGCATATACATCTAGCAAAAGTATAAAAACATGTACAGAGTGATAGATACCAAATAAATGTTAGTGGCTACTCTTTGGGAGAGAGAAACGGTAATGGGATTAGGAAGGACATAGGAAACCACAACATTATCTACTATGTTTTATTTATTTTTTAAAAAAAGATCTGAGGGGCTTCCCTGATGGCGCAGTGGTTGAGAGTCCTCCTGCCAATGCAGGGGACACGGGTTCGTGCCCCGGTCTGGGAAGATCCCACGTACCGCAGAGCGGCTGGGCCCATGAGCCACGGCCGTTGAGCCCGTGCGTCCGAAGCCTGTGCTCCACAACGGGAGAGGCCACAACAGTGAGAGGCCCGCGTACCGCAAAAAAAAAAAAAAAAAATCTGAGGTAAATACAATAAAATGATAAGAGTCAATAAAGAAAAAAATCAGGTTTCAATTCTTAGCTCTCAGTCCTACACTAAATTCCTTACTAACAGAAACTAGAAATGGGGAGGGCTTTTTTAATATAGAGAGAAGAAATCTGAGGTCAAGTTCATCTTGAGACAAGGGAAGTAGAAACACAGATGACCATGAATGCTCAGCAATTAAAGATGCCTGGTGCCTCTGAAAGAGAAGTGAGGGGTTGCATTAGAAAGAGGGGGATTAGTTGAAAGTCTGCCTGTGATGCAGAACACATCCACCTCCTCCACCGGACTCCCCAGCAGCACACAGTCAGATGACTACTTTTTTACTGGGCTGGTAAGAAACTAGAGGTTACCTGCTAGTGAAACTGACCAGAAAGTCTTCAAACTCAGGCACACCAGGGAGGGGTGTGGTATGAATTAAAATGGAGAGATTAACTGAAAGTCTACACTGAACTACTGGATTCCCCAACACACTTCTTCTGGTCAAGATGTACATAATCCTTCACCTAACAACTGTATTCTAGGTATAAAGAAATTCTTACCCAGTTCCATTTGGGAAACATCTGAGGCATTTACTGCAGCATTATATGTGGAGGCAGAGATCTGAAGGCAACCCAGGTGTCCATCCCAGGGAGAATGGACAGGCAAAATACAGTTCACATACCACTTGTGTAAACTTTAAAAAAAGGACATAGAAAACAATACCTAGTTTTCAAGAACAGGACTGTTCCTTATTGTAATCAAAGGATATACAATAAGCACATTAGAATGGTTACCCGTGGGGGAAAGGGTGACTAGAGCGGGATGTCACCCTTAAAATCCAGCTTACAATTTATAAGAAACATACTGAAAACCTAAGGACACAGAAAAATTGAAAGAGAAAGGATGGGAAAAGTTATACCGGGTACATACCTAGCAAAAAATCTTAAAAGATGTTACTAGCAGATAAAATATACTAGAGAACAAATAGAATTATTAGGAATAAAGAAAGTCACTACTTAAGAATAAATTTTTAAATTCCTAGTGACATATGTATAATTTTGAACAAATAAGTAGGCTGTAGAAGATTTGAGTAACATGGTTAACAAATTTGACTTAATTGACATACATCCATTTACTATAAACTCTGTACCCAACAAGCATAGAATAAACGTTTCCAAGTTTACTTGGAACATAATAAAAACTTGATCATATACTAGATAATAAGCATGTCTCAACAAATTTGAAAGAACTGAATAATACAGAACATTTTTCAGACCAAAATGAAATTAAATTAGAAATTAATAACAAAAAGATAACTAGAAAACCCTCATATGTTTGGAAATTAAGAAAGTATACTTCTCAAAGAAGAAATAACAGAACTTAGAAAATATTTAGAATTAAACAATAAAAAAATTACATAACAAAACTTGGACATTACTCAGGTAGTGCTTAGAGAAATTTATAGCCTTAAATGCTTAAATTTGGGGGAAAAAACCTGAAATGAGTAAGCTAACCATATCTTTAAATACGTTAGAAAAAGAGTAGCAAAATAAACCCAAAGAAGCTTTAACAAAAGAAATAATAAAGGATGGAAATAAATGAAATTTTTAAAATACAATACATACAATAAAAGAATCATCAAAACCAAAAATTGGTCCTCTGAAAGCCTAACAGATTGGACAAGCCTATGGCAAGATTTTTCAAGGAAAAAAAAAAAAAGGAAAAAACTATAAATATGTGAGAGTAGGAATGAAAAAGATGTTAGCACAGATACTATAGATAAATATTATAAACTTTGTGCCAATAACTTTGAAAATTAGATGGAATTGACAAATTCCTACATCTATAAAATGTTCCAAAGTGACTCAAAAAGAAATACAAAATGAAAATAGTCTTATACTTTTCTTAAAAGACTGTTTTTTTTTAACTATGAATGGAATTAATAGTTAAAAATCTCCCCACAAAGAAGGCTTAAGGCACAGATAGCTTCACTGGTGAGTTTTACCAAAAATAGAAGGAGCAAATAATTCCAATCTTAAACAAGCTCTTCCCAAAAAATATAAAAAGAGAGAATTCTCCTCAAATTTTTGAAGATAGCAAACCATGCAAATTTTGTCCTAAAAACAAAACAAAACAAAAAAATCAAGGGAAATTACAGGACAATTTAACTCATAAACATAGAAAAAAGCTAAACAAAATATTAGCAAGTGAAATCTAGCAGTGTATTAAAAGGAGGGTCAACTTATGTTTATTCCAGGAATGTAGGGTTGTTTAAAAAGCAGTTAATGTAATTCACTATATTAACAGAATAAAGAAACTCAGGCTATCATCTCAATGCAGAAAGTCTTTGATAAAATTTGACATCATTCATGACAAAAAGAAAGCACTAGCAAACTAGGAATAAAAGGGAACCTCTTTTATCTGATGAACAGTTTCTACAAAAAACCAACATCAAAAGACATGCTAAAATGAATGCTGAAAGTGTTCTCTTTGGTAATAGTAATAATGCAAGAATGCCTATCAAACCATTGCATTCAATATTGCACTGGAGGCTCTAGCCGGCATAATAAAACCAAAAGGAAAAAAAATGAGTATATTTAAAAGCATAAAGAATGGGAGGGAAGACAAAAGGCAAGCATTATTTGCAGGTGATATAATGATTTACAGAAAATCCAAAAGAATGTGAGTACAAATTGCTAGAATTATGAACAAGTTACACAAGAAGACTACATAGTGGATTAAAATACAAAAGCAACGTGCGTGTCCATACACCAGCAACAAACTGTTAAGAAACATAATTCAAAAAAGATATCATTTGCATGACTGTACACATTTGCCAAGAATCACTGAATTGTACACTTAAAGTGGGAGCATTTTGTTGCATGTAAATTATATCTCAAAATAACTGCAGAGAAAAAAGGCACCATTTGCAACAGCAGCAACAAATGCGAAGTACACAAGAATTAATTTAACATGTACAAGACATTTCTGAGGAAAAATTATAAAGCTTTACTAAATGGCACAAAAGGATATTTAAATAAATGGAAAGACATAACGCATTCATGGAATGGAACACTTAATATTATAAAGATGTCTGTTCTTCCCAATTTGATCTTTAGATTCAACAAATCTCTGATCAAAACTCCAACAAAATTTTATGAGGGACTCAATAAGCTGATTCTCAAATTTATATGAAAGAGCAAAGGGCAAAGAATAGACAAGACACTCCTAAAAAAGATGACTTAATCCCTTACAGTAATTAAGATAGTATGGTATTGGCATAGTGATAGACATTTTGACCAAAGGAACAGAATAAAGAGCCCAGAAACCAGACCATGCGTATTTGCAAACTACATTTATGACAATGGTGGCACTGTAGTTAAGTGGGGAAATGATGGATTATCCAAAAAATGGTAATGAGACAAGTTATTATTCAAATGCAGAGAGAGAGAAAACTGGATATTCCACATCACACCACACACAAAAATTTGTTCCAGATGAATTAAAGACATGTAAAAAGGACATCTTCAAAGCTTAAAAAGAGAGAGAAATATCACTACAATGTTGGAGCAGGCAAGGGTTTTGTTTTTTGTTTTTAATTCAAATGAAAAACACTAACCAAAAAGGGAAAAGGTTAACAAATTTAACCAAAAAATGGATTACACACAAATAAGTAAAATCTACTATGGAACACAGTGGGAGAAAAGCCTATTATTTCCCCAGGAAGAAGAAATCAATGGGAAACTGAAGGAAAAACAACCACAAAAACAGTACAAGAAAGTCAGTCCAGTTATAAAGTCAACAGGCACCCTTTTGAGCAATCTGTGGTATATAAGAAAGAAGACCCCACTGAACTCTGACGAGAAAAACTGCACAGGGATTGTGACACTGGAACTAAACAAAGGGTACACAGAATGACAGCACACTGCTTGACTCTGTAATGAATGGAATTAACTGAAAACGCTGTTATTTGGTTTTCAACTTTTAGATTGAGCCCTTAATAAACCTCAGAAGACTTAGTTATGATTATAGGAGAGAACAGAAATATTATCAGCTTTGATAATATAAAAGTAATGGCACAGATGACAGAAGTTAGGAGGCAAAGGGAGAAGGGAGAAGCAGACAGAAGGTTAAAACTTCCTTTGTTTACACAGTACAAGTCAAAAGTTACAAGAAATAGAAGTTTAAAAATTACATTCAAGAGTACAAAGGTAACTAATTTTTAAAATGGTGATATAATTATGAAAAGATGAGATGGGTTGATATGTAGAGTTATAAATGAGGTTGGTCCCTTATACCACAGAAGGAATTCAATAATGTCCAAAACGGATAAGCCAAGAAATGGTGCTCTGAATATATTATTTAGCGATATGGAGGTATCCATTAGGAGATCTAAAAACCCAAACAAAGCACAATGAAACTGGGGAGGATGTGCTGCGTTTCGTTATACGTATTGTTGTATTTTTTTCTGTATTATTGAATTTTTAATCTATATGTGTATATTATTTTATTTTATTTTATTATTATTTTTTAATCTGGATTATTATTTTTTTTATGAATGAATGAATTTTTTTTTTGCTGTGTTGGGTCTTCGTTTCTGTGTGAGAGCTTTCTCTAGTTGTGGCAAGCGGGGGCCACTCATCATCGCGGTGCGCAGGCCTCTCACTATCGCGCCCTCTCTTGTTGCGAGCACAGGCTCCAGACGCGCAGGCTCAGTAGTTGTGGCTCACGGGCCTAGTTGCTCCGTGGCATGTGGGATCCTCCCAGACCAGGGCTCGAACCCGTGTCCCCTGCATTGGCAGGCAGATTCTCAACCACTGCGCCACCAGGGAAGCCCTGTGTGTATTATTTTAATAAATATAAAGGTTTTGAAAAGTATTGAATGAAAGAGAAAGATCAGAACTCTAAGAGCTCATTTAATCAAGCTATGTAATTTGAGCTAGGTAAAGGAAAATGGATGTCTACTGCAACAGAAAAACTTCTAAATACCTGAGTAAGACTAATAATCAAAAACCTACCAACTTTATCTAGCAGAGTACACTTAATATCATTATTTAATTCAGAGGGAAGAAATCAGTTTAAAGGCTGAATCTCATCCTTCATTGTTTCTCCTCCTCCTTACTTTTCCTCTTCATTTCTCTAGCTTTTTTGTTCCCCTCCAGCTTTCTTTTCTTTAGCAAGAATATTTAACTGAAAATAAAAAACTAGTTTTATTTACAGAGTTCAGTCTTGTGGTTCCTAATTTTCTCTCAATACAAAAAGAGCAAATTAGGTTGATTTTCATTTCCATGTGGTCTAAACTAACTTTTAAAATCTCTATGGTCATTAACTGTTATAAAGAAGAAAAGATCTCTACTGCTGATTTAAGGGAAGAACACAAATAACAAAAGACAACCTTGTTAAACCCAGCACACTAATTACTCTTAATGTATTAATTTTCTGAAGGGGACCGCTACATAGGCTTCAGGGCTCAGGAGCTAGGTTTCCATGCAGATATTTATGGTGATTTAAAGAGCTGAAAGCTTTAAGTCTTAAGATCCCCAAAAGTAAAGTAAAAACCAGAAGGTGAAATGTTCATGTTAGGTGATATTCGGTTTTGACCCAAAAGAATTCAGCAAGGTTTCCATTTCAGTATAATCCACATCTATCATATACTTACACTATATTTGCAAGGTCAAGTGGTTTCTCTGGTTGTTCAGGAAAAACAGGATGAGGAGGTTCTCTGGTGGGTACACACCCCAAGGATTTACTAATTGCATGGCTCAGCTTCTTTGCAGGGGATTTCTGTGTCAAAGTAGAAAATATGGAAATAAGGAATTGAATTTTCAAAAGAATGAAACAGAATTTTAACTTAGTGACAAGAGCTGTAGAAAATATCTTTGCAAATACAAACTAAGTTGCATTACAGTCACCACTACTGAGCCTTGCAGAAAGGAACCTACAGTTGTTTCAAGGGGTTGTTTCAAGGTCGTTTGTGGCCCTTCGTTTCTGTCTTAACTCCCTCATTTCTACAATGCAGTCACACTATCCAGTTAGTGTTAACTTTCCTTTTGAACATCTCTGTGTGCCCTTTGCAGGAACTCCCTCTTTTGATGCTTCTGGATCATTCTGGTAAGATGTTATAGTTAATTCCCTGATCAGAGTCAGAAATTTTTGCTAGACTAAAATACTAAAAGGTTAAGATAATGCTGAGAGCTCACAGCTCTTGAATGTTAGCAAATTAGCTAACCCACATCCCCCCAAATGTTAAGAGAATATTCCCCAAATGAACATGAAACAGAACACTTGGTGTTAAGGGTCTGGCTGTGTATACAGATACAAATGAGTGCACTCACATACACAGGCAGCATCAGACCTGTGACTCTAAATTATGATATGCTGAAGGTACAAAAATAAGTTGGCATACTAATACATTTCCTGGGAAGGTAGAACAATACACACTAAATCCAAAGACTAGCAGGTCTAAGGTGTAATAGTAAATATGCACAAAAGTAAACAATATGCCACGACTAAGATTTGGAGAATATGAAACACATATTTAAAGGACACTTTTTTAAAAATTAATTAATTTGTTTATTTATTTATATTTTGGCTGTGTTGGACCTCCATTGCTGCACGGGGTTTCTCTAGCTGCGGTGAGCAGGGCTACTCTTTGTTGCAGTGTGCAGGCTTCCCATTGCCGTGTCTTCTCTTGTTGCAGAGCACGGGCTCTAGGCGTGCGGGCTTCAGCAGTTGTGGCACACGGCCTCAGTAGTTGTGGCTCATGGGATCTAGACCGCAGGCTCAGTAGTTGTGGTGTACAGGCTTAGTTGCCCCACAGCACGTGGGATCTTCCTGGACCAGGGCTCGAACCCATGTCCCCTGCATTGGCAGGAGGATTCTTAACCACTGTGCCACCAGAGAAGGCCCCTAATTCCCTTTAAATAATACTATTGTCTGAGATGTTCTTGGCAGGATACTAGTCGCAGAAAAGTTTAAATATTTCATTCTTCTGCCTCTGCAGTTTATTACCGTATGTACTACTTTAATCAGAAAATAGACCTTGTTTGCAGCTGTGTGTCTCATCAGTAGCACATCTCCACTTAACTTTTATATGCTGCCTACATATATTTTAACAGAAAATAAGCCAAAATCTATTTACCTTTAAGACTATATAGGGAAAGTTACTTAATACCTTGTTTATAACAGACTGAACAATACCATTCTCTTCAGAAACTTCATATATTGGCTCCAAATCACCTGCCATCATCCCCTTCAACACATTAAATTCTGGGGGAAATCTACATGTAATCTAATTTCCTGAAAATTATATGAAGCTACACAAAGCAGAAATTCTGAACTTCCCCACAACTGCTCTCCATCATCCCTTTGCCCAATGACTAGCTGTAACAGGACTCTGATTCTTCCTCCTCTGCGCCATCTTCTACACTGCCCCAGACATCATGCAGTCTTCTGCTTAAAATCTTTCAAAGGCTGATAATCATTTACAGACTAAGATCTAAATCCACGCCATCACAGCTCACTTAGGAGCTTTCATATCCGCCTCCCCCCTCTGTCCTCACCTCTCACTCCACATCAGCATCAACATCAAGCTGCTCAGTTAACCCAATGTACCATGTTCTCTTAGATCTCTGTACCTTGGCACGTGCCTTTCTGAGATCTCCCCTTCCCAATCTATGTCTCTTTAAATTTTCTGCTCATCTCTCAAGGCTGCTTATTTGCAAGCCTCCCTTCCCCTCTGAAGACTTTCCTCACTGCTCCGTAAGTCAGCACCCATCTTTCCAATCTACCCACTTGCCAAGTACACATTTCCACTGCTGCACTTTTAAATTTACATGCCTATCTCTGTTAGACCAGTGGTCTTGAAGGGTAGGATCTACATTTTATTCATCTGTGTATTTCCAGAACCTGACCTACACCAGAATATGTTATTTGAATAAATTATTTGCCTAGATGAATTTTCTAGATTGCTTTTTCCTTTTTCACATAAGTTTAATTTTTTTGAGAGTTATGATATGAGTAGGAGACTGTCAGAGGACACCAGAGAATATCTTAATTCACCTTTACAACTAAACACTACATGTGTAATCCATGTACTCATTTCGTGATTTTTTGCTACATCTGAGAACCACCTGGGCCATTAATTCATGCAGTCTATGTGAGATGGATTATAATAGCCATGAAATCACAGGTTTCATGTGTATATTTTACCATAAACATTAAAATAAGACTGTTAAAATAAAAAATGTTTCCCTTTGTATCACCTAATATTCTCTAGCAGCATGCTTGTTGTGCTTTCAAAAATACTGCTCCAAGTCAAGGTTTAAGATTAGATCCCATTTCAAGTCTCAAAAAGATAGAGAGAAAGGTAAAATCAATACATCAATACATCAAAGCCAATTCCACGTAGAGTACATCAAGAGATGCTTGATATGTATGGGAAGGAGAAAAAGACTGGAAATAAACATATATAGGAATTAACTAAGGGCTAGGATCAAACCAAAAAGAACATTATTCTGAAAATTTAAAGATAATGCAATTCAATTAGGTTGTCTAAATAGGTAGATAAATGATTTCCTTAAAAAGACCTCAACACATGAATTACAATATGGGCCTAAAGTGATTTCATTGTGGAGCTACGTTAGGAAACTAAGATTAACTAAGTGTGTGAGCAAGAGTTCGAAAACCACTATAAGTGCCAAAACAGGGACATTACCTCTTCTGGCTACTCGGCCCCCAGGACAATGCCCAGGACTTGATAGTCAGTCACTAAGTATTTACAGAAGTGCAGGGAGTGAGGGAGGAAGAAAAGCAATCCAGGTGTAGGGACTGGTGACTCCACACTTCGTTTAAGCCACTAGGCCAGAGATGTTCTGACAGGTCTTTCTTTGTACCTTTCCCCTCACTTGAACCCTCACAATGATATACAGGGAGGCCTTAACCTAGAAAATCAGATCTCCTCCAAACCCTCTTAGGCAATGATTTTCAATCTTTGTGCATTTTCAATACCTTCATCCACTTTACCTAATTTCAAAACATTTCCTACCATCTCTCGAAAATATTACAGGTTACATAATTCAAAAAGAGACATGTACCACAATGTTCACTGCAGCACTATTTACAATAGCCAGAACATGGAAGCAACCTAGGAGTCCATCAACAGATGAATGGATAAAGAAGGTGTGGCACAGATATACAAAGGAATATTACTCAGCCATAAAAAGAAACAAAATTGAGTTATTTGTAGTGAGGTGGATGGACCTAGTCTGTCATACAGAGTGAAGTAAGTCAGAAAGAGAAAGACAAATACTGTATGCTAACACATATATATGGAATCTAAAAAAAAAAAAAAAAAGGTTCTGAAGAACCTAGGGGCAGGACAGGCAGACGTAGAAAATGGACTTGAGGACACGGGGAGGGGGAAGGGTAAGCTGGGACGAAGTGAGAGAGTGGCATTGACATACGTACACTACCAAATGTAAAACAGATAGCTAGTGGGAAGCAGCCGCATAGCACAGGGAAATCAGCTTGGTGCTTTGTGACCACCTAGAGGGGTGGGATTGGGAGGGTGGGAGGGAGACGCAAGAGGGAGGGGATATGGGGATATATGTATACATAGAGCTGACTCATTCTGTTATACAGCAGAAACTAACAACATTGTAAAGCAACTCTACTCCAATAAAGATGTTAAAAAAAATAAAATAAATAAAGTAAGGTCAACGTGGAGAAGAAATTACGGGTTACTTTAAAAAAGAAAACTTCAGAAGCATATAAAATGTGGGTGTACAGTCTAAAAAGTAATAAAACAAATACCCATCTATCCACTATTCTGCCTGAGAAATATACCATTATGGTCACTTGGAAGCCTGGCTGTGAGCCCTTATCTAATACAGCCCACTCCCACCATATCCGCACCTCTCCTGGTTATCAGTATCCTGGATTTTGTACTTATCATTTCCTTGATTTTACTATTTTATCAATTATGTACTATAAAAAATACATGATTTATTTAATACATGCTTAAAACCTATACAGATTTACATATGTATTTTTTTCTGCAACTGGCTTCTTTTACTCAAAATTATGTTACAATTCATCCATGTTGATGCATATGTTGATAAAATTCACTCATTTTTTCATGGCTTGATTGTATTTCATTGCTCAGTTACATCGTAATTTATATATTTGGGTTGTTTCCCTTTGTTCCCTCTCAGTCACAATGCTGCTATAAAACTTTCTTGTCCGTGTCTCCTGCTGGCCACGTAAAAGAATTTCCTAAGAGTGGAATTATTGGGTCATAAATTATACACATTCAGTGTTACTAGGCATTGCCAATTTGCTTTTACAAAGTGGTTACGCTAATTTCCACTCCCATCAGCTATGTGAGGGACTTCCTGACTCTACATTCTGGCCAACCCTTGTTACAGTCAGACGTTCTAACATTTGCCAATCTGGTGGGTGACAAATGTTACTGTGCTTTTAATTTACAATTCCCTTATTACTAGAAATACTGAGCATCTTTTCCAATGTTTATGGGCCATTTGTATTTCTTTGTCTGTGAAATGCCTGTTCCTGTCTTTGGCGTAGTGTTTCACTGGGTTTGTCTTTCTCTTATTGATTTGTAAGAGTTCTTTATATTTTTGTATTTTGACTGTACAGAAGTTATATCTTACAAACAACTTTCACTTTAAGGTTTTTCACTCTATTGTTTTTAATGAATGGTCATCTTTAAATATACAGTAGTCCCAAGTTATTAATCTTTTCTTTCTTATTTTGTGCCTTTTGTATCTTAAGAAATATTCCCCTCCCTGATGTCATACGTTATCCTCCCAGATTGTCTTCCTTATTCCATAATTTTTATCTTTCATATTTAAGTTTGAATCTACTTAGAATGATTTCTTTGATAGGTATAAGGAAATAATCCAATTGTATCCAATATGGATAATCAGTTGCTTCAGGATCACTTAATAAACAATCCATTCTTCTCCTGCAAGATAGATATTCTACTTCTGTCCCTGTACCAGTATCATGATGATTTAATTGTTACAGTTTCCTCTTATCTTTTCAGGTAGTACCAGTGCCCCAAACTTTCATCCTTCATCAGGAGAGTCTTTGTTATTCTTGACCCTTCACACTTTCACTTAAATTTTACCATCAGTCTGTCCATTTACCGAAAAAAAAAAATCCTGTTGGTATTTTGATGGGAACTGATCGAATATATAGACAATTCTGGAGAGAACTGACATCTTCACATGTCAGTTCACACACTGAACATTCCTTTCCGTGAATATGTTCATCTCCTCACGTATTTAGCCTCATTTTTTTTTTTTTTGGCCACACCATGCAGCTTGCGGGATCTTAGTTCCCTGACCAGGGATCGAACCCGGGTCCTTGGCAATGAAATTGCGGAGTCCTAACCACTGGACCCCACTAGGGAATTCCCCTAAGCCTTTTAAAATATCTTTCAATAAAGTTATAGATTCTTGTTCATAAAGGATATATGTATCTGTTATTTATTTCTAGTTATAGAAAGATTTTATATCCAGAAACCTTGCTCTCTTATTTATTTTTTATTTTTTTGCCATATGTGGGCCTCTCACTGTTGCGGCCTCTCCCGTTGCGAGGCACAGGCTCCGGACTCGCAGGCTTAGCGGCCATGGCTCGTGGGCCCAGCCGCTCCGCAGCATGTGGGATCCTCCCGGACAGGGGCACGAACCCACGTCCCCTGCATCGGCAGGCGGACTCTCAACCACTGCGCCACCAGGGAAGCCCCATTGCTCTCTTATTTTTAAAAATTTTGGTAAAATACACATAACATAAAATTTACCGTCTCAACCATTTTTAAGTGTACAGTTAAGTAATGTTAAGTATATTGGCCATTTAAATGTCCATTCCTTTACCCAATTTTTTAATGGGTTATTTGCTTTTTATTGCTCTTAAGTTATAGGAGTTCTTTATATAATCTGAATATGAGCCCCTTATCAGATATATGATATGCAAATATTTTCTCCCATACCATAGTTTGCCTTTTAACTATGTTGATGTGTCCTTTGATGCACAGGAGTTTTTAATTTTGATGTAGTCCAATTTATCTATTTTTACTTTTATTGCCCCTACTCTATTTTAATTCTAATGATTTGGAGATTCTTTCAATCTTTCTACGGTAACAGTCATCATTAAATAATGATAACTTTGTTTCCTTCCAATTAAAATACCTTTTATCTCTTTTCCTTGTTTACTCTGCTGCTTTAGGACCTCCAAGAAAATGTTGAATAGAAGTGGTGATAGCAAGCCTCCTTGTTTTGTTTTCAATCTTAAAATCTTAAGATTTCAATCTCAAAACAAATACTCTTGACATTTCATCAGTAAATATAATGGATACTATGTTTTTATAAATATCCTATATGTATTAGGTTAAGGAAATTCTTCTATCCCTAGATTGCTAAAGTGCAGTGTGTGTCTGTGTGGATACGAGGTTTTAATCACTGTTTTACATGTCTTTTGAGATGATTATACAGATTTAATCCATCAACTTATGAATATGGCTAAATTATAATAATCTATCTTTAATTGCTGGAATAAAACCAGTGTGATTATGATCTTTTGTATACACTGCTGAGTTGAGTTTCATAATACTTTGTTTAGGTTTTTATTTGCCTTCATTAGAATGGCTTGTAATTTTCCTTTCCTGTTGTCCTCATAAGGTTTTGGTACCAAGGTAGTTCTAGCCTCAAAAATGAAATCAGAATGCTCATTATTTTTTCTAGAATCTGGGAAATTTTTATAATACTGGAATTCTTTTCTTTGAATGTTTGTTGAAACTTATGTAAAGTCACTCAGGCCTGGTTGTTTCCTTTGTATAAATATTTTAAGCTACTAATTCAAATTCTTTAATGATTATACTAATATTTGCAGGTTTTATTCTATCTTGAATCAGTTTTGGAAAGCAAGGTTGTTTTAGGAGTTTGTTCATTTCAACTAATCTTTCAATAACCAATGTACAGTTGTTTTCTTATCTTTTTGTTATTGATTCCTAGTTCAAATGCACTATAATCGACACATTTTTTTCTGGGACTTCATTTATGTGGTCAAGTTTTGTGTGTTTGAAAAGAATGTGCAATCATTAATTGCTGGATACATTTGAATTTTCTACATTCTGTGTTTTTTGTCTAATGATTCTAACAAGTGTTGAGAGAAGTGCGTTAAAATTACCCATTTTAATAATGTATTTTTAATTTCTTACTGTGCTCTTATTAATTTTTATTTACACATTTTAAAGCTATGCTATTAGTTGTATATTTATGTATAACTTAATTTCATCTTTTGTAAACTTTACCCCTGGTGAAGATTTTTTTATTGTATTAAAATATACATAACATGAAATATAACATTTTAATCTCTCTCCAAAAGATTTTTGCCCTGAAATCTATTTTCTGAGGTTAATATAGTTTCACCAGTTTTCTTTTGGTTAGTTCTTGGCTTGGTATGTCTTTTTTTTTTTCTTTTTTTCTTACTGAGATATAATAGACATACAGCACTGTATAAATTTAAGATGTACAGCATAATGATTTGACTTACATACATTATGAACTGATTACCACAGTAAGTTTAGTGAACGTTCATCACCTCATATAGATACAAAATAAAAGAAAAAGAAAAAAATATTTTTTCCTTGTGATGAGAACTTATAGATTCAAGCAGAAACATAAGCCTATTAAATCCCCAGGAGAAGTCAGGAACCTCCTCTAACTCATTTAATGTGAACATTTTACCACCGTCTTAAACAGTATCTGTATTCTCATCCGGTAACTTCAAATCCTTTAACTCTAACCATGCCCCAACTATATTAATGTCATAGTTGATTAGTACTTTAGCTGCATCTTATTTTAAGACCAATAAAATTATTAGTCATTATTATTTACATATAGTGCTTATTTAAATTTACTCGCATTTGCCAATTCTGCTGTGCACCATTTCTTCTTATGTTCCATTTCTTCCTTATTGCTTCAATTCATTTTTTCCCCAAAACATATCCTTTGTTAGTTCCTTCAGCAATGGTCTATTGGTGACAAACCCACTGAAACTTTTTCTGAAAATATATATTCCTTCTTTGCTCTTAGATTAGATAGGTATGGAATTCTAGGTAGCCCTTTTCATTCTATCCTTCAAATCCTTCAATTGCCTGTCACATTTTCCATTCCCCTATATCTGTGTTCAGTATTCTGTATCCTGGTTTATTTCCTCAGACTTATTTTCCATTCCCTAATTTTTGCTGTAGCTGTCTATAATTTGCTATTTAACCCCTCCATTGAGCTTAACCTTATTATTTTTTATTTGTAGAAATTCAATTTGTTCCTTTTTCATCTTGACTTGTTCCTTCTTGAAATGTCACTATTCCTAGACTTACTCCTTTAATTTTTAAAATGTACCATTTTCTGAAGTCTTTGGCATCCTAAAGCTACTGTTTGTTGTGTTTGCTGATTCTCTCTCATAGTAGATTGTTTTATAATTGAGTTTGCAATATTTGATGATAAGCTCACCTTAAGCAGAGACTCTTTTTTGTATGGGAGTCCTATTTGCATTATCTCCGGGCCAGTGCAATATTTTTAGCCCCTCTTTCACAAGGAGGCAGCCCTTCTAAAATTCCAGCTTTTACAAAAATACCAGTTCTACTCACCTTGAGTGGACCCAAGTTACATTTCCTACTCCATGGAGGCACTAACCCCAACCACTGGCCTAAATCCAGTATCCCATTTGATAAATCCTGGGGACATCACAATTTGGGGTTGAATTTTTGATAGCCAGGAATTTCTCTTTTATTCAAGTTCAATTCTGCATTTCAGTTTTGTTATTATATTTCATCCTACATGCATGTTTGTCACTGGGGATGGGAGGCTACAATTAGCTTAGTCTACCTTTACCCTGAACAAGATGGGAAGCTATTGGAGTGTATTGAGCAAGCAAGGATCTGATTTTTAACAGGATCATTCTGGCTGCTATACTTAGAATAAACTGAAGGTAACAAGGGCAGAATCAGGAATACCATTTAGAAAGCCTCGGGAGTAATTTGTAAATGTATAAATTTATACACATATATACATACTTAAACATGCAGTGTTATCAAGAGCAGGACAAACAGGCTTATAACTGATACCAACTCTTACAAATTATACTTTTTAGCATTTTAAATTCCCCACCTATGTCCGTTCCAATGTTGTTTGCCTTGTTTTGTCTCATATTAATGTTTTATACTACCTTTTTCATCCCTTTATTATCATCTGTGTATCTTCTCTGAAATAGCATGTGGTTTTTGTCATTTTGATAAATCTGAGAGTTTTTATCATTTTAGTAGGTGAGTTTAATTCACTTTCATTTATTTTAATTACTGCTATGTATGCTTAAATGTATTCCTAACAACTTATTTTGTGTTTTCTATTTTACCATGATTTTCTCTTTTTCTATTTTCCTGTCTTCTATTGGATTGGTCAAGGTTATTTTTGCTACATTTTTTCTTCTAATAGTTTTAAGGTTTATATTTTATATCTAATTCTTCAAGTAGTTACCCTTAAATTTTTTATGCATATTTAAAATTATAGTTTCTTACAAGTTAGAATTAATTACATTTTATTATCCTCCTCCTGAAATCTTTAGTGTGCTTTTAATTCCCTTTATCACTCCCCCAGTCACAAATTCCATGTTGCTATTTTTGTTGATTTAAGTTACAACTTACTAAAAGTCGTCATATATTTTATAACCAATATTTATTTATATTCAATATTGTTTTTTATTTCTCTGCTTCATTTTTTTTCTTAAATCCCATTACTACCTTCTTGATTCATTTTTTTTCTTACTGCAGTGTATCTTTAAATAGTTCTTTCAGCAAAGGTCTTTCAAAGTCCTTAAATTATGAAAATGTTATTGTAGTGTCCTTGCTGTTGAAAGACAGTTTGGGTGAGAACAGAATTTTAAGTTCAAATTTATTTTCTCTCAGCACCTTGAAGACATTCTGCTGTTGTTTCTCAAAACCAGTGATAAAGTCTAAATGTCATCTGGATTCTTATTCTTATTCTTTTGTAGACCATCAGTCTTTCCTCTCCACTGTCACCTAGGAATTTCTCTTCATCATTATCACTAGGATGTATGCAGGTGCTGACTATGCTGTTTCTTTTTAAAATGTATTCCTCTAGTAGGCCTTCTACCTAAGGGCTCATACTTTTTCAGTTTTGGAAATTTTTAATAAATTATTTCTTCAAACATTGTCTCTTGTCAATTTTCTTCACTTGCAACTCCTATTAGATAAATATTGGAACTTCTACATGAATCTAAATGCTTCAATCTTTGTTTCATACTATCTTTTTTTTTTTTTTTTTTTTTTAAAGGATACTCTCTTACCTCTTGATGCTGTTTTGGGAGAATCTCTTGCCCTGATCTTTCAGTTCAACAATCTGTTCTTTAGCTATATCCAGTTTGCAATGCAGCCCATCCGGTGAGTTTGTTTGACAACTACGTTTTTCATTTTCATTATTTATAGTTTCATAACTTCCACTTCTTGTATTAATCATGAAAGTCTATCCCTGGTCCTCTAAGAAAATTAGATTGACCTATTTTTAAAGTTTCTTTCTGACTGTTCTACCCCACAGGGTGTAGTTCTGCTGTTTATATTTCACTGTGCTAAGCTTCCTCTGGGTTTTCATGGCCGTGTAAACATCTCCCACGGGACTGCTCACTTGCCATCTTAGCCAATAGTGGCATCCTGGCCAGAGGCCGCATGCTGAATCTGTTCTGACAAAATCAGCAGAGAGCTTCAGGGTCCTGGCAGTAGTGATGGCCTCAAACAGGCAGTGTAAGCAGTTCCTTTCTGCAACTTCTCCTTTAATGTATAACTCCTTCACTTAAAGATGTTTTATTGCTTCAGGTCAGGAACATTCCTTTTCTTTTCAATCTTGAAAGGGAATTTATTCATCAAATTAATTCTTTATCATTTCTATGGGTTTGGTGCAGAAAGGGTAAGAGGGAGTATGTGTTTGGTCAACCATCTTGAAACTGGATCTACCGCTACTCTAAATATCATTTCCCTGCATTCTCTTTAGCCTCTTTCTGGAGTTCATATTAGATGGCATTCCTCAATCTAACTTCCGTGTCTTAATTTTTTTTTCTATTACTGTATACCTTCTGTGATGTGCTTAGGAACAATTCTCTGCTCCAGTATCCAGCTCACAAATCTGCTCTTAAGCTATAGACATGGTTAAAGAGCCCATTTAATGAATTCCTTATTTTGACAATCAAAATTTTAATTTCCAGTATCAATACTTAGTTATTTTTGGTAGATAAAATAACTCCTCATATCTCTCCAAGAGTTCAACTGTACATATTTTTAAATCTAGTTCTGCTTATTCTATGAATTCTATGTCCAAAATAAACTCTTCTGTTATCTCCTTTGCATGGCAGTTTTTAGTGATTTTTAATGAAGTCATCTTTGTAGTTAAGGCTCTCTGTTGAGACAGTCTACTCTATCTGTGTGCACTGCTTACTTGGAGGGGAGAAGTAGGACTTGTTTTCAGTGAGAGTGAAGGAGGGACAGAAGGTGACACCTCATGGAAAAGCTTTGTATTTAGTCTTATGAACACGGGATCCCTATTCTCCTGGACCCCAGCCCTGCCTCTCCAACCTAAAGTCCTATGTACACTACATCTGCCGGCAACACCTGCATCACCAGGCTATAGTACGTACCAGAGTCACTCTGTCACTTGCCCTGAGCCCCTCTCAGCTGCCCATATCAACTATTTCCAAGCAGGAACATTCTAGATGCTACTCCTATCCTGAGAAGCAATAGTTTCCTGCCCTTGTTTTGAAACAAGGTTTTCTTTTGTAAACTGATCCCATACACTTTTCATGGGGGTTCTGCACATCTGGGACCTGCTGTGGGTTTTCCTTCTTTTTTTCCCCTCTAGTGTACTTGCAAATTATTTTTAAAATTCTAATCTATCATTTCTAAGTATCGGAGGCAAGATGGAAAGGTGATAGCATGTCCTCAGACCATCACCCTAAAATGGAATTCCCAGTTCTTTTTTGTTTATTAAAGTTTATTTAAAATGTATTTTGAAAATTCATAATATCCCTTATGATATATTATTTTTAAAAGGATTCAGAATAACTGCTTTAGAAAGTAAAAAATTTACAGTTGCTAAGCTCCAGTTGAACTTAATTTGTAAAGCTATAATTCTGACTGATTAATGTATGAGAGAAATGTAATCCATGTAATTTTTATTATTCTTCCAAGATTTAAGAGTATGAGCTCTCTGACAGTTATGAGAATATAGCTAGGTAGAATAAAAAGTAATCAGTTCACATATGGCTTCTGAAACATGCTTATAAATTACAACCTCTTGACCCACAAAAAAGGAACCACCGTTATCTCAAATGGTTCAATAATAGGTGAGGCTGGAGTTACGTAAAGAACAGCAGTAACTTGGTTTTTGAGCAGCAAATCGCTTCAGCTTCCTTTTCAAGAAAAAAAAAAAAACGAATACAGATTTGTTGGAATTCAACATCAACAGACTGACACTGCTAGGTGTGCCATGACAGCCAATATAGTATTTATGGTTCCATACATACCAACCCTGGGTGTGGGAGGGGTACCCTTGAACTACCAATAATTGCCACATTAAGCATAAATAAGATACAACTGAAAAAGCTGTGAATGTGTATAGGCAAAAACAAAGTTCAAGGCCAGACTTTGCTCCTAACTGAGCTGTGATATCCACCTGGCCTGGCATACCATTTTGTGTTGGCACTCTTACCAGTATGAACAACAGGGGAAATGCTGCACTGAGAACTGGACTGCCCTTTAAAACGTCAGTTTGATGACACGGACAGAATTTCCTTTCTCAAGAGCTTTAACTGGCAGTTCATATTCCCATCTTCTTCAAACAATTTGTTAAGAGTTTTGTTGCTCCGTAAGAGAATTAAAAGTAACATACTCCTTACAAATGAAGATGTGAATACATGGTAAAGCTCATACACTGCTGGTGGGAGTGTGAAGTAGTAAAGCCACCTTGGAGAGCAACTTAGTAAAATCTAGTAAAACATGCACACTCCTCTGGACTAAGGAATTCCACTCCTAAAAATTACCCTAGAAAAATTCCCCAGGCTGCACAAGATGATCTGTACTAGAAAATCCACTAAAGCTTTGTTTGGAAAAGTAGAAAATTAGAAACAAGTTGAATGTCAATCAACAAGAGAATAAATTAAATGTGGCATATTTATAGAATTGAATTTTATATGGCATTGAAAATAACCATATCAACATGGAGATCATTTTACAAACAATGTAGGTGAACAAAGGAAGCTGCAAGAGGATATATGTAATATGACACTATTTTGATAAAGTTTAAAAATATGAGAAACAACGCTATATATTTTAATGGCCACATACACATGTGTAACAAAAAATACGAAAATATCAGTATGAATGGAAATATTGAGTACTAAATTCAAAATAGAGGTTACCTCTGAGGAGGGAGGAAATGGGTATATACTATGGACCTCTTTCCACATCTGAACATATAAATCTGTTTCACTTACTTTGACTGCTACACAGAATTCCACAACTATAATTATATATATATATATATGTATGTATATATACCATAATAAATTTAGCCATTTTGTTACTGTTGGAGATTTTGGCCATCTCTTCATACCAAAATCCTAATATACTTGATGCAAGGGTCTTTGTGGGAGAAGTCCTATATAGGGAATTGCTGAGTCAAAGTTTATATGCATTTAAAGTTTTATTTCTCAAATATTGCATCAATTCACACTCCTACCAACAATCTTCTAGAGCCCTCTTCTCTACACTCTTGCCAAAATGGAATATTATCAACCTCTCACACTTTTTCAAGTCAGGAAGACAGTCCCATGATCAAAAGTAGTTTAAAAACTGGAACAAGTGGGAGATGCCCACTTTATAATGTTCTTTAACAAACACAGGGGTATATAGGCTAATAATATACTAAGGAATTATGAGATAACAGAATATACAGACAAATGAACAGATAGTTATAATAGCATGGTAAGTGCCTTAAAAGAGGTATTCAGCGTGCCACAGCAGAGCATGAAGAGACATATAAATCAGCTTGGGAATCAGGAAAAGAGGCAATGGCTGAGCTGAACCTCAGAGGCTGAAGAGAAGTTGGCATGGGAAATTTGGGAGGATGGGCAGGAGGGGAGACAAAGGGAGATAGAACAACAGATTCAAAGACATAAAAGTAAGAAAATATGGTAGAACAAGCAACTGGAAATAGTTCAATACTGTCATAGTGCTGTCTATGAGTTAAAGCCATACACAAAACTGAAGACGCTTTCAAAATGTCACTCCAGGGCCTCCCTGGTGGCGCAGTGGTTGAGAGTCCGCCTGCCGATGCAGGGGATACGGGTTCGTGCCCCGGTCTGGGAGGATCCCATATGCCGCGGAGCGGCTGGGCCCGTGAGCCGTGGCCGCTGGGCCTGCGCGTCCGGAGCCTGTGCTCCGCAACGGGAGAGGCCACAACAGTGAGAGGCCCGCATACCACAAAAAGAAAAAAAAAAAAAAAAAAAATGTCACTCCATAAGATAAAACCCATGTGTTACAAATCATCTCTGATTTAGAAGCTGCTTCTAGAATACATTGAACAGATAGTTCTCTGGCTAAATGCAGCGACAGATTGCATGGCAGGATAGAATGAGGAAGAAGAAGTGTGACCAGTACTTCAGGTCTGGGTAAACAAAGGGTCTAGTCAGCTAAGACAAAACGGAGCAGAACCCTTGAGTACTATGGGAAAAGATTTACAGGCAGCCAAAGTGCCCCAAAAGGGAGGCTGGAGGTTGGAGAGAGCATGAAGGTTGGAAAACCGAGAAGACCCACCAAGTGCTTCTTTGTATAGCAGCACTCTCTGGGGCCTGGAGCAGAACAGGCACTGGAAATGTTTACTGAATGATTACCAGGGCAGAAAGCTCTCTGCCTGGCTGAAATTCCCCCCTGGATGATGACACCTGGGCACCCGCTATCTCCAAAGGCTGTCACAAACACTGCCACAGGTGAAGGCAGGAACGGAGCCAGAAGTCAATTAACGTCACACATGACACAGATGCTCCACAGCCAGGAACCGAAGACCACCACCACTATTACTTAGTTCTGAAACAGTGTTTCCCAAAACTGTCTGAAGATGTAAAAATTCCTGGGGTATTTGTTTCAAAATAAAACAAAACAAAACAAAACAGATTCCTCTAACTCAACCCAGACCTACTAAGTTAAAATTCCCAAGGGTAGAGACCTGGTACTCTGTATATTTAACAAGCTGCCCAGCTGATGCTTTTCAAGCCATTTTGGGAAGCACTGATCTAGAAGTTCTTGCCAAAACAAAAAGGTTAAAAAAAAAAAGGTGTAACTACTGGAAAATGATTGTTACTGTTTCCCACAGGCAATATAGTTATCTACTTAGAAGTCTAAGAAAACTGACTGAAAAAATTATTAGAACCATGTGTTGACAGAAAAGCTACTGAGACTTCAAGATGGAAATGTCCATAGGACCACTGAATATAGGAGTCTTAACCTGGACCAGAAGCCTCGGCTGGAATTAAGAACTACAGAGGGGGGCTTCCTTGGTGGCACAGTGGTTAAGAATCCACCTGCCAATGCAGGGGACACGGGTATGAGCCCTGGTCCGGGAGGATCCCACATGCCGTGGAGTGACTGGGCCCGTGCGCCACAGCTACTGAGCCTGCGCTCTAGAGCCCATGAGCCACAACTGCTGAAGGCCACGTGCCTGGAGGCCGTGCTCTGCAACGGGAGAGGCCAGCCAATGAGAAGCTTGTGCACCGCGGCAAAGAGTAGCCCCACTCGCCACAACTGGAGGAAGCCCGCGTGCAGCAATGAGGACCCAACGCAGCCAAAAATAAAAATAAATAAATAAATAAATTTATTTTAAGTCCCTGCAGAAGGACTTCCTTGGTAGCCCAGCGGTTAAGACTCCATGCTACCAGGGCAGGGGGCCTGGGTTTGATCCCTGGTTAGGGAACTAGATCCCGCATGCCGCAACAAAAGATTCCACGTGCCGCAACTAAAGATTCCGCATGTGGCAACAAAGATCCCACGTGCTGCAACTAACACCCAGCACAGCCAAATAACTAAATAAACAAATATTTTAAAAATAAACAAAAATAAAGTTAAAAAAAAAAGAACTGCATAAATCTATTAGTGTTGGAGGGGTTGGTTAGGGAGGGTCATCTAAAACCTGGTACGCTCAGAGGTTGCAGCAAGAGAAGAAAAGACAGCTCACTGAATCAGTGTGTTGTGCACCTGAAACTGACATAATATTGTAAATCAACTATACTTCAAATGAAAAAAAAAGAATCAGAAAAGCAGCTCAGGAGAGAATGCCAGGGAACACAATATCTGGTTTATCATAGCTAATCAAAAATTTCATAATTGGACATTTTGTAGTCACTAAATGGAGATAAAAGGTAATGAATATACAATACACGTGTATTAAGTGTATTTAGAGAAACAGTTCTACCATAAATCTGTATCTGTAGATCTCAGAATGTCCTAGATATACAGACAATAATCACTGATATATCTGAGTTAACGTAGAAACAGACAAGCAATTCACACTGCTGGGTCATACGGATTCCTCTAATCCTCTCTACACATGGAAGCTGGATACACATTCTCCAGTTCAGCTCTGGTGGCCACGTGTAAGAATCAAAAAAGATCTAACACTGGAGAAAGGGCTGTGGCTAAGATGACTGCCAGAGGAAACCGTTCACTTGAAGAAGTGCTTGGTTTCGGTTAAGTCACACATTCTCTGCAATGGAAAACCTCCCTGTCATCTCTTTACTCTAAAAATAATCAGGCTAGTTGAAAAAAACACCTTGTTATTTCATAAACTATACATCAATACTTTCTTTGATAAGTATCCATCTTTTTAAACAGCTGGGTCCATTTCAAATGTTCTGCTTTCAAACTCAGCACTTCTGCAGCTGTAAATGGGTTTAAGAATACACAGTGCATCCAAATACCACAGCAGAATGGGGGCAATATTCAAATACTGAAAAGAACAATATTTAAAATATCCCACTCAACCTACTGAAAATGCTGATAAATGCTGTCAGGATACCTCTAGCCTATTCCTCTTATCTCTTGGATGGCCCAAGAAATTCCTAATTTCAGAGGGAAGGCCTTGGTCAACGAAGCAGTCAGTTTAGCTGTGGTCAGGAGAACTTCAGGGCCATCTCCCCAGGTTTCATACCACCTTAACAGGAGTAAAGATGGGAGCCCAGAGCTCTGCTCACTCCTGGCAAGACCCTCTCCCAGTAATACTCACAGCGACAGCACCATGATCTGCCTAGGAGACTATCTGGGGCTAATTCCAACACAACCTTTATCATAGGTTATGCCTGTTTCATAAGAAATCCTAGACTCCCACTTGGATTCTCATTCCCATAAGGCTCTGCACATAGCCTCACAAGACCCCATCTCCCACTAATCCTCCACTCGCAAATCCTTCAACTTATCTTCATAGTCTACCACCAGCAAAATCCCTTCTCTGGCTGAGAATCCTCTTCTCCGAGTGTTACTTTCACATGGAAATCTGGCTTTCCCTGAAGGCCTGGCTTCCTCTGCAGCCATTCAAGTGGCAGCTGCTTTCTCTCTCATACCTCTCAAACAGCTGGATCTCCAGGTGGGGAGATGTCCTCCCAGAACCTCACTGCCATTCTCAGATTATCTCCCCTTTTCCTTAAAACCCCCGTTTTGAATTTCATGTCATCAGACCAAAACCCTAAATATCCCTCTACAGTGGAGTCCAATATTACTGTCATAATTCTTATTGATTTCAATATCCACAGAGTTGACCTTTCCCATACACTATTGTGGTCAATTGAATGGAGGACGTCCCAAAAAATATGCCCACACCCTAATCTCTGGAACTTGAGAGTATTGCCCTATATGTCAAAAGAGTAAATATTACCTTCTATGGCAAAATATGTGATTGAGTTAAGGATTTGGAGACAAAGAGTTTACCCTGGATTATCTGGGTAGACCCAAAATGCAATTACATGTATCCTTATAAGACAGACACACAGAGAAGAGAGAGAAGAGGAAGAGGCCATGTGACCAAGGAGGCAGAGACTGGAGTGAGGCAACCACAAGGCAAGGAATGCCAACAGCCACCAAAAGGTGGAAGAGGCAAAGAACGGTGTGATGGTTAATTCTGTGTGCTAACTTAACCTATGCTACAGCGTGCCCAGATAGTCGATCAAACTTTACTTTGAGTGCTCCTGTGAGGGTGTTTTTGAATGAGATTAACATACAGATTGGTAGACCGAGTAAGGCAGATTTGTCTTCCTAATGTGGGTGGGCCTCATCCAATCAGTTGAAGACCTGAACAGAATAAAGGGACTGACCCTCCCTCAAGTAAGAGAGAATTCCTCCTGCCTGACTGACTTTGAACTGGGATACTGGATTTTCTGCTTTTGGAGTTGAATTGAAACATCTGCTCTTCCTGGGTCTCAAGCCTACAGGCCTTCAGACTGGAACTACATTATCAGTTCTGGCTCTCAGGCCTTCAGACTCAAACTGGAACTACACCCTTGGCTCTGCTGGGTTTCCAGCTTTCTGACTCTTCCTGCAGATCTTGAGGCTTGTCAGCTGCCACTGCTGCATGAGCCAATTCCTTATAATAATCACTTCTTATATAATTGTAAACCCTATTGACTCTGTTTCTCTGAAGAATCCTGACTAATATAAAGGGATTCTTCCCTGGAGCCTCCAGAGGGAGTATGGCCCTGCTAACATCTTGATTTCAAATTATGGTATCCACAGACATAGAGACCAGACTTGTGGTTGCCAAGGGGGAGGGGGAGAGGGGGGGAGGGAGGGATGGGCTGGGAGTTTGGGTTTAGCAGATGCAAGCTATCACATACAGAATGGATACACAACAAGGTCCTACTGTATAGCACAGGGAACTATAGTCAATATCCTGTGATAAACCACAATGGAAAAAAACATGAAAAAGAACGTGTGTGTATATATATATGTATCACTGAACCACTTTGCTGTACAGTAGAAATTAACACAACATAGTAAATCAACTATATGTCAATAAAATAAATTTTAAAATAAAATAAAATTGTGGTGTCCATAACTGTGAGAGAATAAATTTCTGTTTTAAGCCACCAAGTTTGCAGTAATTTGTTACAGCAGCTTCCGGGAGCATATACAGTGGACTTCCCTCAACTCTCCTACAACAATGTTCCCCCACTCTGCGTGGGTCACCAGCTTCAAGTCACGTCCTAGAACACCGTATTGCCAATTACCGCACATTATCTAACATCTCCATGTCAAGCACTGCGCTCTCATACCAACTTCTCTCTCTCTAGATCACTCCTTCCAGTGCCCTCGAACAATACTTCAGCACCGATGGGACCCGTCTCCACCGAGCCTGCTACCTTCACACAGTCCCTTGTCTCCCTCATGGTCTCATTACTCTCTTCAACTGACTTATATTCCACAGCCCATTACGACACTCATGTCTTTGCATACTCTCCAGCCTCTCTCGCCAACCCTCCTCCTTTGTCACACTCTTCTGTCAAAACCCCAATTCCACCCACTCTGCTCCTCTACCCACACAACGAGGGGTAGAAGTAAAACAGACAACTACGCTGACTGGTCTGACCTTGAATTCATAACCACCAACCTCAAGTTAGTCATTCCAATCTCAGTTCAAATGTCACTTCTTAAAAAAAACGTTCCCTGACCAATGTTTAATAGCTTTATTGAGATATATAATTCACATACCATAAAATTCACCCTTTTAAAGTTACAATTCAGTGGTTTTAATATATTCAAAACAGCTGTGTAACCATAACTAATATCTCATTTCAGAAGATGTTTTCCACCCCCAAAAGAAACCCAATACTCTTTTTGCCCACCCCACTAATCTACTTGGTCCCTATGCATTTGCTTACTGTGGAAATTTCATATAAATGGAATCAAACACTATGTGACTTTTTATGTCTGGCTTCTTTCACTTAGCATGTTTTCAAGGTCCATCCATGTTTTAGCATGTATCAGGACTTCATTTCTTTTTGTTGCCTAATAATATTCCACAATGTTGACATAACACGTTTTGACAGACATTTGGCTTTATTTCCACTTTTGAGGTATTCTGGGTAATGTTGCTATGAGCATTCATGAACAAGTTTTTCTGTGAACATATATTTTCAACTCTCAAAGGAGAATTCTCAATTCTCACCTAGGAGTGGAATTGCTGGATCACATGGTAACTCTGTTTAACATTCTGAGCAACTGCTAAACTAGTTTTTCAATGGGGCTGTACCATTTTACATTCCCACCAGCAGTGTATTAGGGTTCTTATTTCTTCACATTCTCAACAACACTTGTTATTGTCAGTCTTTATTTCAGCCAACCTAGCGGGTGTGAAGGGGCATCTCACTGTGGCTTTGATTAGTCAGTTCCCTAATGACTAAGTAATGTTGATCATCTTCTCACATGTTTCTTGGTCATTTGTATATCTTCTGAAATGTATATTCAGATCCTTTGCCCGTTTTCTCCTAAAGTTAACTTTAAAAAAAACTGTGGTAAAAAACACATAAGGGCTTCCTTGGTGGCGCAGTGGTGGAGAGTCCACCTGCCAATGCAGGGGACATGGGTTTGTGCCCCGGTCCGGGAAGATCCCACATGCCACGGAGCGGCTGGGCCTGTAAGCCGTGGCCGCTGAGCCTGCGCGTCCGGAGCCTGTGCTCCGCAACGGGAGAGGCCACAACAGTGAGAGGCCCGCGTACCACAAAAAAAAAAAAAAAAAAAAAAAAAAAAAAGTAAGCTCCATGAAGGCACTGACTTTGTCCTAGCCTTTTTCTAAGTAACCTCACACCTAGAACAGTGTCTGCGAGGTAGCAGGTACTGAATTAGAATTTGCTGCATAAATGAGTTAATGAGTTAATGAAGCTGGCAGCAGAAAGTTAAGGGGGTTCCTGTCTTAAGGCTTTTGTTTTCTCTGTGTAAGAAAAGAGGTCATCTACTGAAAGACAGGGAAGAGCTGGGGTAGATGGTTTAAAAAGAATGGAGACTTTACTCCTTTATGACTTTAACTGGCTACTGCAAAGAATGGAAAAGCAAGGTGATCAGAGAAATGCAACAGGATTGCAATGCTGAGCATCAACATGTAGTTGGTGATCGTGAAGCTTAAGGTAATACTAATCTGTCCTATTGTATGGATTTCTGCAGAAGTACTAGAGAAAGCAGATAAATTAGTTCATCCGTGAATTTAGTTGACAAAGACATGGATAAAAAAGTCACAGGACAATGGAATTTATGGTACAGGAATGAAGGGCCATATCTAAAATGGTAAGGAGAGAAGAAAAGAGAAGCAAGGAATGACGGATAGACAGTGAGAGGCCCGCGTACAGCAAAAAAAAAAAAAAAAAGATCTTAGTGAGAGTGGTTGAAAAGTCAACTGGAATGATAATGGGATATCAAAGGAGAATCGGATGTCGAAATCAGTGATTTTGGAAGTAGGAGCAGTTGGAGGTGGTGAAAAGGTCCAGGGTGTAACTGAGGGAGCAGATGTCTGATGTTCAGTGGAGAAGAAGAGTGTCAGAGCTGAAGAAGTCAAGAAACCATGTGGCCAAGGTCTTAAAAGGTTTGACTACAGAGATGCAGATATCACCATGAGGTGACCATCGATCAGGTACCAAACCATCCAGCAGTGAAGGAGTATGTCCAGAAAGGGAGGAGATAATACCACCAGAAAAGAAGGATAACAGGGCTAAAATGACATGATCCTCAAAGCAGCATCTTGCTTGTATTTTTCTTTTTTAATCTAAGAGATTCAGGGTGTAAAGATCTAGAAGTGGCAGGAAGGAATGCAAGAAGGAAAATAACCAGGGTGTCAGCATTCACAGAATTATAAGCTGACCCTCAACTTATAATTGAGGTTAATCCTCATCCTTGTATCAGCCTTTCCTCTTTGAATGTAGGTGGAAGCTGTGAATATGATAAACCATCACTCCTCTGATTATGTTATACAGCAAAAGGAAGATTACCTTAGGTGGGCCTGGTCTAATCAGGTGAGCCTTTTAAAAGCAGCATTTCTTTCTGGCTGGTTTCAGAAGAGGTTTCAGAGAGATGCACTCTAGCTGTCCTGGAAGAAAGTCAACATCCATGCTGTGAACTGCCTATGAGGGCCACATGTCAAAGAACTGCGGGTAGCCCCTGGGAGCTGAGAGTCACCCTGGCTGGCAGCTATCAGGAAAACAGGGACCTCATCATCACAGCTGCAATGAAATGAATCCTGCCAACAACCAGTGAGATGACAAGAGGACCCTCAAGCCCAGATGATAACTACAGCTTCAGCTGACACTGCGATTTCAACGCAGTGAGACCTACAGCAGAGAATCCAGCCATGCCATTGCCTGGACTTCTGACGTAGATAACGTATTTATGTTGTCTTAGGCTGCTAAGTTTATGGTTATTTATTATGCAGGAAAAGAAAACTAAAACAGTGACCATAAATAGTTTACCCAGGATAATCGCCGTTTACGCATGTTGTCCCTGCATAATTAACAGTGTCCCCTTCCACTCTCACATGAGTCTGGATTATATGCTAAATTATATGGTCACCCTAACAATAATTTCACCTCCCAAACCCTAAAAATTCATGTGGATGTAGAAGAATAGATAGCCACCACCTGAAAGGGCTGCGAGAGAAGTGGAACACCTACAGGAAAGCCAAATTTCTATTAAGACAAGGGGCTAAAAGAAATGCTTAGACAACCCCACTACTGGGCATATACCCTGAGAAAACCGTAATTCATAAAGAGTCATGGACCACAGTGTTCATTGCAGCTCTATTTACAATAGCCAGGACATGGAAGCAACCTAAGTGTCCATCGACAGGTGAATGGATAAAGAAGATGTGGCACATATATACAATGGAAGATTACTCAGCCATAAAAAGAAACGAATTTGAGTTATTTGTAGTGAGGTGGATGGACCTAGAGAATGTCATACAGAGTGAAGTAAGTCGGAAAGAGAAAGACAAATACTGTATGCTGACACATATATATGGAATCTAAAAAAAAAAAAGGCTCTGAAGAATCTAGGGGCAGGACAGGAATAAAGATGCAGACATAGAGAACGGACTTGAGGACACAGGGAGGGGCAAGGGGAAGCTGGGATGAAGTGAGAGAGTGGCATGGACATATATACACTACCAAATGTTAAATAGATAGCTAGTGGGAAGCAGCCACATAGCACAGGGAGATCAGCTCGGTGCTTTGTGACCACCTAGAGGGGTGGGATAGGGAGGGTGGGAGGGCGACGCAAAAGGGAGGGGATATGAGGACATATGTATATGTATAGCTGATTCATTTTGTTATACAGCAGAAACTAACACACTATTGTAAAGCAATTATAATCCAATAAAGATGTTAAAAAAAACCCCAAACAAAACAGGTCAGAGCCACAGTGGGCAAGTCTCAGCAGTTTTTCTGAGGAGTGTGGGGCACTGACCTAAGGGACTAGATTTTGTATCTTTTGTTTCGATTTTCTTCATGTGTGCATCTTACCTCCTGCTGTAACTTGCTACAAGTAGGTATACTGTCTTATGCCTTTTAAAAAAATAGTCCTACCTAGTTTTGCACCATGTACAAAGTAGCTATTTAACTATGACATGTAACTATTTAGAACTGAACAGGGGCATGGCCAAGAAGTGTATCTTTTCCTCAATGAATACACATTATCTCTTAGAATTCTAGAGATGCGAGGAGAGGTATGCTGATCACATGAAAATGAAACATTGCTTCTGACAAAGTCAACAGTCTTAATTGTTCCAAGTCTATAACAACATAATTTACTGACTCCTTAAAGTAAATGATCTAATATCATCAGTGCCCAAACAACTACACTGGACATATGTGAGTTGCTCATTAACATTTACTTTTAAAAAAAGCAATAATATTAATAGAGATTGTTAAACAAATCCAATACTTTGTCATTTACAGATTTTGAAGAACGGGATAAGTAACTTTGTTCAGAGGTGGAGTCTGCCATCTGCTGGGAAGAAAGGGGAAATTTCCATATCATCAACTAAGTTATATAACTACCTCTACTGACAACAAACTGTACTGTGGTACAAGTGTATTGTGTATACACATACACACTTCCTGCCATGGAGCAGTAACCACATGGGAATTGGTCAAATTTCTCTTGGTAAAGTGAAGACCAGAATAAGTGGACACCTGAATGTAAGGCAAGGGGGAAGGCAGGGAATGGGAGCAGTCTTGTTTATCTCCAGCCCTCCTTCCGTATCAGGAAAGGGTTAAGAGTTTCCGTTCGGGAAGATGACAAGGTCCCAAAGATGGATGGTGATGAAGGTCGCACAACAACATGAATATACTTAATGCCACTGAACTGTACTAATGTAGTAGAAAAACATGATAGTCTCCATGGCTGAACGGAAATCCTTGATCAGAATGTAAGGCTTTATCCTCTGGGTGGCAGACTGTATTTTCCAAACACAACTGCAGGGATCTCTCTCACCACCCTTGCTCCACTGTGATGGACTTGACCGCCACCCCAGCATCATGAGGTGAAGTCCCTTCTCCTTCCCTCCAGCCTTAGAGACTGTGACCAACAATATGGCGGAATGTTGCCACATAACTTTACAGCCAGCTAAGACAAGGCCTTGCAGCTTCCCCATAGCTCTCTAGGGATGGTGGTCCTCCAGCTGCTTCCTCTGGTGATGCTCTCTCTTAAAATAATGCCTCCATGCTGTGAAAAGCACAAGCCACATTCAGAGGCCCACAAAGAGGTGGGTCCTGTTGACCATTCCAGCCTTATGATCTGAACAAGGACTTCTGTTTAAGTGGTTCATTCAGTCACAGAGACTATCATGTTTTCTATTAAATTATACTTTTAAAAATAATACCTTATTCAAACTATGCATAATATTTAGTAGGATTTTTATTGCCATATTTAAATGATCCAGATTTGGAGGAAGATCCTGATACAGTGTTGTTGTTGGTGGTGGTTTTTTTATATCACTGTTAAATGATGTTTAGCCCAAACCTTCCCCATCTCAGCAGATGGCAATTCCATCCTTCTAACTGTTTGGGACAAAATCTTAGCGCTTCCCTGGACTCCTTTCCTTTCACAAGCCACATCCGACCCATGAAGCAGATTTATGAAGTATATCCTAATTCAGCTCTTTTCATCACCTCTATTGCTAACATCCTACCATATCTTGTTTTAATTACTGCAATCATCTCTCTGAAATGGTCTGCTTCTATCTTTTCCTTCCACTGTTTACTCTTTACATGGCATCCAGACTGATCATTTTAAAATATAAATCAACTCAAGCTATTTTCTAACCAAAGCTCTACAAAGATTCCTCCTTTCACTCAGAGTAAAAGCCAAAGCCCTTACAATGGCCAGCAAGGCCCTTGCCACCTCTCTGACCCCCTCCCTACAGCTTTCCTGCTGCTCCTTCTGCTCTGGCTACTCTGGCTTTTTTGCTGTTCCCTGAATTCACATGCATACTCTTGCTGTATGGCCACGATCCTGAAAACATCTGCTCTTCCCCAGATGTCTGCAAGCAGACATCTAAGACTTTGCTCAAATCTCACTTTCTCAACAAGGCCTATAAGACTATCCCCACTCCTACCCTTGATCCCTTTTTCTGATTTCTTGCTCATGTGAGAGTCCAGTGTAAACTGGAAGAGGGGCTCTGATCCATGAATCCAGGGACCCAGCCTCCTTTCATCTAAGGACTCTGCCTGTGTTAACTAACAGAGATCCTTTCATTTGGGCTGGTGTGCATAGGGAGTGGGAAGGGCAAAGACAGAAAGAATGAAGAAGACACACTTGCTTTAAACTACCTTGACCCAGAAGTAACACAGATGACTTCCAAACACATTCCATTGGTAAGAACTAGTCATATGGCCCATCCGGCTACAAGGAGGGTGGCTATATAATCTAGTTATATATCCAGAAGAAAAGGAATACATGGATACTGGTAAGTACTTCTAATCACTAACTATCTTTCTGCTCACTTTCACTACACAAAGAACACACTCAAACCTCTCCCACCGCCCAGAAGCAAACCTGAAGCCCCATTCAGTCAGCACATCTAACTACAAGTGCAGGACCTCTGGCTCTGGCAGTTTCCTTCATCAAGACCATGTGCAGCTCCTTAAGACACAACCTATGAACTGAAAAGGCATGTGATTTGCACCTGCTCTCCCCAGTCCCAATATACAAGAGTGGGACAGGAGGAGAAGGTTCTTCCTTATCCAATAGTCTCCTTGGCCATGTGGGCTCTGGCACGCCTTCCTGAGGGGCCGTAAAACCTTCATAACCCACCTCTTTCCAGGGCAAGTTCTGGGTCCTTAAAAAGTGATTTTAGAGCTGTAATAGTCAGGCTCATGGTTCCATTGCCAACAGAATTCCCTCAAAAACTTAGCAGGCCTTTGATCTATTTGTTTCCAGTCGGTTCCATGTGCCAGTAACCACACACAAAGTTCTTCCCCAGACATGCTTCCATTCCTCTTGCTTTCAACTAACAGAAGCCACCTGGAGGCCACATGAAACAATAGGTCAGCAGTTTCCAACTCTGGCTGCAAAACAGAATCTTGGCTGCAAAACAGAACTTTCAAAAACTGCCTGTGTCCAGGTTTCGTGTACCCTGGACCCATTACATCAGAAGCTATGAAGGTGGGAGCAAGATGAGTCTGATGAGCAGCAAGAACTACACTTCATCTGATCTTTGCCACAGGACTGTCACATTTTTCTTTCAACTGAGAACATTTACTAGGTCTTTGATGCTCAAAACCTCTCTCAACTCTTATCTCTTGCTCTCTAGAAATAGTCTGTTTTTCCTTTCACTGCCCCAACTCTCAGAACTTTCTCTATTCCCTTTCATTTTTTGCTTGAAAGCTAGCCAATTCTTTCCTAAGCTCATCTCTTTCATGTAATACCTTACCAATAAGAGTCAACACACACTCTGACCTTTTCCATCGTTTGACCTAGAGTTTGCTTGGCATGAAGCAAGTCTTCCAAGTTACCACGGATGACAAATGTACCAAATTGGTCACCACTGCAGAACTTGGGTTTCTGTCTTTCCCAACTCCAACATCAGTGTCCTCATCAGCATGCTACCTGACTGCTAAGACAATGAAACAGATTTTAAGGTTTTGTTTTAACAGAATTCTACTTCCAGTACCAACCACTGTAGCAAAAACTAAAACCTCAGTACCTTAACACAAAGTTTCTCCCTTGCTTCCATCAGAGTCACACAGGTTGGCAGGATATTCCTCCCCACCCATTGCTCAAGGACCCAGTTTCCTTTCATTTTATGGTTTCACCCTCTCTGGGTCCTAATGAAATTCTCTCCATTAAGCTGCTAGAGAGGATAGAAAAGGCACCCAGTTATTAACTGTCTTGTTCTGGGAAGACATATATCACTCTGATCACATTCCACTGGTAACAGCTATTCACATGGTCCTTTTGGATACAGTGGGGCTGAGAAATGTAGTCTAGATGTGTGCCCAGCAAGAACAGGAAAACAGTGATGTTGATGAGCCCTAGTGGTCTCTTTAACACCCTTAAAATTTAAGCTCCACCAAGGCAGGAATCTTTGTCTAGTTTGTTCATAGATGTATCTCACAAGCCTCTTACAGTGCCTGGGACATAGCAGGTGCTCAAAAAATATCTTTTGAATAAATAATGAATGGACAGAATTAATTACAGGTATGGTACCATATGGCATTTTTTCCTACAATAAAGACAAATGAATGGATTGATGAATAAAAGAATGGTGAATTATACTGCATAGTTACTTAGATAAAACATTAAACAGAACTTTTGGAAAAATCAAAATAAATTTCCAAGCACCAACACTACACATATCAAATCTACAATGCAAATTCATATACAACCTGGTTAAATGCACACTAAATCCATCTGTTGTGAACACAGAGAAACATTCATTCAAAATTTTAGTACAAACACAGTGGACAAACTTCAAAGAAATTACTATTAAACTGATTACACATTTTTTTGTTAGGTGGAAATTTCTTTACTCACGACAGCCTCAAAATTCATCCATATCTTCCTCAAAGAACAAGGGCACTGCACACAGAGTCCTAGTCTTAACAAGTCACACACAGACACGTAAAAGACCTTACCAATATGCATCTACCATCATAATGCAAATACTCATCAAAATTCAGAACTAATACTTTTATGATACCAGCTTCAAAATTATGCATGCTAATAATACTTGATTTTTCCTGAACTCTTAAGTCACTATAACAAAAATAAATTAATAAACTAGAAAAAAATAACAAAGCTGAAATAAAAATAACAATAAATGGCGATAAGACTTACTTCACAAGAGTGTTGTGAGGATCAAACAGAAATATAAGAACTCACTTGTGATTTCTGTACTTTCCTTTATGTATGTTATAGATCAACAGAGTATATGAAAAACTGCTTTGTAAATCATAAAGCAATATTCAAACAGTCACTTATCTTTAAATAAATGTAAAATTCCCATTTCTATAAGGGTTTTAAATTAGCTAAATGAGCAAGTTCAAACTAAGGTGAAAAAGAAGTTCTTCATCCTCCTAGCCCCAACATCTAGAAAGAGAACTTTCAGTAGACACATTCCAGAGAATCCAATCATTATGAAAGGTAATAAGGCAAAGAGCTTTCTCAGTGTAAAGAGTTAGACTCTAAACAAAAAACAGTTGAAAAATATTAATAAGTCATTTAACACAGGGGGATACTTGTACTTTAAGAAGAAGAAAAAGTAACAATTTGAAAATCTATAAATCCTCTCTAGTCAATGAAAAAGAGAATAAACTACTGGGTTTTATTTTTTGTTTTCCCTTTGCTTGTTTAAAAAATTTTAAATAATGACTCCTCAACCAAAAGAAATATTGGAATTTACAACATAAGACCCAGGATAGGAGGTTCAGTTTAACAAAATTTTATGGGTTAGCTGTAACTGAAAAGCCATCTAATAAAAAATTATCTCTAACACATTATCAGAGATGTAGGAAGTAAAGTATACACTTGATTAAAGTTTGTTTCTTGTTTTTAACTAATCCCTGATATAAACTTATTTGCTTTTTTCTTGGTTGAGTTTTAAGACGGTTAACTAGGAAAAAAAAAGAAAATAGGAAAAAAAACTCTCCTTATTGAAGCTTTCTAATACTTAAAGTCTAGTAGGATGACTGGGCTTAAGAACCTAGATCCTGAATTATACTTATGACCCTATATATTTTTCTACCTTTTAGCAAACCAACCAACCAGCCAACAAACAAAAGCTAGAGGAAAAGGATTTAAAGCAAGGCTATAACAATTTAGGAAATAAAAATATGACATTTTTTAAACTCTGGAAATAAACTGAGAGAAGGGAAGAAAAAATGATTGATGCTAAACTTGTTACATGATTTATAAACACCACAGAAAAATCAGACATTGACCTCTACCCAAATACTGTTATTTAAAAGATGGCTTTTGAAAGTAAAGACATCAGTGTGGCAATTGTAAAATACTACCCAACTTTAGAGAGGTAAAAATTTAACTCCTTCATATCATGCAGCTTTCTCTGCAACATTTAAACCCTATAAGCATGAATAAAGTTTGCTTGAAAAAAAGAAATTTAAATCTTCCTTAAAGCTCAGAGAGTAAGTCTTCTGGGGTGGGGGTGGTACCCCCTTGTACAATTTTAGAAGAAGACACTTTTCAGACTTCCCTGGTGGCGCAGTGGTTGAGAATCTGCCTGCCAATGCAGGGGACACAGGTTCGAGCCTGGTCTGGGAGGATCCCACATGCCACGGAAAAACTAGGCCCGTAAGCCACAACTACTGAACCTGCGAGTCTGGAGTTTGTGCTCCGCAACAAGAGAGGCCGCGACAGTGAGAGGCCCGCGCACCGCGATGAGGAGTGGCCCCCGCTCACCGCAACTGGAGAAAGCCCACGCACAGAAACAAAGACCCAGCACAGCCAAAAATAAATAAATTAATTAATTAATTAAAAAAAAAAAAAGAAGACACTTTTCACTGGGAAAGGGAGCACTACAACATTCCATTTTACTGAATAAAAGGGACCATGTCAAAGGTCATAATATCTCCATCTCCTAGAACTTTAAAAACTCTCCTTTTCAAATCAAGTGATGAAGCACAACATATATGCAAGCCCCATCATAAATGTAAGGGCTAATATTTTATGACACCACATCCTTATTTGATAGGCATCTATCAGAAAAGTGGCCCTGGTGCTGTTACAGATGAAACAGATAACCGCTGGGGACACAGACTGAGACACAGAGCAGTTACCCAAGAGGAATGCTCCTTCATCTGGTGTTGGTTGCTGTGAGGGCCATTGGCATGGCCACGCCAAAAGCAATTTTGGCAGAGCTGGTAGTTGTGGCACTGCTGGCATCGGTACCGGAAACCCATCATACTCTCACACCGGCAATAGGAGCACTCCACGGGGTGGAAGACTTGAGGGATAAGGGCAGGGAGGAGAGGGGACCAGAGGGAGAAAGAAGTCATTTTCATTTGGAGAATAAAGTCAGTACAGTGGAAAACCAAATTTAACATAAAAGCAAAGGTGAAAACAAAACTAGAAGTGAAGAATCTAAATTGTCTTCAATTTAGTTAATCTAACCAGCCATTCACTGGAATAAAAAGAAAACAACAAAATTTTCCATTTAGAATAGATTACAATCCACCTGAGAAAATAACCAATTTCCTTCTTTAAAATGACATTCGTGTCTCAAAGTTTAGGTAAATAAACAAGTAAGGAGGAGAGACACCCTCATTCCTAAATTTCTCTTCCAAACCTATTTCTTTTAAGAGATGTATATTGTTAGTTGTGGACATATGTTTCCTTCACTAACATAAAATCTGTGAGAGCCAGTACGACATGCTTTATGTCTCTGCTACCTGCAAGTGGTATTTCACACAGTCCTTTGGACTGAAGGCCTCCAAATGTTTGCTGAACTAAATACTACAGGGACTTCCCTAGCAGTCTACTGGTTAAGACTCCGAGATTCCAATGCAGGGGGCACTGGTTCGATCCCTGGTTGGGGAACTAAGATCCCACATGACACACGGCACAGCCAGTAAACAAATAAATAAATAAATACTACTACATACCTGGGTGCAAATGGTTACTGGTAAAAGAGTAAGGCTAGCCATATCAAAATACTAGTTTTAGGTAAGAGTTCCAAGTATTGGCATAAAATAAGGTACTCTAACCAATGAAGGGGCAGTGGTTTGGAGAGAGGGAAACTCAGGTGTCCTGAGACTCCTTTCTCCACCTCACACAGCATCTTACCTCATGAAAAACTGCCAGCTGGCAGCCAGGATTTATAGGGTTACTGGGATTCTCTTATAGCCTGAAAGTCCAGTTTACTCAGTGGAAGTGGGCAATAAGTGCACAACTGTATATTACAGACTGTTATTTATACTTTTAAATGTTGATAGCACGATTGTTCCTCTGGCAATTCAACTCTGAACACAAGAAATGGAAGTCAAAGGAAAGAGGGATATAATATTCAAATCTTCATTTGAACAACTCTTTCTAGCACTGTGTATACAAAGGCAGTGTTGTCTCAATTATAAGGATTTTTAGTCCTACTTCCAAAAATGCTTATTAACTAGAGAATCAAGTCTCAAAACAAACAAACAACAACAACAAAACCTGAGTACTAGGTGAGAAAAATAATACAACAAGATCACTAAAGAATAACAGAAAACTAAAATCTGGAATGAGAAATCCTAAGGACACACCTCCTCTAAGAAATTTAAATTTTTGTTATCAAAATATTTCTAAGGAATAATGAAAGTGTTAATCACATAAGAATGTAATTTATAAATAATATACTACATACAAAGTCACAACAAAATGTTCATATGGATAACACTAGATCTCGACAAATGAGATCCTCTCTACTTGGGATAGTAGATATAAAATGATTTTATGAAAATGAGCTGGATCTGAAACTACAAAAACATTTAGTGCTATAAAGGTATTGTCCCTCAAAAGAACCAACACTGTAATAATTTAACAGCATAAATCTCTATCCAAAAATCCTGTTTAAAAATTTAGCTGTTTTAGTCTACTCAAGAGATTCCAGGACTTTAGGAAAATAATCTTGAATCTAAGGACTTGTGAACTGAAGCCATGACTGGGTGAAAGGCTGAGAAGTTTAAAAAAAAAAAAAAAAGGTATGAGTAGGAGGGAGAGAAAATAAAAAGAGTACGGTAGCGTTCTCTCATTCTTACAAAATGAAAAAAGAGGACTCTGCTTTTTAGTGCCGCTCAGCTATCACTTTCTCTTTTGTGGAATGAGGAGAGACAGGCAAGAGCCTTGAGAGAAGGGAGCTTCCAGAGAAAAGCTAGGACCTTTCCTTTAATGAACTCAAACAACCTAAACAAGGAGATAAACTGATAGCAATAGCAGAAAAACCTAAGTAGTTACTAAGAGATAAGTACCATTTCAATTTCAAGTGATCCAAAGATTTAAGCCAAACTACTTAGGAAGGATACTGAGAGTAATTCAGTAGTAAAGGAAAAAACTGAACATGGGTGAAACCCAGTACCAAATTCTATCTTGGCTATTTTCTTTTAAACTATTCCGAAATTTTATAGTTTTAGTGGTTGATACTGAATATATACAGTTTTTTGGAGTTATGCTTTTAATAAACTAAAGGAAAACAAGGAAGTCATGGCTAAGTCAGGTGGGTTTAAGCAGAAAACAACCATCTGGAATCTTGGGGGGGAAAAGCCTGGAGTTTGAACCACGAAGTTTTCTGACCTGGTATTACTACCTCTTGGTATCCTATCTAAGTAATAAGTCTTCCCTCCTTTTTTTTTTTTTTTTTTTTTTTGAGAAATAAATATTCCTCGTTTGAAAGCTAAAACCACAAATTCAAATGATGGAGTGCCAGCAAGTGTCAACTGGAATTTTCCATGATAATAACTAAGGACATTACAAATTCTGTCAGTTCCTATACTTCCTATAGCACAGGGAACTCAATGATGAAAGTTCTGCTTACCATTCTCAACGTGGGCAAGCCTATGCATGAGAGGTAGCCAGACAAGGCACTGGGGGGGAGGATCGGCCATCATGGTGTCTAAAAACATATTGAGCATTACCTTTTTCTGTGAAGAGAAAAAAAAACAACAAATATACTTCATATTTTTCAAATATCTCTGAACTCTAAGATTGCGTTAACTTAGGATTCTCCCAACCAAGTTGTAACGAATTATATGGGGAATTTTATAGCAAAATAAATAATATTTTGCATTACTACAGACACTGCTACACACTCTCCTATACACTGCTGCTATATTCAAATGCACTTCCACTTACATGATTTTATTTGAGTCTTAAAACAACTGTATAAGACAAATAGGCTAGGATGGAATTACCATGTTGTACACCTGAAACTAATATTGTAAGTTAACTATATTTCAATAAAACATATGAAATGAAAAAAATAAATAGGCTAGGTATTACTATCTTCATTTTACAGATGAGATAATAAAGGAGTGACGCATTTAAATGATTTGTAAAGGTCCTACCAAAATCAGGACTACAACTCAGGTGTCCTTCAAATGACTATTGCTGAAGAATTCTGAAGGAAAGTCTCAGATCCAGGACAAAGACTGCAGGCCGGGGCTTCCCTGGTGGCGCAGTGGTTGACAGTCCGCCTGCCGATGCAGGGGACACGGGTTCGTGCCCCGGTCTGGGAAGATCCCACATGCCTCTCGGAGCGGCTGGGCCCGTGAGCCGTGGCCGCTGAGCCTGCGCGTCCGGAGCCTGTGCTGCGCAACGGGAGAGGCCACAGCGGTGAGAGGCCCGCGTACCGCAAAAAAAAAAAAAAAAGACTGCAGGCCAGCACTGAAGAGACTGCAGGCCAGCACTGAATGGAGGGAGGGAGAGGTTCTCACATATATGTAAGAGGGTTAAATGAGGGTGATAACAGTAGGAAGTTACCATCCAAAGGCCCTTATACATCGCTATGCATTGATGGTGTAGTTTGAGAAATGCCTACTCGAATAGGCTAAATAAAGTTTTCCAAAGTATTTTCCATCTCAGGCATCAAAGTTACTAACGCTTCTGAGATTTCAGTGGAATCTGGGAGGAATGCGTGAGCAACGTTAAAAATAAAAACAGAAAGTCACCCAGCATTTGAATGGAGGTTCAGACATGGAAAATGCCTCTTATAATGGATATGCAAATAACTGCAATAAACCAAAATGAAATTAAAAGTGTCTACTTAAAATTGAGAAAGAAGATGCTAGGAAGTTTTTAGCTAGTCAAAGGTGGTTAATATACGTTTGTATTATATCACTTATCATAAATGTAATGTTTAAATTAATGTTTCTGTATCATCTTATATTTGTTAAAAATTACACTTTTTACAAATCCGCTTATAATCCTAATGATACTTTCCCTCAAAGTTTTGATTCACCTATCATGGAGTTTTTTGTGGTTTCTTAGATCTTCAAGATGAAAAGGAATTATGCTTGATATCTCAGAACTCCCTCATAAATACGCTCAGGATCAGTTTCCAAAAGTTGTCCTAAGTCATACTATAATCTGAAGTCCTCCAAAAGCATGAGGAATGAAACCAGAAGAACTGTGTCCCAGTGCTCTGTCTTCCATTAACTACGTGATTTGGGGGAAATCACCTAACATCCTGGTTTCAGTTTTCTTATCTCTCAAGGGCTAGAGCAGTGGTTCTCGAAGTATGGTCAGAGGTCCCCCTGCAAGGTTGCTAAAACATTTCCAAGGAGCCCATGAGGTCAAAACTATTTTCATAATAATACTAAGACATTATTTGCCTTTTTCAATCTGATTCTCTCATGACTGTACAGTGGAATGTTCCAGAGGCAACGTGGCACATCCACAATTATCTGCAAAAGCTTTTAAAATATTCCTCTCTTTTCCGACTACACAGCTGTCTGAGACCAGATTTTCTTTCCATACTTTAACCAAAACAACATATCACAACAGATTGAATGGATAAGCAGATATGAAAACCCAGCTGTCTTCAACTGAGCCAAATATTAAAGAAATTTGCAAAAAATATAAAACAATGCATTCTTCTCGTTACATTTTTTTGCTTTGGAATATCCACTTTTCATAAAATATATTATTTATGTTAATATGTAATCGGTTTATCATTGTTCTTTTTAAATGATTTAATATTTTATAATTTATCAGTTTTGATTTCTAATATGGAAATACTGATAGATATAACTCATATAAACAAAATCTCTCTGGGGTGCTCAAATATTTTCAGGGGTGTAAAAAGGTCCTGATACCAGAAAGTTTGAGAACTCACCTGACAGAATTCCCAGCTCTAAAATTCCGTGACTCAGTAAATAACTATGTGAAAGACAGACTCTTTCACTCCTTTCTTCTACCTTTTTGTTTTGCTTTATTTTGGTTTTGCTCCTGAGTTGAACACATTCTTTGCATTTCTCTTTATTTTTTACAACAGAATATTTATAACAAAAACTATAATAAAACTGCAAGTAATGAACATTCTTGCCACAATTCTCATTTTTCTGTATTTCCCTCCAAATGCATGTTTCTATATAATTATGTACATAGGATATATAAAAATATATAATCTGTCTTTCCACTTAATGTTTATTCTTTTTTAAATAAATTTATTTATTTCTGGCTGAGTTGGGTCTTTGTTGCTGCGCGGGGCTCTCTCTAGCTGTGGCGAGTGGGGGCCACTCTTTGTTGCCATGCGTGGGCTTCTCATAGTGGTGGCTTCTCTTGTTGCAGAGCACAGGCTCTTAGGGGTGTGGGCTTCAGTAGTTGAGGCACGTGAGCTCTGAAGCGCAGGCTCAGTAGTTGTGACGCCCAGGCTTAGCTGCTTCGCGGCATGTGGGATCTTCCCAAACCAGGGCTCGAACCCGTGTCCCCTGCATTGGCAGGCAGATTCCCAACCACTGTGCCACCAGGGAATCCCCCACTTAATGTTTTATTAAATACTTTGGTTTTGCTACAAGGTCTTCTTTTCTAACCATTTTAACAGCTGCCTCATCCACTGAGCAAAAACACCATGATTTATTTATGCTTTCCTCAATAAAACATTGAGCCTGTTTTTATCTTTGTATGCACTCTCATATTTTTCTTAGAAACCAGTGTTTCTGTTTGTTGTCTACTTCCCCACGCTTTGTTATTCTAATCATCAACACTGACAATTATTAGTCTAGATGCCATTTGACTTCTCTCCCTCCACTCTTGGCTACAACTTTCCTGTTTTAAAAGAGGGGAGAAATCATCTCGTAAAAGTGAGAAATCCAGTATCACTAAAATAACGTGAGAAAAGAAGTAAAATAATTTAGCATTAGGTCATCATAGCTGCAATTTCCAATCTCATCTTTTCCATTAAAAACTCCTATTTTCTGGGACTTCCCTGGTGGTGCAGTGGTTAAGAATCCACCTGCCAATGGAGGGGACATGAGTTCGATCCCTGGTCCGGGAAGATCCCACATGCCGCGGAGCAACTAAGCCCATGTGTCACAACTAATGACCCCACGTGCCGCAACTACTGAAGCCCACACATTCTAGGGCCCGCGTGCTGCAACTATTGAGCCTGTGTGCTGCAACTACTGAAGCCTGGGTGCCTAGAGCCTGTGCTCTGCAACAAGAGAAGCCACTGCAATGAGAAGCCCGCACACTGCAACAAAGAGTAGCCCCCACTCGCCACAACTAGAGAAAACCTGTGCACAGCAACAAAGACCCAATGCAGCCCAAAACAACAAAAACAACAAAACTCCTATTTTCTTATGGCCAACAGGGAAATATTTCTTATCCATTGCCCTATCACTTACTTGGTAATCAATTAAACAATGTATGACATTTAGCTAAAAGACTTAAAAACAGCATTTTTAAAATCTTTCAGATTAAAATGTTTTTATACAAACTTTTTGTGTAAAGTTACAGAAATACTTTGTCTGACAAGAGCAAACACACATTAACTGGTTACAGGACCAGTGCTATGGGTCAGTCTTTCAGTTATTATAAGATACTGAATCATATCACAGATTTATTCTGGACTTTGAAAATTAGAGTACTTTGTAATGACACAACAATATAGTGTTGCTGTGCTTTTTATCGGGATACTTTTATTTATTATAGCTTTTTTTTAAAAAATGGGAAAAGTCTTCAAAAATTCTGAAATTCGGGATTTTCCTCATTGCAAAGGTTGTCTCATTTGAGAAAATTATGGAATAATATCAGTGAAAACAACAAGGTTGCAACCACATCCATGAGCCTTAAGCGTGCAGTTAGAATTCAAGCCCAGATACTTTCTCATGCCATAACAGATTTAAAACCACTACTCAAATCCAAGTACCTGGGAATCACTGATGATTTTCCAGACACTGTTAGTAATGGGGATTTAAATTTGAAGGAGACCAAGATGCATCCCTCAGGGCATAAGTGAGCTAGATGTAACAGGCCAGGGCCTGTAGAAGAGGAAACAATTAATCCTACATTGAAAGATTCAGAGCATAAAGACAAGGAGATATTTAGCTGTGACTTGAAATATGAGGCCTCTGTTGGAGGAGAGAAAGAAGGTCGGTGGGGTTACTGGCATTTCAGTGAGAGCTATAACAGCATAAACAAAGAAGAGAAGTTTACCACTTTCACCTACACAAAACAAGAGAAATGCAAATCAAAACTATGCTGAGATAACACTTCTCATCTCTCAGATTGGCAAACTTCCTAAATGTAAGATCATGTGCTGTTGCCAAGGCTGTGGAGAAAAAGATGGACTTACACACTGCTGGCGGGAGTGTAAATGGTACAACCCCTGTGGCACTGGGGCAGTATCTAAAAAGAATCCATGGCATCCTGAGGGACGGGGTCTGTGGGGGTAGGAGGGATCAGGAATGAAGGTGAAAGAGAGGCAGGGGGTGGATCGATAAGCAACACCTCGTCTGGCTAACTACCTTATCCAGGAGGCAGTGAGGTGTTAGTAAGGTTTTTTCAAAGCAAACTAGGGACATCAACAGGGCTGTTTTTTAAAATGATGACTTAAACTCAAATTTGCTTAGGATTAAAAGGAATAATGGGGAGGACCTTCAAGATGGCAGAGAAGTAAGACGTGGAGATCACCTTCCTCCCCACATATACACCAAAAATACATCTACATGTGGAACAACTCCTACAGAACACCTACTGAACGCTGGCAGAAGACCTCAGACCTCCCAAAAGGCAAGAAACTCCCACGTACCTGGCTGTGTGACTGATAGGATCTTGGTGCTCCGGCTGGCTTTCAGGCCTGAGCCTCTGAGGTGAGAAGGCTGAGTTCAGGACATTGGACCACCAGAGACCTCCTGGCCGCATGTAATATCTATCAGCGAGAGCTCTCCCACATATCTCCGTCTCAACACTAAGACCCAGCTCCACACAATGACCAGCAAGCTACAGTGCTGGATACCCTATGCCAAACAACTAGCAAGACAGGAACACAGTCACACCCATTAGCAGACAGGCTGCCTAAAATCATAATAGGCGCACAGACACCCCAAAACACACCACTGGATGCAGTCCTGCCCACCAGAAAGACAAGATCCAGGTTCACCCACCAGAACACAGGCACTAGGTCCCCTCCGCCAGGAAGGCTATACAACCCACTGCACCAACCTTACCCACTGGGGGCAGACACCAAAAATAACAGGAACTATGAACCTGCAGCCTTCAAAAAGGAGACCCCAAACACAGTAAACTAAGCAAAATGAGAAGACAGAGAAATACGCAGCAGATGAAGGAGAAAGGTAAAAACCCACCAGACAAAACAAATGAAGAGGAAATAGGCAGTCTACCTGAGAAAGAATTCAGAGTAATGATAGTAAAGATAATCCAAAATCTTGGAAATAGAGAAAATACAAGAAAAGTTTAGCAAGGACCTAGAAGAACTAAAGAGCAAGCAAACAAACAATGATGAACAACACAATAAATGAAACTAAAAATTCTCTAGGAGCAATCAATAGCAGAATAACCGAGGCAGAAGGACGGACAAGTGACCTGGAAGATAAAATAGTGGAAATAACTACTGCAGAGCAGAATAAAGAAAAAAGAATGGAAAGAATTGAGGACAGTCTCAGAGACCTCTGGGACAACATTAAATGCACCAACATTCGAATTACATGGGTCCCAGAAGAAGAAGAGAATAAGAAAGGGACTGAGAAAATATTTGAAGAGATTATAGTTGAAAACTTCCCTAATATGGGAAAGGAAATAGTCAATCAAGTCCAGGAAGCACAGAGTCCCATACAGGATAAATCCAAGGAGAAACATGCCAAGACACATATTAATCAAACTATCAAAAATTAAATACACAGAAAAAATATTAAAAGCAGCAAGTGAAAAGCAACAAATAACACACAAGGGAATCCCCATGAGGTTAACAGTTGATCTTTCAGCAGAAACTCTCCAAGCCAGAAGGCAGCGGCAGGATATATTTAAAGTGATGAAAAGGAAAAACCTATAACCAAGATTACTCTACCCAGCAAGGATCTCATTCAGATTCGATGGAGAAATTAAAACCTTTACAGACAAGCAAAAGCTAAGAGAATTCAGCACCACCAGACAAGCTTTACAACAAATGTTAAAGGAACTTCTCTAGGCAGGAAACCAAGAGAAGGAAAAGACCTACAAAAACAAACCTAAAACAATTAAGAAAATGGTAACAGGAACATATGTATCGATAATTACCTTAAGTGTAAGTGGATTAAATGCTTCAACCAAAAGACACAGACTGGCTGAATGGATACAAAAACAAGACCCATACATATGCTGCCTACAAGAGACCCACTTCAGACCTATGGACACATACAGACTGAAAGTGAGGGATGGAAAAAGATATTCCACGCAAATGGAAATCAAAAGTAAGCTGGAGTAGCAATTCTCATATCAGACAAAATACACTTTAAAATAAAGACTATTACAAGAGACAAAGCAGGACACTACATAATGATCAAAGGATCAATCCAAGAAGAAAACATAAGTATTGTAAATATTTATACACCCAATATAGGAGCACCTCAATAAATAAGGCAAATGGAAACAGCCATAAAAGGGGAAATTGACAGTAACAGAATCATAGTAGGGGACCTTAACACCCCACTTTCACCAATGGACAGATCATCCAAAATGAAAATAAATAAGGAAACACAAGCTTCAAATGATACATTAAACAAGATGGACTTAATTGATATTTATAGGACATTCCATCCAAAAACAACAGAATACACTTTCTCCTCAATTGCTCATAGAAAATTCTCCAGGATAGATCATATCTTGGGTCACAAATCAAGCCTTGGTAAATTTAAGAAAACTGAAATCATATCAAGTATCTTTCCCGACCACAACGCTAAGAGACTAGATATCAATTACAGGAAAAAATCTGTAAAAAAATACAAACACATGGAGTCTAAACAATACACTACTTAATAACCAAGAGATCACTGAAGAAATCAAAGAGGAAATCAAAAAATACCTAGAAACAAATGACAATGAAAACACGACAACCCAAAACCTATGGGATGCAGTAAAAGCAGTTCTAAGAGGGAAGTATATAGCAATACAATCCTACCTCAAGAAACGAGAAACATCTCAAATAAACAACCTAACCTTACACCTAAAGCAATTAGAGAAAGAAGAACAAAAAACCCCTAAAGTTAGCAGAAAGAAAGAAATCATAAAGATCAGATCAGAAATAAATGAAAAAGAAATGAAAGAAACGACAGCAAAGAAAATAAAGCTAAAAGATGGTTCTTTGAGAAGAAAAACAAAATTGATAACCTATTAGCCATTGGTCAAATGTTCTTCACTGATACTTCTTTGTATAAATTCCTTTGCCTGTCCTGACACTACTTAACAGCAGCATTCCAGAACTTGATCAATTTTTAGCCTGATCTCCAGGAAGCATCTATGTGAAAAGCCACGTAAGTATCATACACATGATTACCCCAGAGGACTGTGGAGGCAACTGTTTGATGTAATGGTACCAGTAAAGCAGCAGCAGCGGTGAGATGAATTCTAAATGAAAACTGGTTGCGGTGGCTTCATCCTACTCATCCTCACTTATATCTCTGTAGGGTATTTTAACACCTGCAGGGCACTTTTTTTTTAACATCTTTAATGGAGTATGATTGCTTTACAATGGTGTGTTAGTTTCTGCTGTATAACAAACTGAATCAGCTATGCATATACCTATATCCCCATGCAGGACACTCTTGTACCAGGATGTGTTTGGACAGCCTCATATCACTTGAAAAATGCATATTCAGGGGCAAAATGCAAACTATGCTTTATTAGAATAACTGAAGCAGAGAGATATTTTTAATATACTGAAAGCTGATATTGTCACTTATGCTTAGAGAAAAAAATAGTGTATAGAGACTAATTTCCACTAAAGCAATCAGCCAAAGTGTGTAGAAATTTGGGAAGAACATCTCCTCAGAAATTAATAAAAGTAACTCTCCTGAATTATGGGTGGCACCTTCAGTGCTAAAGCCAAGTAATCCCTAGACAAGCTGTAAAATACTGTTTGGAAGTCTGAATTCAGACAAATATGAGTTCTTAACTTTAAATGTAAAAGCAGATGTATATGTGTTTGTTTCTTGGTTCCTTTGTGAATCAAAGTATCACAGGGCAGGAGGATCTGGTTTACAATGTCCTTTCAGTTCTCAAACCTTTAGATTTGTCCCTTTTATATTTTAACCTTTTACTTTTAAATAATTTCAGGCTTATGGAAAGGCTGTAAGAAGATTATTTTAAAATTCCCATAAGGGGCTTCCCTGGTGGCGCAGTAGTTGAGAGTCTGCCTGCCAATGCAGGGGACACAGGTTCATGCCCCAGTCCAGGAAGATCCCACATGCTGCGGAGTGGCTGGGCCCGTGAGCCATGGCCGCTGAGTTTGCGCGTCCGGAGCCTGTGCTCCGCAATGGGAGAGGCCACAACAATGAGAAGCCCGCGTACCACAAAAAAAAAAAAAAAAATTCCCATTTACCATTAACCCAGACTCCTCAAATGTTAACAGTGCATAAGAGATGTCCCTTTACCTTTAAATATGTCAGATTGTACTTCTGCAAAACCAGGACATTCTCTTAATTAAATACAAGTATCAAAATCAGGAAATTACCATTACTGACAGAATACTATTATCTAGTCTACAAAAAGTTTTTTAGAAGAAATGCAAATGTTATTTATTTTTAAATTTTTTTTTATTTTTTGGCTACATTGGGTCTTTGTTGCTGCCCGCAGGCTTTCTCTAGTTGTGGTGAGCAGGGGCTACCCTTCGTTGCGGGGCATGGGCTTCTCACTGCTGTGGCTTCTCTTGTTGCGCCACACAGGCTCTAGGCACACAGGCTTCAGTAGTTGTGGCATGTGGGCTCAGTAGTTATGGCTCGTAGGCTCTAGAGCGCAGGCTCAGTAGTTGTGGCACACGGGCTTAGTTGCTCCGCAGCATGTGGGATCTTCCCGGACCAGGGATTGAACCCGTGCCCCCTGCATTGGCAGGCGGATTCTTAACCACTGCGCCACCAGGGAATTCTCTGAGTCTACAAAATTTATTCAGATTTTCTCTACTGTCCCAATAATGTCCTTTTTAACAACAACAACAAAATTCTGGATCATTTCAGTTTTCATGTTTCTAGATACCTGTAATCTGGAACAGTTCCTCAGTCTTTTTTTTGTCTTTCATGACATTGACCCTTTTAAAGTGTACAAGCCAGTTATGTTGTAGAAATCCTGCATTTGGCTTTGTCAGATGTTTCCTCAGTAAGACTCAGGTTGTGCTTTTCTGGCAGGAGAACCACAGCAGTGATACTGGGTGCTTCTAAGAGCATCCTATCAATAGGCAGGGTTATCAGCCTCTCCCTTTACTGGTGATATGGATTTGATCACTTGGTTAAAGTGGTATCTGAAAGGTTTCTCCACTGTAAAGTTACTATGTTTCCTTTGTAATTAATAAATATCTTATGGGGAGATACTTTCAGACTATGTCAGTATCCTATTTCCAATAATCTTTTACCCACTAGTTTTAACATAGATTTTTTTTTCTTAATTCTCTGCTTTACAGAACTTTCTTAGTTTAGCATGAAGCTCCTTTATCTCATCTCTACCTGAAAAAAAAAAAAAAAAGGATGCTACAGCCAGCATCCACTCTGCTCTCAGCTGAGGTATAGTTAAGATCTCAGGAATACACTCAACCTCTAGAGCAGGACCACAAAAGGACACTCACAAATAAAGAAGAAACCAAATCTCTCTTTCATATGAAAATGGCAGCATACCCTTGAGGGATTTTGAGCTGGCAGTTGAGAGCTGTATAGCATTCCTTGTCTTCAGTGCTCAGGAAACAAAAATCCAGTATTATATTGAGTTTTATATCAAAATTCCTATACTTCACAGTTAAAAAACTCATTAGGGAGAGTAATATATGTCTAGCAGCAATAAGATAAATACTTTACCTTAAACATTTTTCTTGAAATTTTTAGTAATTTAAAATATTTCAACTGTGATCATTTTTTCAGAAAAGACTTCCCTCCCCTCTTCCAAGAAAAGAGTTCTCAGGTGACTTTTTAATCCCCCCTCTTTTCTACATGCCCTCCTTTGACTTAAAAGTTCTTTTTCCTCCCCTACTCAAGACCTATATTCCTAGAGTGAAGCAATCTGGCGGAATCTGACAACAGGTGGAGAGGTGGGTGAGAGCTCTTCTAATCCTAGATTCTGTAAACCTATCCTTACCTGCTGTGGGAAACAGGTGCGGACTGAGTGCTCTGTGTAACCAAAAGATGGCCCTTCAAAGACAGCTGTTGGGAGCTTCAGAACTTCCTTCAGAAACTGGTCAAACTTGCTAAATATCATTAAGCCATTGGAATCTGACATCTGGGAGAAAACATCTATGAGAACAAAACCAAATAAAGTCAAACTATAAGGAAATATCAACTCTTTATAAACAGCTCTATGTCATTTGTATACCAGTCCAAAAGCATCATTAAAAAGTATCATAAGGTTATTATGATTTTTAGTTAACATGAATTCTCATTAACACTGTGTGGTTACTTTGCTGATGAGGCCCCTCTTTCCCACCCACTTAATATTCTACCTAAACATCACATAACCACTCATGTACGTCTACCTACCTACTCTTTTTGAGCATACGTAACTGGATAATATAGAACTTTTTATTTTATCTATTTACACCTCACTTTATTCCAAGAAGAATTTGTAGCAGCATATCTTTATCTCTTATATTTATGTACATATTTATATGACATACACATCTTTGAGTGTATGAATATATTTGCATATTGGTGATAGGGTATGAAAGAAATTGTATTTGCATATTCATATACTAATGATGTAATATATTCCTGTGTAGTATGTTTATTTAAAATATTCCATTTAGTAAGTTCCAGAGTAGAATAAAAAGAACTCATATAGGGCTTCCCTGGTGGCGCAGTGGTTGAGGGTCCGCCTGCCGATGCAGGGGACACGGGTTCGTGCCCCTATCCCGGAGGATCCCACGTGCCGCGCAGCGGCTGGGCCCGCGAGCCATGGCCGCGGAGCCTGTGTGTCCGGAGCCTGTGCTCCGCAACGGGAGAGGCCACGGCAGTGAGAGGCCCGCGTACAGCAAAAAAAAAAAAAAAAAAAAAAAGAACTCATATAATCTCTTCTATCACAAGATACTCTGATACTATAAGATCCTATTTTTACATAAAGTCTGACCCAAGCAGCTAGAAAGACAGTTCCAGTAATACTACTATTTCTTTTTTGTTTTTTGGTTTTTTTTGTGGTACGCAGGCCTCTCACTGTTGGGGCCTCTCCCGTTGCGGAGCACAGGCTCAGCGGCCGTGGCTCACGGGCCCAGCCGCTCCGCGGCATGTGGGATCTTCCCGGACCGGGTCACGAACCCGTGTCCCCTGAATCGGCAGGCGGACTCTCAACCACTGCGCCACCAGGGAAGCCCAATACTACTATTTCTTTATCTACTTGTAGAGAGTTTCCTATCTCCAGTTAGTTATTTCTCTCTTCTCACCCACAATTGGGGAGAAAAAGAAAAATAACCAGGAGCTCAAAACAACTTGACAACTTTAACCTAAGCTTTCTTTTCAAACTATTCATCTTTCTTACAAACAAATCAGTGAGTTAAATATGCAGAGAAAAATAACTTCCTGAGGGCTTTCCAAACATGGCACTTTAAAAAATCATATTCTGGGCTTCTAAGTCACTGGGTTACTAAGTGGCTAAATCAAGATTTAAACCCACACTTATCCGACTGCAAAGACATTCCATTACATCACACTTCTTCAAAATATAGTGTAGAATAGATACAAAAACACATAGGGGTCTTCCCTGGTAGCGCAGTGCGTTGAGAGTCCGCCTGCCGATGCAGGGGACCGGGGTTCATGCCCCGGTCTGGGAAGATCCCACATGCCGCGGAGCGGCTGGGCCTGTGAGCCACGGCCGCTGGGCCTGCATGTCCGGAGCCTGTGCTCCGCAACGGGAGAGGCCACACAGTGAGAGGCCCGCGTACTGCAAAACAAAAAACAAACAAACAAACAAAAAACACATAGGGAGGAACTGTCAAGAAAGAAATTTAGAAGCTTGGCCTTGAAAAATAGAATTTGGAATGATGAGGTTAAAACAGCTGGTGGGTGGGGGTCTGGGGACACAACTAGAGAAGAACAGGATAAATAAAACAAATGAACAGATATAACAAAACAGAAACAGACTCACAGATACAGAGAACAAAGTGGTGATTACCAGTGGGGAGGGGCAAGATGGGGGTAGGGAATGAAGAGGTACAAACTACTATGCATAAAATAAATAAGCTGCAAGGATATATTGTACAACACAGGGAATATAGCCAATATTTTACAGTAACTTTAAATAGAGTATAATCTCTAAAAATATTGAATCACTACGTTGCACACTTGAAACTAATATAATATTGTAAATCAACCATACTTCAATTTAGAAAAAAAAAGGAGAGTAGGATAAAAGTCTCTGTGGCAGGAATTTATAGAGTGTGTCTATTAGTGGTGGTAGGCAAGAAACAGTGCATCCAAGAGAACATTCTGACTATGATAATTTATATTGTGAAGTAAAGGTAAATAGAGATTGAATAAGAAAAGTATGTTATGAATGAAAACTTTGAAAGAGGAAACAATTTGGATTTGGTTTAAAAATGCTGAAGTAGGGAAGAAATATTTAGAAAGTTAGGTTTCAAGAAAATTAGACTGTTAATGACTGGCAGAATGAATAAAAGAGGAAGAATAAGATTGGCGACATCAGCTAGAAAACCCTGTAAATAATGCACAAGTAAGGAAGTGTGAGTCAGAATTACAGGAGTGACAGTATTGAGGGGAGGGCTTGGTCAACTCCAAGACATTTCAATGCAGGAAACTGAAGTTGATGGCAAAGTGGATTAGAGAATAAAGGAATTTCTAAAATTAGGATTATTTTAAGCTTCTAGCTCAGAAAAAGGCTGACAACCCTGACTGAAATAACCAAATTGAAGATAAAGAAACTTAGCTTTGAACATAACTGTATTTGAACTAATCAGCAAATTTCCAAGTAGAACCATCCTGTAGGCAGTTAGAAGCAGAGTACTGGGCCACAGTCCGAGACAGCAGATACAGAGTTTTGAAGACATTACCAAGTATGTGAATAACTGATGCCCTCTGAAGGAGGGAAGAGCATCATGACTTAATTTTCAAATAGCTAGCTGCTGTTCTCGTAATGAAGAAAATAATCATCCATTAAATCTGAATGAAAACTAAGGGGAAATACGGGATGTGGCAGACACTGCAAGGTGCCTACGACTCAGTATCTATTTTCCCATTTTCACTCCCGAACTGAACTCTGATTAGAATGGCAATGTGTTCCCCTTAAAAATTACTTCCCAGACTCTTGTGCACGTCGTAATTCTGAAGTGAATTTGTAGAAAAGCTTTTGCTTCCCTGATAGAGGCATCTCTTTCTTCTTTCTACTTAAAATGAGAATAAGGTGCAGTAAAGCAGTCACTTATAATCCTAGGAGGAAGGCCATATGGCAGAGCAGGAAGACAGGAGGAAGCCAAGTCTCTGATGACATCCCTGAGTCATGGTACCAACCTTGAACTTGCCAGCCTCTGAACTTATTGTTGCGTGAGAAAAATAAATCCCAATGGTTTTATGCCGCTGTTAGGCAAGTTTTCTGTTGCCACTCGATGTATTCATAACGGAGAAACTAGCAAGTTAATGGTAGAAATATTCAAGACCAGAGACTTCAGCTGCCAAGTATATACTGATAAATACACATAGGTATAGCTTCCAATCACAAAAACATACGTGTATACATCCACACCACCAAATCTATACCTAACTCATTCAGAGCAATAAAGGAGTGATTAGATAGTGAAATGACTAATTTCCCCCTCAAAAAAAGTATTACTTTCAGTTATACTTAGTTACTAGGTCATAAGATAGATTCAAAGCAGTAAAAAAAATTTTAATCAATGAAAAAAGAAACTATAACTTAATAGGCCCACATTACACTAGTAAGAGAACAAGCAGAAACATGTTTGTTGGTTGGTTGGTTTTAAAAGAAAAACTGGTAGATCTCAAAACTGTTAAGTAATTACTTAGAAGTCATGACTTCTAGAGTTACTTGTTTAAAATAGTTTTTCTGTTTTTTGTTTTTTGGATTAGGCTTCTCATATCTGTAACAAAAACACTGAAAATAATTGCTTATTTTTTATTGTAAATGAAATATAACAATGAATCTAAGTGTGATTTACTATATACATATAAAAATACCTTACCAAAGAAAGAAATAAGAGACAATTTAATAAAAACATCCCCCAAATTAAACGAGTCCTTTAATTAAAGCCCTAAACCCTTCTGGCATTAAGGGAATAAACTGCTTCCCAGATCACTGGTTAATTTCCCCAATAATTCTCTTTCTATTTATACATCTCTGAAAGAGGGTATGCTAATTTCCCATTAGTTGTTTCCAGATAAAAATACAGGCTTTCTCCCTTGTGAAAAACCCACAATCAAGCCCTTACACGCACACGTGTACAAAGTTTTTAAAATATCCTGTCCTTTGTGTAGTGGCATAATAATGTTACTATTCCACCATCTTCACATATGTTTCAAATTTTTTTCTGGTGATAATGACCCTGGCTTTACTCATTGCATCTATCCATCTATCCACTCCCCTCTCATCCCCACATGACCAACCATATACTTTTGCAAGATGATAGGGCTGTTTACAATAAAGACTCAAGTCTATAGAAAAGAAAGCCATTTTTCTTCTGTATGTTAGTTTTCCTGGCAAATGTCTCTCATCTTCTCCTGTCATCCTTCTACCAACTGAGCAACCTAACCCACAAAAAATGTATACACACATCTGCATGTTTATAAATATCTGTATGTAACTAAATCCAAGTGCATATTTTATTCCCAAACTCATGAATATTCCTACATCATTCATTAAGTCAGAGTGAGGCTGGAGGATGGGATTCAGCCATGCCTTGGGCTTCTAGTGTTGACTGAGTCAGGAACTACCTTAGACAAGTCTCCAGGCCTTCCTTGGTTTTTGTTTATCTTTTTCTTTTTCATAAAATGCAGATGTACGACTCATTTCTTACTTGCTTCTAGCTCTAAAACATTTGGGTTATATGAGAAATGTGAATATGGGCAAGTATGCAGATTAAAGAGTCACTTCAGGCTAATGAAGTGAAGAGATGATTAACAGAAACCAGTCAGGACAAATATGCAGTGACAGGTGGTTAGAAGACTGTAAGAGAGGGTGCTAAATTTTGAACAGGTGAAACTGCTTAATTATAACTTCAAAGGTTGGCTCCCTACAGTTTGTTAATGAAACATCAAGGAAGCAAACAATTGAAATGTTAGAACTGCCAGTTCTGAGAAAAAAACACCTCAGGTCATCTTTCCTCTGGCTGCTCAAAGTGTGGTCTATCAAAAACACGCAAAAACAATAAGTAATATAAATTATTATTATAAAACCATTTTTATGCTATAACCCAGAGAAAATAGCTAACAGTTTTATCATTTTGGTATATTTCTTTCTTTTCCTATGTGCATAATAAATTAATTAATAAATTAATTAATAAAATAAAATAAATATATTACCTTTATGCATTTTGATCTGAAGCATATTTTTAAAGGCAGTATATTCAATCGTGTCGGTATCCCAAAGTGTAACTGAGCTCTCACTTTTGGACACTAAAGCTGTTTTAAGTCTTCATATATTATAAAAAGTGTTGCAACAAATATATGTAAAACCTGGGGTACACCTCTGATTAATTCCTCACGATAAACTCAAGAAGCAGGCTGAGTCACTGGATACAAATATTCTTACAGCCCTTCTGACACACTGTTAGAATGCCCTTCAAAATGGTGGCACCAGTTTTCTAAAGGATTTAAAAATAAATTGCATGCATCATCTGCTCCTATCTTTCAGTGCGAGACAGATGGGGTTTGCATAAGAGATAAGTTTCTCAGAAAACAGCAGAATTAGACAAAGTAAATAAATCACATAGTTAAATTAGTTGATAATTAGTATGGTTTAATAAATAATGGGTTTTAACAGTCTGTAAATTTTGCTTCTCTTGAGTTATTTTTTGGGTTTCTGACATTATTGAGTTTTCATCAGGCTGATGATCAAAGTCTGTACTCTGATTATAAATCATTGGTATTTAGAATCCTGACTTAAGTTGCCTCTGAATCTAGGATACAGTCCCTAATGGCCACAACAGTTAACCATTTATCTATAAATGAATGATACCTGGGGACAGAAACTCTCTTAAGAGAGACCTGAAAAGTCTAATTAAGAAATGTTTCTGGACTTCCTTGGCAGTCCAGTGGTTGGGACTTTGCCTTCCAATGCAGGGGGTGCAGGTTCGATCCCTGGTTGTGGAGCTAAGATTCCACACTGCCTCACGGCCAAAAAACCAAGACGTAAAACGGAGGCAATATTGTAGCAAAATCAATAAAGACTTTTTAAAAAATGGTCCACATTAAAAAAATCTTAAAAAAGGAAATGTTTCAAACTAAAAACACAAGTATTGGTTAAGTCATTTTAAATGCCATCTTGACACTAAAACAAGCAAACAAAGACAGATCAAGGAAAAAGGGGAAAAATTAAAGGAAAAAATTCTAAAATAAGAGGCAAAAAGCAAAAAGATAAAAATAAAAGTAGAAATGCTGAGGCATATTCCATAAATTAGAAAACTCTAACTTAATGGGAACATTAACAGAGGTAACAGAAGTAGAGTCAGTGGGAGGAGGCTGCAGAAACTAAGAGCAAAGACAAGGGAACAAGTAGGAAGAAAAAAGTGAATAAATGGTCAAATATCATTTTATGTTACAATACAGTGTTACAGCTACCTTCTTCTACACTATTATTCAGCCACCTCCACTAAGTAGGACATAGCTGTGACTAGAAAGCAAGGGAAAAAGGATTCTCACAATAGCCAAAACTACGAAAGTGAGTGCTTCTCTCAATACGAGTAATCACTTCCTCCATACTCTAACAAAATAGAATGTTAAGAAGGCTGGTTGTGTTTTCTCTGTCAGTAGCATATGAAAAGTAAATCAGAAGCAAAAGGAGACTGCTTGAGACTGGTACACTGATAATACCATCACATTTACCAGCAATAAAGGACACATACACACACGTACACATGCATACACCATCACCACCACCACCAATGACAAAAAGTTCAAAAGCTGAAAAAGCACAGCAGTCTGAAAACATGAGAAGGGATAAACAACCCAGAGCCTCACAATTAGCCCTAAATGCATCAGAGAATGACAACCCTAAGAGAAGAAAAATATTTAAGTTATGATCAGTGAGCTCTGTTTAAAACAGAAGGCACAGACCACACTTAAAGCGGTTTCCACCCTAGATGATTAAAACAAAAAAGTGGAGATAGGCTTCAATACCTGAAAGTGTTACTTCGGTTAAACATCTCACTCTCTAGTCAAGATAATTACAGTACAATAAAAATAATGAAACAGGGGGACTTCCCTGGTAGTGCAGTGGTTAAGAATTCACCTGCCAATGCAGGGGACACTGGTTTCATCCCTGGTCTGGGAAGATCCCACATGTCACAGAACAACTAAGCCCGTGAGCCACAACTACTGAGCCTGCGCTCTAGAGCCCGAGAGTCACAACTACTGAGCCCACGTGCCACAACTACTGAAGCCCGTGTGCCTAGAGCCCATGCTCTGCAACAAGAGAACCCACCGCAATGAGAAAACCGCGAACCGCAACAAAGAGTAGCCCTCACTCACTGCAACTAGAGAAAGCCCACGCGCAGCAACGAAGACCTGATGCAGCCAAAAAAAAAATTAATTAATTTTTAAAAATAATAATAATGAAACAGAGCAACAGATGGTAAAGAAACCTTAATTTTGAACGTGAAGAAGATAAAGAAACCAGATTTTAAATCTATCTGAATCACGTAAACATGCTATTAAGTGACCTAGTGTGGCTTGTATTTCCGTACACAGTGTGTAACGATATGGTGTTGAGCGCGCACTGACGTGTCACATTTGTCTCGGTATGTGTACTTTTGTGCCACTTGAATATTGGTCACTTGTGCTCCTCTAAGAAATTCAAAAGCCACATAAATAAACAAACAAACAAAAAACCCACCTGCTATCACCTGGATCCCTTCAATACTTCACACAGAACTAGGATTTGCACCTTTTCACTAATAGCTACAACAGAGAGCTGCAGTAATTTTAGTTCTCAATCAACAATTTATATTTGGCAAAATTTTAGCACTTACTATGGACCAGGTACCAGCTCTATGTAAATGTAGCAAATTTAATCATAGAAACTTAAAGAGTCCAGAATCATCTAGAATGTGCAGTTATATAATCAATTTTCTATTTTCAACCAGTTTATCCAGTCCTAATAAAAATGGCAATGTATATTTCTTTATCTGGTATCATCATCATTAAAAAACAGACAAAATCCCAACTTTCCTTTTCTCTGTGAATGAAATATAATTTTATCTGTATTATATTATCATCCTCAGAAAAACACCATGTTAGAATTAAGAAAATATTAAGAAATTTCAGCCCAAAAGAGTAATATTTTGAGATACCATGTGAAAAAAACTCAGAAGAGTATTTAAATAAAACTATACTTTTTTTTCTGCCAAAACTTTGTTTTACAATGCAGCTGATTTTGAAATGAGATAACCAGATAACATTGACCAAATATACTAAGACCTTTCTTTAGACATCTAAATCTATATCTAGTGAGCCTTTTAGCTTTCTAACTTTTAATGTCATGGTAACATGTAAGAAAAAGCACAGAAAACAAACATGCACCCATGAAGTAATCTTGCCCAAAAGCTTGTACTTGAATCTGTTGAAGGCTCTGTATCTTTCAATTAAAACAAAAAATGTAGGGCACAGGAACATCACGGGGATGCAATCATCAAAATCTAGTCCATGAAAAATGCCACAAGACAGATGACCCAGTTTCTTCAACAAATCAATTCACAGGTTTTCGCAGCACTTCATGAAAACCCACAGCTTCAATCTCACCTCTGTGAAACCTGCTAGTTTCTTACTCCACGGATACTTGTATTAGGGCGCTTTGAATATGTGTCTCCTACTACAGGATGAGCATAGTGGAGTACAAAAGAGTAGCTTAGAAAGGGCTCTGAAGCTACAGCCTGAGTTGAAATCCCAGCTTCGCCCCCTCAGTTAACTCATCTATAAAACAGAGAAAATACCACCTGCTGCTCGAAGAAATTTTAAGGATTCAGTGAGAAAATATATGTACAGCACCTAGCACAATGCTTGGCATATCTTAGGCAGTGAAGGACTATCTAATGAGTGAATAAATGAAAATGATAAGCAGAAAAATTAAGTAATTGTGAATTTTATCTCCTTCAACTTCATCTAACCACCTTCTAATAGTATCTACTGAACAGTAAAATGCCAAAATGGTAAACAGTAAGAAAAAAATTAAGGAAAGATAAGTGAATAAATAGGTTATCAATTTCTAAATAACTACACTTGAATCTAAGGTACTAAAAAACAGTTTAATCATAAGAAAATACCACCTGATAAAGCATCGAGTGATTAAGAAAAGGGCTAAACTTGACCAAACCCAGTAAAAGTGATGAAATTTATTTTCTAATTAAAAGTGATCAACAAATCACCTTCAAGCATAATTTTTTAATAATATGGAAAACATTTTAAAAGAATTTTTTAAATGTCCACATTACTATTCTGAATCTTTTCAGTCTTCTTGTTTTAAACTAAAAAAAAAAAAATTTAAAAATTAATTCAACCAACTTTTCCATCTGAACAGTAGGTGGCATAACTTACATACTCTGAGCCAGTTGCTGTAAAATGAGTGGTATGGTAGTTAAAAAAACCAAAAAGGTTCAATAGACCATCATCCAAAATTCTGAAAACATTCATTTAAAAGTGTTTAAAAGTCCTAATTTGAAAATAAAATCTTTCAAATAATATAAAAATACTTACATCTCAATTTGTCCAGCATTTTTCCACCACACATGGTTGCTAACATAGCTTTAACTGAAAATACCGTCAACTTGCCTCGGCCCTCACTGCAAAATAAATTATATTAGAAATAATTGCTATCTGGAACCACAAAAGCAATCAAATGTATCACCAGTAAATTGATTCCTGCCCTTCTGTTACAATATTACCACATTTGGAAACCTTGGATTCTTTTTTTCCTTTACAGAATTAAGGCTTCACATATGCTATGTGAACAGTGTTAAAACTAACCTGGTTTATTTGGCAATGAGCTTAGAAACACCCTATAAAGCAACTTCTGTTGGCTTTGTAGGCAAAGGCCAAATGAATGAACCTAAAGTAAACATCCTACCAACTTAGCCCATTAAATCCACAGCTGAGGTGTTTAAGTATTCAAATCTGAGGCACCACCTGGTTTGAATAATAATTCAGAAGTGTGTCCTTCCATCAGGATATTATAACAACAGTTTATTGTTACATACTAAGGCAACAGGATGCATGTTGCTATAAAGATTTTATACTACCTTCATCTTTGCTTGTTTTCACTGTAACAACCTTTATGTTACCATGTGTTTATTCTAAGAAGTTCATCTGTCTCATCTGAGACATGTGTGTCAGATCTCCTGCCACCACTGTGAGAAAAGTGAAGGGGAAGGGACAGTATTACGAATTCTTCTTCAGGAACTAGAAGGATGAAATGTAGACCATAAATGAACTACTCAAAGTAACGCTATACACCACCTGCAGAGCCAGGACAGTAACAGCAAGGCCCCAACCCCTGTGGCCACTGCTCCAACCATTCAACTATGTCTTGGTTTCAGAGAAGATGAAAACTTCACTAGCCAGTTTTTCAAGTCACATATGTAAATTAACAATGGGCTTTTGTGTTAATTTTATAAAGCTTGTGCTTACAAAGTTTCACAGTAACTTAGAGTAAAATACTTTTGCAATAATGAGAACTATATCATCTTGGTTTTGAAAAGAAAATGTCATCCTATTTATATTTACTAATGGTCCTAAGAGAGTGTCTCCTATTTTCCAAACCTTCTTTTTGTATACAGTAAGATCACATCTGAAAAAAGGCAAATGGTCAATAAGCCTGAAAATTCTCAGTGAAAATACTGCCAGGAGACACCAATGTTTGTTACAGTTGATTTTTAACTATTACATCTCATTAAGTTTACTCATAAGATAAAACAGGAATTCCCCAAAACTAGCTAAAATTAGAATGGGACTTTTAATATACATAGTTCATCAGAAATACAGATTCTGTTCCATGCCTTATATAGTACCTGGCAATATATCACCTGGAAATGATAAAAAATAGTCCTATGTCAAATATTCATTGCATTATATGAGCAACGTGAGTGTCTATAAAGAGCAACAACTGTGTTAAAAGTGATGGATTTCCAAGACTGATACAGACCTTTTACAATGGACATTTCTTTTTGGTTGCCAACCACCCAAATGCTGAGTCTACATTTAAGCGCACCCTACCTTATATGACAAGTACACTTCGCACTACCAAAGTATGAAAAAGGAAAAAAAAGAACACTTTCCCATCTTTCTTTGAAACTAAGACAGGGGCACATAATACAAGCTCCACCAGTAAGATGCACTGCTCTAGACTTCAAATAGAAAACAATTAACTTGTAGAAGTAAGAACTCCAAAGAATCCACCTGGCGAGGATGTCAGCAGTAGGAGCAGTTACATCCAGTGTCCTGAGAGCTGGGACAGAGATTCTCATGGCAGCAACCACAACCCAGCATCAGTGGCTTTTGGAGCACAAGCAGCAATATCTACGCCCAGCTTGGTGGCAGAGGTACTTCCTGAGACCAGTTTTGTGGTATGGTTTTGAGCTTCGTTCTTGGCAGTGAGGTCATTAAGCCTACTTTCCCAACCTTCTTAGAAAGCCGATTGGTCACCCATATCCTTTTAATGAATTAGCTAGAGATGGTTCCTACTGCTTACAACTAAGAATTCTGATGGATGCAGCTTCTATCCTGAAGTAAAGTGGCCCAGAAAGATGAAGTGACAAAAGAAAGTATTCCTGAAGCTCAAAGCGAGAGTAAGCAAGCCTGATGACGGGCAGAGCAAGGATGAAGAGCCAGTGCTCACCAGCAGAAAAGTCAAGCCTTGCTGCACAGCTAACGACATTTTTTAAGGTAAACTTGCTCGAAACATTTTTTGCAGACATAGATTTCATGATTTAAGAATACCCAGGAAATTCCACAGGGGAAAGTAAAAACTAATCTTAAAAGAGATTTCCACAGAAATCAGGATACTGATTACCTCTGGGGGAAGAGAGAGGAGTTGTAACACAGAAAGGAGAACACAAGGGGCTTCTGGGGTGCTGACAACATTCTATTTCTTGGCCTCCGGAATATTTATATGGATATTTGTTTTATAACAATTCATTAAACCGTACTTTGTTTTAGGTATTCTTCCGTAGGTGTTTTCTATTTCTGAATAAAAACTGTTTTAAAAAATGAATCCCGGGACTTCCCTGGTGGTCCAGTGGTAGAGAATCCACCTTCCAATGCAGGGGACGTGCGTTCGATCCCTGGTCAGGGAACTAAGATCCCACATGCCACGGGGCAACGGATCCCACGCATCACGACTACTGAGACCGCACAACTCAACTAGAGAGCCTGCGTGCCGCAAACTACAGAGCCCACGTGCTCTGGACCCTGCGCGCCACAACTAGAGAGAGAAAACCCCCACGCCACAACTAGAGAGAAGCTTGTGCGCCACTACAAAGAGCCCGCGCCACAACAAAACATCCCACATGCCTCAATGAAGACCTCGCAACTAAGACCCAATGCAGCCACAAAAAGAAACTAAAAAAAAAAAATTTTTTTTAATGAATCCTGAGGGACTTCCCTAGTGGCGCAGTGGTTAAGAATCCGCCTACCAATGCAGGGGACAAGGGTTCGAGCCCTGGTCCGGGAAGATCCCACATGCCGCAGAGCAACTAAGCCCGTGCGCCACAACTACTGAGCCTGCGCTCTAGAGCCAGCGTGCCACAACTACTGAAGCCCGTGCGCCTAGAGCCCGTGCTCCGCAACAAGTGAAGCCACTGCAACGAGAAGCCCGTGCACCGCAACGAAGAGCAGCCCCCACTCACAGCAACTAGAGAAAGCCTGTGCACAGCAACAAAGACCCAACACAGCCAAAAATAAATAAATAAATTCTAAAATTTATTTTAAAAGAAAAAGAATCCTGGGAAAGTAAGGGTTACCATTACTAGACAAAGGTAATGGTTTAAAGGAGAGAATAATGACAGGGAAAAATACAGGCTAAAAAACATTTAAGATATATAAACTGCAATGCATAAAATTTTCCATAATGAAAATTTCCATAATAAAATATATAAAAAGAATAAAAACATTAAAAACCCCAAGGCCCCAGCCCCAGCCTTAGAAGTCTATTAATAGAAGACTGGCTATTAGGCTATCATAAAAAATAATGAATAAAAACATATGAAAGATAGAGAATTATATCCAAGATAGATTACTTAAAAAAAAAAAAAAGCAAGGCATGGAACAAAATAATTGCTAGAATGCAATCTAGCAATTATGTTAAAAAGGAGAGAGTAAAATAATATTTTCATATATTTATATATGCATAAGCTGTCTGAAAGGATACTGAAAAAATAACATTAGTTGCATCCAGGGTCAAAAGCAGGCAGCCAAAGGAAAGCAATGAAAGAGTGGGCACTTTTCACTTTATAAATATTAAATGTTTATACTAGAAGAGAAGGTTCTTAAGCCAATAACCTAAGCTTCCATCTGAAGACTCAAGAAAAAGAAAAGCAAATTAAACCCAAAACAAGCAAAAGGGAAAATATAATGAGCAAGAACAGAAATCAATGAAATTGAAAACAGGAAATCAATACAGAAAATTAATGAAACCAAAAGTTGGTTCTTTGAATAAACCAATAACATCGATAAATCTCTAGCCAGACTGACTAAGAAAAGAAAAGAGAAGACACAAATTACCAATATCAAAAATGAAAGAAAGGATATCACCACAGGTTTTCTAAACATTACAGAAATAATAAGGAAATATTATAAAAACTTTATGTCCATAAATTCAACAACTTAGATGAACTGGAGACACAAACTACTCCTTGAAAAATAGAAACTATTAAAGCTCACTCAATAAGAAATAGGTAGGGCTTCCCTGGTTGCGCAGTGGTTAAGAATCTGCCTGCAGGGCTTCCCTGGTGGCGCAGTGGTTGAGAGTCCGCCTGCCGATGCAGGGGACACGGGTCTGTGCCCCGGTCCGGGAAGATCCCACATGCTGCGGAGCAGCTGGGCCCATGAGCCATGGCCGCTGAGCCTGCGCGTCCGGAGCCTGTGCTCCGCAACAGGAGAGGCCACAGCAGTGAAAGGCCCGCGTACCGAGAAAAAAAAAAAAAAAAAAGAATCTGCCTGCCAATGCGGGGGACACAGGTTCAAGCCCTGGTCCGGGAAGATCCCACATGCCACAGAGCAGCTAAGCCCGTGTGCCACAACTACTAAGCCTGTGCTCTAGAGCCCACGAGCCACAACTACTGAGCCCACGTGCCACAACTACTGAAGCCCGCGTGCCTAGAGCCTGTGCTCCGCAACCAGAGAAGACACGACCATGAGAAGCCCGTGCACCGCAACGAAGAGTAGCCCCCGCACACTGCAACGAAGAGTAGGCCCTGCTCGCTGCACCTAGAGAAAAGCCCACGTGCAGCAACGAAGACCCAACGCAGCCAAAAATAAATGAATAAATAACAAAAAAAAGAAATAGGTAATCTGAATAGGCCCATATCCATTATAGAAGTTGAATCTGTATTTTTAAGCCTTCTAAAAAAGAAAGCTCCTCATTCAAAGAGCTGTACTGGCAAATTCTAAACATTTAAAGAAGAAATAATTGCAGTTCTACTCTCTTCCAGGGAATAAAAAAGGAGGGAACACTTGCCAATTCTTTTATGAGGGCCAGAATTATGCTGATAACAAAAACGCATACATACAACAAAAGAAAATAAGAAGTCGGTATCCCTCATGAACCCATATACAAAACCTTCAACAAAATGTGAGCAAATCAAATATAGCAATATATAAAAACGATTTAAAAATCACAACCCAGGGGGCTTTATCCCAGTGATGTAACACTAGTTTGACATTTGAAAATTAATCAGTACAAAGAGAAAAGCTATACGATCATCCAAATAGATGCAGATGACAATACTCAACATCCATTCCTGATAAATCCTATTGGAAAATCAGGAAAAGAAAAGAATTTCCTCAGTCTGATAATGGGAACCTTCAAAAAAAAAAAAATAACAGCTAATAACATCATACTTAATGATGAAAGACTAAGTACTTTTCCACTGAGATCGAGAACAAGTCAAGGATGACTGCTTTCACTACTAGAATGCAATACCACATTGGAGAACACAGCTGGGGCAACAAAGTAAGAAAAAAATATAAATGCATACAGATTGAAAGTTTAAAAATAAAACTGTATCTACTCCAGACAATATGACCTTCTGGGTAGAAAATCCCAAAGAACCTACCAAAAAAATATATAGAACCTACCAAAACACTATAATAAGGGACTTTAGCAAGGCTGCAGAATACAAGGTCAACATAAAAAATTCGAATTTCTATAAATTAGCAAAAGAAAATTGGAAATACAACACCACCAAAAATACGAAAAACAGATAAATTTTTTAAAACTTATGTTCAAGATGTGTATGCTGAAAACTACAAAATGCTGATGAAAGAAATCAAAGAAAATGTAAATAGATACACCATGTTCATGAAATGAAAGACAATATTGTTAAAATGTCAATTCTCCCTAAACTGATCAGAATCCTGTTATGATTCAATGCAATCCCAAATTCACAATAGGATATTTTTGTAAAAATCAACAAGATGATTCTTTGTATTTCCTTAGAGTTCTAAACCCAAATCTCAATAAGGTATGAGAATAGAAGATACTATTCAGATGCCTAAACCCCACCCTGTTCTTGGTACTTTTAAAAAGTTCCTCGGGCTTCCCTGGTGGCGCAGTGGTTGCGAGTCCGCCTGCCAATGCAGAGGACACGGGTTCGTGCCCCAGTCCGGGAAGATCCCACATGCCGCGGAGCGGCTAGGCCCGTGAGCCATGGCCGCTGAGCCTGCGCGTCTGGAGCCTGTGCTCCGCAATGGGAGAGGCCACAACAGTGAGAGGCCCGTGTACCGAAAAAAAAAAAAAAAAAAAAAAAAAAAAAAAAAAGTTCCTCATGTTATTTTAATATGCATCCAAAGCTAAGAACTACCAGCACAGAGCTTCGAATGCAATTCTAAGACTTTGGCTTGTATTTCACAGGCAACAATAAATCAAAGGACATGACCAAAGAAGAAAGAGAATTGATCATATTGTGTTTGTATAGCTCCTTCTGGCTCCAAATCTCATGTTCTTCCTTCATAGAGACAAAATAATATCTATTCCTTGCTACAAAAAAAGAAACTAATGTCATCTATGCAGACAGGAGAGTGTGGCAGAGCCCAGCATACTGGCAAGAGACCCAGGTGAAAATCAACTCTGTAACTGAAGGAAGTGCTCAGCAATAAATGCCATAAAACAGGTCTTAATGGGTCCATGACATCTTTACTTCTAAAAATTATTATAATAGCATTTAAACAGCACTTTTTCCTAATCTTCAAAATGCTTTAGAAACACTAATATTCTCAACATTTTGCATCCCTTATTCAAATATTCTTTAACTCAACTCTGTTGCAAATAATAGTCCTGGATTCAGAAAGTCTTATATTTAAATACAGAATAGCAGCTATATTTCTCAGCTGACCTGGATCAGCACTAAACACCTGTGTCCTTTTCCACTCATTAGGATTATTACTGGTCTCAACAGCTGGTCTCAGGTCAAGCAGTCTGTAGATGCATTAACAGAATAGTGCATTAACTCAACTAATTATTATCAGTAACACGTGGCCCCTTAACTCGTCATCTCTCGTTATCTATTTTCCAACCACTTTCCTATTCACAGCAGCCACACAGCAATCTCCACTCAATCTCCCACCCAGCCAACAGTGGATCTTTTCTCCTCTGCCTGCATGCTCTTCTGAGTCTGCAAATGTATCTGCACTTAGCATTGCATGCTTCATTGAGGGTGAGGGGATATGCATCTGAGTGTCAATACGTAACCCAGTAGGATAGAGGGAATATATGTCAGGTTGCGGGTGCTTTAAGTATGGGGGAAAGGAGAGGTATCTGAGATTAAGGGTCATAGTAAATGTGAGGGGGATGAATCTGCAGGCAGGAGAGATTTGAAAATGATGCTTAGTGAACCTTTTTGTTTAAGAACCTGTTTATAAATATGTAACTGTGCATCCTGAGAATGGAGGAATGGGCCTGAGCCCACTCTTAATTATGAACTAATCTTTCCCACTTATAATGCTTACCATCATTTACAACTTTAGGTTCACAGTTTCACCTACCAAAAGGTTTATTCACCCTTCGAAAGGAAATATTAATATAAACAAGTTAATAAATGATATATTTAAAGATACTTATATTTATTAAAGATATTTATATAAAAATCTAAGTATAACAGCATGAAGACACAATTATCCAATAAAATTAGTGAATGGGTAGCTTCACAATTCTTACTTCCTCAAATCATGTTATTTTTATTTTTCTTCAAAAAGAAAAAAAGTTAGCTCCCTCCTTGCAACTATTTGCTTTGTAGGCCAAACTTCAGCATTTACTCCTTTGCTCTGAATGCTTTTCTTGGCATTGAAATCCCTCAGTCTACTTTAAGTCTAACTACAACTTCCTATAACTGCCCCCAAACACAGCAAAGCGAAAGTGCCGCTTTTACTTCTGTAACTTTTGGTTGGAGCGCTGCATTCTTTCTCTGCAATTAGAGGCAGTAGGGAGAAGCTGCAGTCACTTAGCAGCCTAATCCCCTATGATTCTGTCCTTTATCTGACTGATTACTTCTTGGAAAAACTCATTCTTGATGCTTCCCACCATACATCTGAATTTAATCCACATACCCTGGTCAAGTTACATTTAAAACTGAATAGTCAGCTGCCCCTGGCCATCGCATATATAACCTCACCAACATCCATGTTTTCAGTACTTCCAAAGTAAAGTCCAAGTTCATACCAGAATCAGTTCTCTTCAAACAAGATCTGGAAAGATCTTTAACCTGGCTTCATCATAAAAAATGTGACTCACTTAAAATCTGGCCTAGCTGGAAAGTTGGGTATAACTTTTTTTTAAAGGTATTTAAGGTATAACACAATTAACAATGAATATTAACCCCTACAGAAAGATACTAAAATGAAAGGATAAACAGGTAATATGTGTTGAAGATGACAGGAGAGAAGAAACTGTTTATTTTAACCCCACCCACACAGAATCCCTCTGGGGAGCACCCTCCCTCAATAAGGAACATGATGATTCTCTGTCTCAGACTTCTCTGCATGATTCACCTCCATAGATCCATCATTTTAGAGTCTGACAATAAACCATGCCCATGACTTCTAAAGAGAGTTCTTATCACCCAACACTGAGAAAACACCACGATTAGCTCTGCACCAAGCTAAGCAGTGAGTCACCCTGAATAAACACTGTTGAGTTTTGACATGCAGGTGCCTTCCCAAGTCTCTGCACTCCTCACTTGTGCCTTTTGGATGGGAATTTGCTCATTTCAGTTTAGTAAAGTCTCAAATTTTTTGACATTTAAACTAACCCAGGGACTTCCCTGGTCGTCCAGTGGTTAAGACCCCACGCTTCCAATGCAGGGGGCGGGGGTAGATCCCTGGTCGGGGAACTAAGATCCCACATGTCGCACAGTGTGGCCAAAAATATATATATATATTTAAACTACTGTATATAAAATAGATGACCGACAAGGACCTACTGTATAGCACAGGGAACTATACTCAATACCCTGTAATAACCTACCATGGAAAAGAATCTAAAAAAAGAATACATATATATGTATATATATGTATAACTGAATCACTTTGCTGTACACCTGAAACTGGCACAACATTGTAAATCAACTATATTTCAATAAGAAATTTTTAAAAATAAACTAACTCAAACTGGATGGTGTTTATAGCTTTGCACTATCTAATAAGAGCTTGCTACTCAAATGAATACTTTTGAAAACAGGACTATAGGGAGCACTATTTACTTAAGAAAACAAGCTGTTTCTACATTTTTGGCAAACAACTGTAAATGCTGTCAACCATAAATGAGTACTTCTCACATGAAAAATAGACTTCTACTTCAGAAACAGTATTACCAGTCCAATTATCACATGTAGCTAAAAGTAATGAGAGCATTTCTCCTTGGTTTTCGAAAACTCATATTTTTCCAATTAATCTTCATTTACAAAACTTCACAGTGAATGGATTATGCAATAATCAACAGCAAATCAAGAATCCATTTGGCAAATGTCAAATAGATTAATCAAGTAAAATCAACACAGAATATTATTCAAATTTACCACAATCAGAATGCCTGCTAATTTTCATTTCAATCTTACAAATATTTATTAAGAATCCAGCATTATACACTTTGCTGTACAGCAGAAAATAACACAACATTGTAAAGCAACTATACTCCAATAAAAATGTTTTAAAAAGAATCCAGCATTACATTTATTGAGGAATCAAAGAAATATAAGGTAGAATCTCTGCTCTCAAAGACTTTCAATCTTATTTGTATAATTACGAAGCATTTGAGAGCATCATACATTTGAAAGTCAAAATAATGATATAGATAAGTACTACAGGTCATCATAGGGATGAAAATGGGATTGGTGATTATAAGGAAGGCTACAGGGTAGGTAAAAACCAGGCGGGTGGGGCAGGAGACCAGCCAAAATACATGGAGAGAAGAAATGAGCATGTCATATTGGAAAACCTGAAAAGTGCCTCAAGTAGCTTAATTAGAGTTTGGTGTGAGCAGGGAATTAAGGACTGATAGAATCAGACCTAACTGAGGAGTACAAACTTCATTCAAAAACCACAGGGAATCTTTGAGGGTTTCCGAGGTGGGAAGTTGCATGATGAAAATAGTGTCTTAATCAGATTACTTTGGAGGTGAGTACTGAATGGACTGGAGAAGACTCTCTGTTACCTCCTCTCTCCTTTTCAGAGAAAAACAAAGACAAAGAAAAAGCAACACTCAGAAACAGTATTCCTCTTGCCCTTTCTTTAAAAAAAATTATAAAAAGGAAACAATAAAATAATACCAAAATAGCAATCCAAAAAAATTTTTTTAATCTGAAATATTAGCTAATGGTCAAACCCTTTGCAGGTCTGCATATCCTGAAATCAGAGTCCTTTTTGAAAATTAGCACAAATGCATGAATTCTCTTGGGAGAGAAGAAAAGCTACAGAATTTAAAGAGTAAGTAAGTGATGGGAAAAGTAATAAGTGAACTTAGAAGTAATTCTGCCACCAAGCACTTAGACTGGGGCTCGGTAAACTGGTTTTGGCGATGTCACATCACACAATCCACACAACAGCAGCATCCTGAAGGGTAGGGGATGTCGTGAGGGCACATGGGCTCCACTCCTCCTCTTCCACCAAAGTGGCTGTTTGTCTCCATTGTGCAATAGGTTTCCCCTTAGGATTTCACATTTTTAAAACATTCAAGACCCCTAGCTCGTTCTCCACCATCCCCTGGAAATTTCCTTAAAAAGCTATCATCAGATCTTTCTAAGAGTTAAATGTGCTACTATCGAGGGCATCAAAACCTTCCCATTCAGCACTAGTTCTCTCCTATTTTTTTTCTCTCTCCTATTTTTATTTGGCTTTTTCCTGTCATCTTGAATCCATCAAAGAAAAAGCAGGGATATGAGTAAATACTGTACATAAATAAATGAAATGTTTGTGTTTCCCAGGAAATTACAGTTTTGTTTAAAAATCACTAATGAGGAAGGCTGTAACCTAATATTATCCTTTTTCAGCAATGTCCATTCCATAATATGCTAGCTGGGCACATTTGGAATTTAAGGAATACATTTCCTTTTATTTAAAGTGAACTAGTTTGGTTTTGCTTTTTTTTTTCTTTTATATTGCTTTATTTTTTGCATCCAGTATTAAAAGGGAACTATGGAAACTTTCAACATAACCAAATTAAACTGCTAAAACAAGATTTTAAAATAGTTCTCAGCCATATTTCCAAACTACACAGGAACTTTTTCATATAAAATCACCATAAATTCGACATATAAAAGTCTTTACCCTAAAGGAATCTTTAGATTGTTCAAATTTGAGAGTGTGTTCTACTGTTATTTTAGATGGTAAACAATAACCCTGAGCCTTTCATTGATACATTTAATATTGATATGTTTTGAAGATTTTATCCAAGCCTAGTTTCATTAGATACATGATTTTTTTAATAGGTTTGTTCCATTAAAGGTGGAATTCCATTATATCTCAGAACCAACATGTTTGGTGAAGGCCACAGACTCTTTTACAAAACAAATCCTGATGAAAAAAATAAGAGGGAAAATAAGGTTCAATAGTCAGATAAAGTGTAAAACGAATTTCTCAGGAAGTCATTATAGAACATTTTTCTTTCTTACACAGGGAGTGGAAAATGCAGAATACAATAATTATCCAAGAAGAATGCCCTACCAGGATTAAAATATAAAAGTTTACACCAGCAATTCAAAATGAGATAAGTCTTGTAGAAACTAAATCTTTTGTCAGAAATCACATGGCCTGGGCTTCCCTGGTGGCGCAGTGGTTGAGAGTCCGCCTGCCGATGCAGGGGACGCGGGTTCGTGCCCTGGTCCGGGAAGATCCCACATGCCGTGGAGCGGCTGGGCCTGTGAGCCATGGCCGCTGAGCCTGCGTGTCCGGAGCCTGTGCTCCACAACGGGAGAGGCCACAACAGTGAGAGGCCCGCGTACCGCAAAAAAAAAAAAAAAAAAAAAGAAATCACATGGCCTAATCAATAGCTGGTACCAGGCCTGCCCCTACAGCACCATGATTACAAAAAGAGGCCCATATACATGTCTAAATATTAAAGTTACCAATCAAGCTAATAGATTATTAATTAAAATATGTTCTATCTCTGTACAATGACTAATATACCTTCAAAATGGCCTGGAAAGTCAAATTCAAATCTAGCATTCTGAGACACTTTATGCACCCACATGGGGAGAGTCTGGCCCCTTTTACCTGCCACCTCCAACACACCCCATACTTCAAAGAACCATATATGCACGTGGACACTCCAGCCCATGTGTCCACGTTTTGCCCACATCCACTGCAAATATCCAACCCAAGACCACTCCTTGGACCCAGGGGTACAACTACCTTAAAAAAAAATCAACGAACAGGACAACTTATACCAGTTTCAAAAGCGTAAGTATCAGAACAAATGGACCGGGAATTTAAAAATAAACATAAATATATCAAAGAGACATATGAGGGATTCCCTGGTGGCACAGTGGTTGAGAGTCTGCCTGCCGATGCAGGGGACACATGTTTGTGTCCTGGTCCAGGGGGATCCCACATGCCGTGGAGCAGCTGGGTCCGTGGGCCGTGGCCGCTGAGCCTGTGCATCTGGAGCCTGTGCTCCGCAATGGGAGAGGCCACAACAGTGAGAGGCCCACGTACCGAAAAAAAAAAAAAAGAGACATATGAAAACAGACATTTTCAGGGAAATGCAAATCAAAACCACAGTGGGATTTCACCTCACACATCTTAGAATGGCTATTATCAAAAACAATAAATAACAAGTGCTGGTGAGGATGTGGAGAAAAGGGAACCGTTGTGCACGGCTGGTGGGAATGTAAACTAGTGCAGGCACTATGGAAAACAGTATAAAAATTCCTCAAAAATTTAGAAATAGAACTACCAAATGATCCAGAAATTCCATTTCTGGGCATTTATATGAAGAAAATGAAAACACTAACTCAAAAAGATACATACACCCTCACGTTCACTGCACCATTACTTACAACAGCCAAGATATGGAAGCAATCTAAGTGTCAATCAATGTATGACTAGATAAAGGAAACATGGTGTGTATGTATGTGTATGTGTATATATACATATACACATACACATACATACATACAATGAAATATTACTCAGTCATAAAAAAAGAAGGAAATCTTGCATTTGCAACAACATGGATGGACTTCGAGGGCAGTATGCTAAGTGAAGTAAGTCAGAAGGGAAAAGACAAATACCATATGATCTTGCTTTTATGTGTAAACTAAAAAAAATTAAAAAAAATAAATCCCCTGTTCAGAGATATAGAGAACAGATTGGTGGCTGCCAGAAGCAGGGGGTGGAGGGTGGGCAAAATGGATTAAGGGGGTCAAAACATACAAAATTCCAGTTATAAAATAAGTAAGTCATGGGGATGTAATGTACACCATGGTAACCACAGCTTAAAATACTGTAGTGTATATCTGAAAGTTGCTAAGAGAGATCTTAAAAGTTTTCATCTCAAGAAAAAAAACTTTTTATAACTATGTATGGTGATACATGTTAACTAGAATTATTGTGATGATCATTTTACAATACATACAAATATTGAATCATTATGTTGAATACCTGAAACTAATATAATGTTATATGTCAATTATATTTCAATAAAAAAATAGAAATAATAAAAGTAAAAGAGATAGAGATTAGCAATATGAAATAAGAAACACAAATCATGAAAAAGAATGAATCAGATATTCTAGGTTTGTAAAATACAACAGCTAAAAAATAACATAACAGATGAGACAAACAGTAGAATGGCTCTAGACAAAGAACATATTAATGAGTAGAAATGCAGATTGATAAACTCTTCTAAAAGGAAGCAGAGAGGGCTTCCCTGGTGGCACAGTGGTTAAGAATCTACCTGCCAATACAAGGGACACGGGTTCAAGCCCTGGTCTGGGAAGATCCCACATGCTGTGGAGCAACTAAGCCCGTGCGCCACAACTACTGAAGCCTGTGTGCCTAGAGCCCGTGCTCCACAAAAAGAGAAGCCATGACAATGAGAAGCCTGTGTACCACAACGAAGAGCAGCCCCCACTCACCACAACTAGAGAAAGCCCATGCACAGAAATGAAGACTCAACGCAGTCAAAAATTAATTAATTAATTAATTAAAAAATAAAAGGAAAGCGGCAAGTTAAAGAATTGAAGCATATGTGAGAAACAACAGGAGACAGAGGAAGTAAATATGACAACATTCCGAAAAAGAGAAAAAAGAAATAAAAACAGAGGAAATATTTGGTAATGGCAGACTAGTTAATTCTGATCACCTCTTCCTCTGAGGAAAAGTAGTAAAGATGGGAAAAAAATTTTTTAATCTCCCTGAATGCAAATGAGGACTAACAACTGAGTTACCTAATACAAAGGAGCTGGATGCCCAGGGAGGTGAGTGCAATGACTGAAACTACTTTTTCCATGCAAGCGATTTTCTGATTTCAGAAGGGCACCAGAAAGGCTGAAGTACAGAGTAGTAACTCTTTGATAGTATTAAGGGGCTAGAAGAGAGATGTGGAACGTTGAATCCTGATGGAACTGCCTACTCCTGCTCCCATTACTCTGGGTTGAAAGCCCAAAGTTTGCACCTAAAAGCACTAGTGTGCAGAAGTAAAACAGGGCCTCACATGGGCTGAATTGGAAATAACTCAGGCGCTTCTGGACTGTTATGGTCTCCGGGCACCTGGCAGAAGAAAACATAAACACTCTCTGTAGGAAAACATTATCCTAGGCCTCAAAGTATTTCTGCAAATAATTTTGCAATATAATGACTGGTACGTAATAAAAATAAAAAATAATTTTGGAATATGTGTCTCACATAATAAAAACTAACAAGGCAGAGATGAAGTAAGATGACATGAACGAAAAAAGCTAACAGTACAAAAAGAACCATAGGGAACCTAGATATTGGATTACAAGCACAGATCTTACAATAACTCTGCATATTATATTTAAGGATTATGAGATAAGAATGATGCATCTGGCATCATGGTAATATTGCTGAAAACCAAAAGAAAAAAGAAAAGAAAATAAAGAGTATCTTAAGAGTTGCCAGAGGAAATTGAGAGATTACCATCAAAGCGGCTAAAATTATATCCACTATTGATTTCTCATCAGAAATTATGGAAGCTAAAAAAATACCAGAACAATATTCTTAAAATGTTGAAAGAAAACAATTGTCAACCAAAAACTCATATATCAAATGAAAATATTCTTAAAGTATGAGAATGAAATTTTCAAACAAAAATTAAGACAACGTGCCACAATCTGACTTGCAGAAAGGAAATGCCAAAGGGTGTTCTTCAGGAAGAAAGAAAAGAATTCCTGATGGAAGCTTAAAAATGCAGGAGCAAGTGAAAAACAACAAAACTAGTATATTTAAAATTAAGCAGACACTATTTTATTATAGTCAACATCATTTAGTTTACCTATAAATTAAATGATGCTCACTGTATAAAAAAATTAATCAGGCCTGCTTGATTTTAAATATATATAAAATAAAAATACACAATCTCAATGACATAAAAGAATGGGTAAATGAAATTAAAGTGTCCTAAAACCAAAATGGTATAGAAACACATCAGTCTTTGTATTACCTAGAAAGAGAGTAATGGTACCAATTAATCTTAGACTTTGAAAAATCAAGAATACATACTGTAATCTCTAGGGTAAAAAGAGAGAGATGAAGGGAGAGCCTACAGATTAAAAGAATCTTAAAAGAATATCAACTGCAGGGAGACCTTCAAGATGGCAGAGGAGTAAGAAGTGGAGATCATCTTCTTCCCCACAAATACATCAGAAATACATCTATATGTGGAACAACTCCTACAGAACACCTACTGAAGACTGGCAGAAGACCTCAGACTTCCCACAAGGGAAAAGACGCCCTCAGGCGACCTACAAGCAGAGGCAGGGCCAAATCCAAAGCTGAACCCGGGAGCTGTGCAAACAAAGAAGAGAAAGGGAAATCTCTCCCAGCAGCCTCAGGAGCAGCGGATTAAATCTCCACAATCAACATGATATACCCTGCATCTCTGGAATACCTGAGCAGACAACAAATCATCCCAAAATTAAAGCTGGTGGACTTTAGGAGCAACTGTAGACTTGGGGTTTGCTTTCTGCATCTAATTTGTTTCTGGTTTTATGTTTATCTTAGTTTATATTTAGAGTTTATTATCACTGGTAGATTTGTTTATTGATTTGGTTGTTCTCTTCCTTTTTTGTATATATATATATAGAGAGAGATATATACTTTTTTTTTTTCCTTTTCCTCTTTTTGTGAGTGTGTATGTGTATGCTTCTTTGTGTGAGTTTCTCTGTATGGCTTTGCTTCAACCATTTGCTCAAGGGTTCTGTCTGTCCGGTTTTTTTTTTTTTTTCTTTTTACTATAGATTTTAGCACCTGTTATCATTGGTGGATTTCTTTTTTGGTTTGGTTCTCCCTCCTTTCTTACTTTCTTTTATTTTTTAATTATTTTTTAATTATTTTTATTTTTAATAATTTCTTTATTTTAATAACTTTATTTCTTTTTATTTATTTATTTTTCTTTCTTTTTTTCTCCCTTTTCTGCTGAGCCGTGTGGCTGAGAGGGTCTTGGTGCACTGGCTGGGTGCCAGGCCTGTGCCTCTGAGGTGGGAGAGCTGAGTTCAGGACACTGGTCCACCAGAGACCTCCCGGCTCCACGTAATATCAAACAGCAAAAGCTCTCCCAAAGATCTCCATCTCAACGCTAAGACCCAGCTCCACTCAATGACGAGCAAGCTACAGTGCTGGACACCCTATGCCAAACAACTAGCAAGACAGGAACACAACCCCACCCATTAGCAGAGAGGCTGCCTAAAATCATAATAAGGTCACAGACACACCAAAACACACCACTGAACGCGGTCCTGCACACCAGAAAGACAAAATCCAGCCCCACCCACCAGAACACAGGCACCAGTCCCCTCCACTAGGAAGCCTACACAACCCACTGAACCAACATTAGACACTGGGGGCAGACACCAAAAGCAACAGGAACCACGAAACTGCAGCCTGAAAAACGAGACCCAAACACAGTTAAGGAAAATGAGAAGACAGAGAAAAACACAGCATATGAAGGAGCAAGGCAAAAAACCGCCAGACCAAACAAATAAAGAGGAAACAGGCAGTCTACCAGGAAAAGAATTCAGAGTAATGATAGTAAAGATGATCCAAAATCTTGGAAACAGAATGGAGAAAATACAGGAAAAGTTTAACAAGGACCCAGAAGAACTAAAGAGCAAACAATGATGAACAACACAATAAACGAAGTTAAAACTTCTCTAGAAGGAATCAATAGCAGAATAAATGAGGCAGAAGAACAGATAAGTGACCCGGAAGACAAAACAGTGGAAATAACTACTGCAGAGCAGAATAAAGAAAAAAGAATGGAAAGAATTGAGGACAGTCTCAGAGACCTCTGGGACAACGTTAAACGCACCAACATTTGAATTATAGGGGTCCCGGAAGAAGAAAAAAAGAAAGGCACTGAGAAAATACTTTAAGAGATTGTAGTTGAAAACTTCCCTAATATAGGAAAGGAAATAGCCAATCAAGTCCAGGAAGCTCAGAGAGTCCCATACAGGATAAATCCAATGAGAAACATGCCAAGACACATATTAATCAAACTGTCAAAAATTAAATACACAGAAAAAATATCAAAAGCAGCAAGCGAAAAGTAACAAATAACATAGAAGGGAATCGCCATAAGGTTAACAGCTGATCTTTCACCAGAAACTCTCCAAGGAAGAAGGCAGTGGCAGGACATATTTAAAGTGATGAAAGGGAAAAACCTACAACCAAGATTACTCTACCCAGCAAGGATCTCATTCAGATTTGATGGAGAAATTAAAACCTTTACAGACAAGCAAAAGCTAAGAGAATTCAGCACCACCAGACAAGCTTTACAACAAATGCTAAAGGAACTTCTCTGGGCAGGAAACACAAGAGAAGGAAAAGACCTACAATAACAAACCTAAAGCAATTAAGAAAATGGTAACAGGAACATACATATCGATAATTACCTTAAATGTAAATGGATTAAATGCACCACCCAAAAGACACAGACTGGCTGAACGGATACAATAACAAGACCCATACATATGCTGCCTACAAGAGACCCACTTCAGACCTAGGGACACATACAGACTGAAAGTGAGGGGGAAAAAAAGATATTCCATACAAATGGAAATCAAAAGAAAGCTGGAGGAGCAATTCTCACATCAGACAAAATACACTTTAAAATAAAGACTAGGGCTTCCCTGGTGGGGCAGTGGTTGAGAGTCCGCCTGCCGATGCAGGGGATACAGGTTCGTGCCCCGGTCTGGGAAGATCCCACATGCCGCGGAGCGGCTGGGCCCGTGAGCCATGGCCGCTGAGCCTGCGTGTCCGGAGCCTGTGCTCTGCAACAGGAGAGGCCACAACAGTGACAGGCCCGCGTACCGCAAAAAATAAAAAATAAAAAATAAAATAGGGCCTCCCTGGTGGCGCAGTGGTTGAGAGTCCGCCTGCCGATGCAGGGGATACGGGTTCGTGCCCCGGTCTGGGAGGATCCCATATGCCGCGGAGCGGCTGGGCCCGTGAGCCATGGCCGCTGGGCCTGCGCATCCGGAGCCTGTGCTCCGCAACGGGAGAGGCCACAACAGTGAGAGGCCCGCATACCGCAAAAAAAAAAAATAAATAAAATAAAATAAAATAAAGACTATTACAAGAGACAAAGCAGGACACTACATAATGATCAAGGGAAGATCCAAGAAGAAGATATAACAATTGTAAATATTTACGCACCCAACATAGGAGCACCTCAATACATAAGGCAAGTGGAAACAGCCATAAATGGGGAAATCGATAGTAACACAATCATAGCAGGGGACTTTAACACCCCACTTTCACCAATGGACAGATCATCCAAAATGAAAATAAATAAGGAAACACAAGCTTCAAATGATACATTAAACAAGATGGACTTAATTGACATTTATAGGACATTCCATCCAAAAACAACAGAATACACTTTCTTCTCAAGTGCTCATGAACATTCTCCAGGATAGATCATATCTTGGGTCACAAATCAAGCCTTGGTAAATTTAAGAAAATTGAAATCGTATCAAGTATCTTATCTGACCACACGCTATGAGACTAGGCATCAATTACAGGAAAAAAATTGTAAAAAATACAAACAAATGGAGGCTAAACAATACACTACTAACTAACCAAGAGATAACAGAGGAAATCGAAAATACCTAGAAACAAACAACAATGAAAACACGAAGACCCAAAACCTATGGGATGCAGCAAAATCAGTTCTAAGATGGAAGTTTACAGGAATACAATCCTACCTCAAGAAACAAGAAACATCTCAAATAAATAACCTAAACTTACACCTAAAGCAATTAGAGAAAGAAGAACAAAAAACCCCTAAAGTTAGCAGAAGGAAAGAAATCATAAAGATCAGATCAGAAATAAATGAAAAAGAAATGAAAGAAACAACAGCAAAGAAAATAAAGCTAAAAGATGGTTCTTTAAGAAAAACAAAATTGATAACCTATTAGCCAGACTCATCAAGACAAAAAGGGAGAAAACTCAAATCAACAGAATTAGAAATGAAAAAGAAGTAACAACTGAAACTGCAGAAATACAAAGGATCATGAGAGATTACTACAAGCAACTATATGCCAATAAAATGGACAACCTGGAAGAAACGGACAAATTCTTAGAAAAGCACAACCTTCCGAGACTGAACCAGGAAGAAATAGAAAATATAAACAGACCAATCACAAGCACTGAAATTGAAACTGTGATTTAAAATATTCCAACAAACCAAAGTCCAGGACCAGATGGCTTCACAGGTGAATTCTACCAAACATTTACAGGAGCGCTAACACCTATCCTTCTCAAACTCTTCCAAAATATAGCAGAGAGAGGAACACTCCCAAACTCATTCTATGAGGCCACCATCACCCTGATACCAAAACCAGACAAAGAGGTCACAAAAAAAGAAAACTACAGGCCAATATCTCTGACGAACATAGATGCAAAAATCCTCAACAAAATACTAGGAAACAGAATCCAACAGCACATTAAAAGGATCATATACCATGATCAAGTGGGGTTTATCCCAGGAATGCTAGGATTCTTCAACATATGCAAATCAATCAATGTGATACACCATATTAACAAATTGAAGGATGAAAACCATATGATCATGAAGGATAAAAACCATATGATCATCTCAATAGATGCAGAAAAAGCTTTTGACAAAATTCAACACCCATTTATGATAAAAACCCTCCAGAAAGTAAGCATAGAGGGAATTTACCTCAACATAATAAAGGCCATATATGACAAACCCACAGCTGACATCATCCTCAACGGTGAAAAACTGAAACCATTTCCACTGAGATCAGGAACAAGACAAGGTTGTCCAGTCTTGCCACTATTATTCAACACAGTTTGGGAAGTTTTAGTCACAGCAATCAGAGAAGAAAAAGAAATAAAAGGAATCCAAATCGGAAAAGAAGAAGTAAAACTGTCACTGTTTGCAAATGATATGATACTATACGAAGAGAATCCTAAAGATGCTACGAGAAAACTACTAGAGCTAATCAATGAACTTGGTAGAGTAGCAGGATACAGAATTAATGCACAGAAATCTCTTGCATGCCTATAAACTAATGATGAAAAATCTGAAAGAAAAATGAAGGAAACACTCCCATTTACATTGCAACATAAAGAAAAAAATACCTAGGAATAAACCTACCTAAGGAGACAAAAGATCTGTATGCAGAAAACTATGACACTGATGAAAGAAATTAAAGATGATACCAACAGATGGAGAGATAAACCATATTCTTGGATTAGAAGAATTAACACTGTGAAAATGAGCATAATTCCCAAAGCAATCCACAGATTCAGTGCAATCCCTATCAAACTACCAATGGCATTTTTCACAGAACCAGAACAAAAAATTTCACAATTTGTATGGAAATACAAAAGACCCCGAATAGCCAAAGCAATCTTGAGAAAGATAAGCAGAGCTGGAGGAATCAGGCTCCCAGACTTCAGACTATACTACAAAGCTACAGTAATCAAGACAGTATGGTACTGGGACAAAAACAGAAATATAGATCAATGAAAAGGATAGAAAGCCCAGAGATAATCCCACACACATATGGTCACCTTATTTTTGATAAAGGAGGCAAGAATATACAATGGAGAAAAGACAGCCTCTTCAATAAGTGGTGCTGACTGGACATCTACATGTAAAAGAATGAAATTAGAACAGTCCCTAACACCATACACAAAAATAAACTTAAAATGATTAAAGAGCTAAATGTAAGGCTAGACACTATCAAACTCTTAGAGGAAAACATAGGCAGAATACTGTATGACATAAATCACAGCAAGATCCTTTTTGACCCACCTCCTAGAGAAATGGAAATAAAAACAAAAATAAACAAATGGGACCTAATGAAACTGCAAAGCTTTTGCACAGCAAAGGAAACCATAAACAAGACCAAAAGACAACCCTCAGAATGAGAGAAAATATTTGTAAATGAAGCAACTAACAAAGGATTAATCTCCAAAATTTACAATCAGCTCATGCAGCTCAATAACAAAAATACAAACAACCCAATCCAAAAATGAGCAGAAGACCTAAATAGACATTTCTCCAAAGAAGATATACAGATTGCCAACAAACACATGAAGGGATGCTCAACATCACTAATCATTAGAGAATGGAAAGCAAAATTACAATGAGGTACCACCTCACACCAGTCAGAATGGCCATTATCAAAAAATCTACAAACAATAAATGCTGGAGAGGGTGTGGAGAATAGGGAACCCTCTTGCACTGTTGGTGGGAATGTAAATTGATACAGCCACTATGGAGAACACTATGGGGCTTCCTCAAAAAACTAAAACTAGAACTACCATATGACCCAGCAATCCCACTACTGGTCATATACCCTGAGCAAACCATAATTCAAAAAGAGTCATGTACCACAATGTTCGTTGCAGCTCTATTTACAATAGCCAGGACATGGAAGCAACCTAAGTGTCCATCGACAGATGAATGGATAAAGAAGATGTGGCACATATATACAATGGAATATTACTCAGCCATAAAAACAAACGAAATTGAATTATTTGTAGTGAGGTGGATGGACCTAGTCTGTCATACAGAGTGAAGTAAGTCAGAAAGAGAAAAACAAAATACCGTATGCTAACACATATATATGGAATCTAAAAAAAAAAAAAAATGGTTCTGAAGAACCTAGGGGCAGGACAGGAATAAAGACGCAGATGTAGAGAATGGACTTGAGGACACCGGGAGGGGAAGGGTAAGCTGGGACGAAGTGAGAGAGTGGCATGGACATACGTACACTACCAAATGTAAAATCGATAGCTAGTGGGAAGCAGCCGCATAGCACAGGGAGATCAGCTCGGTGCTTTGTGACTGCCTAGAGGGGTGGAATGGGGACGGTGGGAGGGAGACGCAAGAGGGAGGAGATATGGGGATATATGTAAATGTATGGCTGATTCACTGTTATAAAGCAGAAACTAACACACCATTGTAGAGCAATTATACTCCAATAAAGGTGTTAAAAAATAATAATAAATAAATAAATTTTTAAAAAAATCAACTGCAATACATGGACCTTATTTTGAGTCTCAAATTAAACAACATAAAAAATAAAAAGTTAGGGCTTCCCTTGTGGCGCAGCGGTTGAGAGTCCACCTGCCAATGCAGGGGACGTGAGTTCATGCCCCAGTCTGGGAAGATCCCACATGCCGCGGAGCGGCTGGGCCCGTGAGCCATGGCCGCTGGGCCTTTGCGTCCGGAGCCTGTGCTCCGCAATGGGGGAGGCCACAGCAGTGAGAGGCCCGTGTAAAGCAAAAATAAATAAATAAAATAAAATAAAATAAAATAAAAATTTATAAGAGAATTAGTGAAATTGATATTTTAACATATTAATGAATATTTATATTAATTTTCAGGTGAGATAAGGGCATTATGGTAATTTTTTTAAAGCATCCCATCTTTTAGAAATAGGTATGCACTGGAATATTTACATATGAAATGATAACGACATGTGAGATTTGCCTCGAAATAAGAAAGTGGGGAGAAGGGAGGCGGAGAGCCTGGGGATATAGATGAAATAAGACTGGCCATGTATTGGTAATTATGGAAGCTGTGTAACAGGCACATTGTTATTATAATATTCTTTCTATGTTTGTATATGTTTGACATTTTTCGTTAAAAAACATTTTATGAAGAAGACATCTTAAGAAAAGTAAAAAAAATCAAGCTATAAATTGGAAGAATATATGTGCAACACACATAATCAAGAAAGGACTGTTATCTAAATTATAGGAAGAATTCTTACCAATCAATATAAAAAGAAAAAATAACACTAGAATAATGGGCAAAAGACACAAAGAGGCATTTCACAGAAGTAATAGATATGGCCAAGAAACATATGAACATGCTCAGTAATCAAGAAAATGCAAATCAAGATAACAATGAAATGTCATTTAGCAAAAACTAAGAAGTCCAGGAATTGTAAGGCTTACAGAATGTGAATCAAAAGGATCTCTTATGTATGGGTACAATTTGGAAAAATAATTTTATACTTTCTAAATATCAGTTCAGAGTAAAGCTGAGCTTTCATATACCCCACAGCTCAGCAATCCTATTCCTCAGTTTAGAACCAAGAGAAACACTTGGACACAAATAAGAATATTCCAAGCAGTGTTGTTTCTTAGAGCAAAAATCTGGAAAACACCAGAATGGTATAGAAACACAACAGAATGTTATATAACAGTTAAAATAACTGAACTAGATAAATGCAACATGAATGAATCTTTAAAATATGTTACTGGCTGAAAAAGATAAATCAGATAATAGTACATTAGTATGGCACTCTTTTTATAATTGTAAAAATATTTAAAATTAAACAATACTTTATTAATGTCCATACATGTGAACAAAAATGTTTTTTAAGACGCAAGGAAATGATAATACAAAATCAGAATAGGGTTCGCCTTAGTTAAGTGTAGGTCAGTGGGATGGGTTAGCAGAGATAAATGTAAATTATTGTCAAGGTTCAAGTTCCTGGGTTAGATAGTGGGTTGGTGGATGTTTATTATTTCTAAGAATGAATGAGAGAAAAAAGAGTATATGGGAAAAAAATCACTTAGAAGCTGTAGCAGTAGTCCAGGTGAAAGATGATGCTGGTGGTCTGGGATGGTAGCAGTGGGGATGGAGAGAAGTACATAGACCTGAAGGATATTCAAGAGGTAGAAGTGAAAGAACTTGGTAACCGACTGGATGTGGGAGCTGATGGAGAAGGAAGAGTTATAACGACTCTCAGGTTTAAGGAACTGGATGGAGAGTAGGACTATTTAACAAGAAAGGGAACCACAAGTTTATAATGCACTTCAAGGAGTTTAGTAGTGAACACTGTGGTCAACACCTTCATATCTAGTCCAACCATCCCCATGATGAGGCAACACAGGGTGAGGGTAAGAATTTAACTATCCTCTGTCCCAAAGGCACAAATCCTTTGTTTCAGCTAAAAAGCCTACCACTTACACATACATGGCCCAAACGCACATACCTGGAGGGAGGCTCAGGTACTTTTGTTCAGTGTTGAAAGAAAACTGGCTCTCTCCCCCACCTAGACTTGACAGGAAGCATTTAGTAGCTGTAGCAGGCACTTTTTGAAGTCAGCGTAAGGATGAAGCTAATAGAAGAGAAGGTCAAAGCCAAGACCACTATAAAGACATGCAGGGATTTCCCTGGTGGTCCAGTGGCTAAGACTCCATGCTCCCAATGCAGCGGGCCCAGGTTCGATCCCTGGTCAGGGAACTAGATCCCACATGCCACAACTTAAGATCTCGCATGCCGCAACTAAAAGATCCCCCATGCCGCAACTAAAGACCCGGTGCAGCCAAATAAATAAATATTAAAAAAAAAAAAAGAAGAAATGCAGCCAAGGCCCTGATTCAACCACAATCCTGTCTCTGGCTCCTCTGTTATGTGAGCCTATTGCTCCAGTTACTGTGAAAGCCCATCTGAGTAGGCTTTCTATTGCTTATAGCTGAAGATGTGGAACTAACACCGAGGTTGGAAACAGAAAGGAGGTTTATAAATCCCAAGCTCTAAATCACTAAATCAGCTCAACTGAAGAAGAGGAAGGAAGGTTTCCTATCCCTCACACTGGGAATTTGGATATCCTTGTTATCAAAAAAAAAAAAGAAGAAGAAGAAAAGAAAAGAATGTTGGTTAGAGCATCACCTGCTGTACCTTCGGACCAGACCATGTACCTATGGTACTGTAACTGTGGTACTGAGGACCTGAAAGAGGAAAAAACTGAGGCTAACAGAATGTTTTGGCTATTCCTCATAGCTTAAAGTCTACACACAGATGTTTATAATATCATTCTTCATACTTTTCAATGTTTTTAATTGTCCAATGTGAAATATTTTAAATCTAAGTATTAAAAAAATTAATTCCTAAGAAAATACATGCTTAAGGGAGAAAGTCTTAGATCCTATTTGTTCCTGATAATTGTTTTAGGGTCTCAAAATCTATTATAATAATCAGAAGCAACCTGACCAAAAATTTGACTATGAACGTGGGGGTGAGGGAATTTAATAATTAAGTTAATTGTTGTATTCAAATTTTAACTTTGGGAAATTATGAACACAAAAGCTTGAAAAGATCAGTTAAAACAATAGGAATTCTACATACCAAAGGGACTCTCCAGCTTAAATAACAAAGTGGCCAATCTATAAAGAGACTACTACTTTTGGAAGTATTTAACAACAAAATGCCCTGATTTTCAAAAATAAAATTCTGATAACCAGATCCTTTCTTTTTTCCAGTACATGAAAGCCAATTTCAAATTTCCGGAGAGCTAACTAAATAAGCTCTTGTCATATAAAGATTTCAAGGTCAGTAAAGATGTGATGATTTATTCTGATGCCCACGGTCAACATTTTAAACAGGATATGAGTTGAGAATTACCAAACTCCCCCCTGCCATACTACATTCTTTACTCTTCTTAACTCATTCATCTCTTTTTGCTTTCCTCGTTCTCTTCAGTGTGCCCTCCTGCTGATCTACTGCCTGTTTTTTCTTTTCCTTTGTCTCTTTGTGCCTGTGTCCAGCTTTCTCCGACTGTGTCCCAGGACACCTCTGTACCTTCTGCCCTTACCTTTGGTCTTCCCATTCTCCCTTTTGCTATCTCTTCACTCTCTCTTCTCCTCCCTTCTTTAGCCGTAGTACTTATCTGATATAATTATGGAGTCAAAGTCTATAATCTCTGCTTTATCACTTTTAGGCTCTAAGATGACTTTTATTTCTGACTTTAAAAAGTTTCTTAAATTAATTTGTGTTGTGTGGCCCTGAATTGACTTACTCAGTGAGTCAGTCTCACGATAAGGTGCTGCTTACTCACCACAGAATAATGGTTTTTACTAAGGTTTTTACATCAGAAGAGTCATTCCTTGGACAATATAAACTTAACCTACCAGATTAACTGCTAAAAAAATGGCATTAGAATTCCGGGATATATGCTGCATGTACACTCATGTTTTAAAAATTCAAAATTCTTTAAATAATTTTTTATTAAATGGATGGAACATCTAATTTGATAACATCTTATAAAAATGTGGGGGCTTCCCTGGTGGCGCAGTGGTTGAGAATCTGCCTGCCAATGCAGGGGACACGGGTTCGAGCCCTGGTCTGGGAAGATCCCACATGCCGCGGAGCAACTGGGCCTGTGAGCCACAACTACTGAGCTTGCGCGTCTGGAGCCTGTGCTCCGCAACGAGAGGCTGCAACAGTGAGAGGCCCGCGCACCGCAATGAAGAGTGGCCCCTGCTCGCCGCAACTAGAGAAAGCCCTTGCACAGAAACAAAGACCCAACACAGCCAAAAATAAATAAATAAAATTTTTTTAAAAACGTGAACTTAGTGAGTGCCTATGTTGTGACTTGGCCTTGACACTTGTACGGTTTTACCATTAATTCACAGAACCCTCAATATTATAAAGTATAACTAATAGCATTCTACAAATATATGAACTCATTTTCCTACAGAGAGAAAAATGAAGCAGAGAGAATTAACCCATCCAAATCACATTGCTGATAGTACAGCAGGGATCAGACATCTGAACTCCTGGTTCCCGGAAAATAAATATTAACCTCTGTGCTTCCATCATTTATGATTTCTTTTTTATTTTTTATCATACCAACTTAATTCTCCATAAATACAAATATAACAACTCATTTCTATTTAATTTGGAGGACATTTAGTTTTCTTCTATTGTTTTAAGGTTTAGAACACAATGTTCTACATTGAAAAGAATTAAAATAGAATTCTAAACATAAATAAAGAGAAAACAAGATACTATAGTCCAAAGGCAATCCCTATTACATAGTAAAGAAAAGTTAGTTTAGGGCCTCCCTGGTGGTGCAGTGGTTGAGAGTCCGCCTGCCGATGCAGGGGATACGGGTTCGTGCCCCGGTCTGGGAGGATCCCATATGCCGCGGAGCGGCTGGGCCCGTGAGCCATGGCCGCTAAGCCTGTGCATCCGGAGCCTGTGCTCCGCAACGGGAGAGGCCACAACAGTGAGAGGCCCGCATACCGCAAAAAAAAAAAAAAAAAAAAAAAAAGAAGAAGAAAAGTTAGTTTAAAAGTCAAATAGAAAGCCTCATAATCAAATGCACCACTTGGCTGTATTTCATTGGATAGAGAACAGCTATATTAAGGTACCGACAATTTTACCAAACAATTATGTCTCAAGTGTTGTGAATCTCCCTAATGTTACAGAGGTTAATATGTGACATGCCCCAAGACAGTAAGTCACTCTGGCATTTAACCAGTCTTTAGAAGGGACTTGTACTAATTCATTTCCCTTTTATCTGTGATTCTAAGTTGACAACCCTTGGCAAGGCAGTACAGAAGAAGGATGATTAGAAGAGAAACATTCTTAAAATGGATTAAGCAGGGCAGGTACTAGCCTGTCATATGCAGCAATCATAAAGTTGAGGAGGAGGCTGATGGACTGTTCCACACTGATTTGGTGAGTAGAAGGAAGGCGCTTGTTCAGCTGGTAGTAGATGGATGAGATGACGGTCTCGAGGCGAGACACACTGATCTCAGTGGTATGGTCCAGTGTATTAAGGCCATTGTCTCGGAAGGCTTCAATCATGTTCCAGATATCAACAAGATGGACTGGAACACAAAGAAAATAAACTTTGTGTTTATTTTGTCAACACAAACTTTGTGTTTATTTTGTAACTTTTTCAACAATTCAAAAGTTTTAATTCAGCAGAAAGATATAAGAACTTTACATTTAATAGAATAGTGAAGGGTGGCAGAATGTGTCACCCCAAGATATGCCACTTTGGCATACGGAGTAGTTTGAGCTAAAGACACCTAAAAAACAGCAGATGCCAAGAAGGACGCTCTGACCTTCCCTTTTCTTCCCAAAAGCAGGAAATAAAAGTCCCATGTGAAAAATGCCCTCCCTATTCCAAGAGAAAAGAAACATCCTCATCACCAGAGACAGTGAATTGAGTCTGAGTGAAATCTGCAGACTTCGTTAAAATAACTCTTATCTTTAGTCTCCTGACATATTTTAGTTATTTTTCCACAACTGCCACTCTTTGTTCAACTTAATATATAAGCACTTAGGCCTACTCACTCTTTTGGGTTTTCATTTTCCTATGGGGGCTCCCATGTACATGTAAAAATCCATATGCTTTTCTCCTGTTAATCTGTCTTATGTCGATTTAATTCTCAGGCTCCACTGGAAACCTTGAGAGGATAGAGGTAAAGTTTTGCCTCCCCTTTGTAGCTTCAAAAATACACAATGCAAAATGTAACAGAACCTCAACAGACAAATTCACAGGCTTTGTGGGAGATATTAACACACCTCTCTTAGCAAGTGACAGAGCAAACATACCAAAAAAATAAGTACAGCCATAGACAAACTTACAACTAACAAGGCAGGCATAATGGACACTATATGAAGTCCTGCCCCCAGTGATTAGAAAATATGCTTTATTTTCAAGAACACAAAGAACAGGTAAAAAAACTGACCTTATCCTGAGTCATAAAACTAATCTCAATAAATTTTAAAGGATTAAAATCATATAAGCCATGCTCTGTGATCAAAATGAAATTAAGTCAGAAATCATTATCAAAAAGAAAACTTTTAAAATAAACTTTATCTTTAGAAATGAAGAAACACACTACTTGGACATTTCTTTAATCTGATTAAGGATATCTACAAAAAAACTGCAGCAAACATATTACTTAATAGTAAAATGTTGAAAGCCGTTCCTCTGATGTTGGGAATAAGATAAGAAATGCCCACTGTCATCATTCCTATCATATTTCAAATCCTAACCTATATAAATATGAAGTAATTATCAGTACAAGTACTGGAAATAAATGTAACTGTCATTATTCAGAAATGACAAAATTATACACATTGAAAATCATTAAGATTCTACATGTATATCACTAAAATTAATATTTGCATCTAGAATGACTGCTAGATACAAATCAAGATATGAAAGTCACTGTATTTCTAAATATACACCAGGACTCAGGAATAAATCCAATAAAGGATGTGCAACATCTCTACCAAAAAATATATAAATTAACAAAACTTAAAGACCTAAATAAATGGAGGGATATACCAGGTTCACAGAAATGAAATCTCAACACTGGAAATAATCAATTCTCCCCAACTTGATCTACAGATTCAGTGTAGTCCCAACAAAATCCCACAGGGCTATACATTAAAAGGATGAATTTTATTATACGTAAATTATACTTTTTAAAAAATGAAGGAAAAAAATCCCAGCAGAAATCTTTGGTTTTGTTCATTTTTAGTAGAAATTAACAAGCAAATTCTAAAATTTGTGTGAAAATACATGTAAAAAGGCCAAGAATGTCTCAATCTTAAAAAAGTAAAACAGAACAAAGTACCCAGAACATACTATAAAGCTCTAACAGTGATTATTGGTACAAGGACAGACAAACAGACCAATGGAACACAAGAGTCCAAAAGCAGATCCTCTCACATATGGACACAGCTATGAACATTCTTGTACATTTCTCCTAATGAATATGAGAAAAAGATTTTTTTAGTAATGAAGAAAAAGGATGGTCTTTTCAATAAATAGTGTAGGTCAACTGAACATATATATGGAAAAAATTGAAATCTAACTCCTACTTACACTCTGGAGTAAAAAAAATTCCAGGTGGACTGAAGAATCATATGTGACAAAATAAAACTGCTAGAACAATGCATCTTTTTACTTTATATTACTAATGCCACTAGCCTGGCTCAGCCCACACATAGACTACTGTGTTCCAAGAATAATTATGGGAAGAAGTATAAAAATGGTAGTTCCTGTAGGACAGCGGTTTTCAAACTTTTTGACAACAACATGCAAATATATTTAAATCAACACATACACACACCTCTAGATATATAAAAAACACGTTTCACAAAATACTTTACCACATAAGCTACGTTCTGACTTTTTTTTCTTTCTCTTTTTTTTTCTCCATTACATGCTTTAAATTCTGGCTACAGCTCACCAAAATAGTTTCAGGAACCATTAACAGGTCACAACCCATAATTTGAAAACAATGCTTTGGGAAACCAGAGAAGAAATATGACTTCGGTCTAGGATGGTATGGTAAACTCTTTGGAGAGAACTTTAAGCTAGGATTTTTGAGTAGGACTTAAAGTAGTGTAGAAGTATTTAAATATAAAGTGACTTGACCAAGGTCACGTGTTTATAATAAATGACAAACGAAACCTGGAGTAAAACAGGTTTTCCCATTCTAAGGCTAATGTTCTTTCCATTACACAAAACAGTTTTTCATTAATACACACACACACACACACACACACACACACATATCTGAGAGAAGTACAATAATTCTAAGTTAGTTCATCTGCACACAAATTAAGAAAGATTGTATATACATTTTACAAATATTTTAATTTACTTATTTTATAAGTAGCAATCGTGGAAGCAACTGCTTATAGAAAAGGCTGATTTGTGTTATATTAAGTTTAAACAAGAAAGTTAATTTTTATTATGCTTTTATCAAAATATTAGTTTTTCTTTCTCTCCAGAAGCTGATAAACTGTATTAATTTTACACAAAACTTTTTATTAAAAACAGTGACAAGGAGAAATCAATTCTCCCATTTAAAGAATTAATTAATCTTGAGACTTCCCTGGTGGCACAGTGGTTAAGAATCCGCCTGCTGATGCAGGGGACACGGGTTCAAGCCCTGGTCCAGGAAGAACCCACATGCCGCGGAGCAACTAAGCCTGTGTGTAACAACTACGGAGCCTGCACTCTAGAGTTCGTGAGCTACAACTACTGAGCCCGAATGCCACAACTAGTGAAGCCTGCGCGCCTAGAGTCCATGCTCCACAACAAGAGAGGCCACCACAATAAGAAGCCCGCGCACCGCAAGGAAGAGTAGCTCCCGCTCACCGCAACTAGAGAAAGCCCGCGCACAGCAACAAAGACCCAACACAGCCATAAATAAATAAACAAACAAACAAACAATTTTTTAAAAAAAATAAAGAATTAATTAATCTCAAAACTAGTTATTACCTTATTGAGTTTCTTAAATATTTTGAGGGACACCCAGAATAAATTAACAAGCTCTCTCCATTACAAAGTTTATATTTTGATAAACACTTAAGACAAAATAATTCAATTAACATTATAATATGACTAAAACACATTAAAATCTTCTATATTATCAAGAGCTCTATCCAGCTATCATAGAAATGAGTAGAAATGACTTACGGTTGCATCGTTTTTGCACAAATCGCAATTTGCAAGCTGTTCTGTAAGTTGATAGTCGTATGACATCAAAATTCTGAGCACCTGAAAAGGGGCAAATAAAAAATCTTCAACTAGATTTACCATTTAATTTCCACATGCTGGGGAAGTGACTCTATTCCATTGTGTTGGCACAGTCTATACAAAGCATGTCAACAAGGCCCTCTTTGGATAAAACACAAAGTGGGGAAGAAGGGTTAAAAATGCTTTCTGCGTGCCCACTCCATGCCAAGCACAATGCCAGCAGTTTTGCCTATATCATCCTGTCTGCCAGCCTAAGAAAACTCTGAGGGGAGGACCACTCATGACTTGAGTGAATGAATTACGTATTCCGCAAAATGAAGAAAAGTGGTATAGCAGGGAAGATCCTAGCCTAGAGTCACGAAAGCTAAATTCCAGCCCCAGTCTGACCACCAACCATAGGCCATGACCGTGGCCATGTTACATCCCTTCTTCTCAGCCTCAGTGTCCTCATCTATAAAATGAGGGAACTGGACCAGCTGATCTCTAAGTTCCCCTTCCAGGTCTGTGGCAGCCTGTGTTTTTCAAAAAAGGGACACAACAGTATTTCCAGACCAATATTTTTATGTCTCTAGTATGCTGCTCCTCCCCATCAAGAACTAAAGATTATTTCCCTCCACTTGCGCCTGAGGACACTGTGACTGCCTCAATGAATAAAGTGTGGCAGGGGAACCCTGCCTGACTTCTGAAGATGGGCGATAAAATGTGGGACAGCTTGTCTGTGCTCGCACTCTCTCAGGATGCTTGCCCTAGGAACCCGGACACCATTGTTGTGAAGAAGCCCAAACTAGCTGATATGGAGAAACCATACAGAGACACCGATACCCAGACAAACTAAGTCTATCAGCTGAAAGTCAGTAGCAATTACCAAACATGTAAGTGAGCAAGGCAACAAATGATCCAGCCCTGAGTCTCTGAGTCTTCCAACGGAGTCCTGAGACATCATGCAGCAAAGTCAAGACATAAGCACTGGATGCTGTTCTAATTTTAGACCCCAAAAAGGTATAAACAAAATAAATGACTGTTTGGGGATAAGTAATATATAGCCATAGTAACTAGAACAAAGCCTAAATTATATGAATCTATAAATCAAATTTTGTTTTCATTTCAAAATTTGCTGTAAGTCTCCTTGAATTTTAAAGCCACTTCAGGGAACTCTGGCCTCCAGCACCATTTGTTCAAAATACTATTCTTCATTAAATGGTCTTGGTATCCTTGTGAAAAATCAAGTGACCACAGATGTATGGGTTTAATTTTTAACTTTCAATTCTATCCCACTGATTATATGTCTATTCTTATGCCAGTACCACACAATCTGGATTACTGTGGCTTTGTAGTTCTCAAATTCGGAAGTGTGAGTCTTCCAACTTTGTTCTCTTTTGAGACTGTTTTGGCTACTCTGGGTCGAATTTCCATATGAATTTTAGGATCAGTCCATCCATTTCCTCAAAAAAGCCAGTTTTTTTATGAGGACTGCAATGAGTTTGTGGATCAATTTAGGGAATACTGCCATCTTAATGATAAAGCTTCTGATCCTTTAATACAGGATATCTTTCCATTTATTTAGTTTAATTATGTAGTTTAATTAATTTAGTTTAATTTCTTTCAACAGTGTTTTGTAGTTTCCAGAGTCTAAGTCTTACACTTCTTTTGTTAAATTTATTCAGTCTGATTTTCTTTTACTCATTTATTTTCTATATTACTATCTCAGCCTAAATATTTTAAATTGGCACCATTAAATATTAATTATTCAAAACCAAACCAATAATTTTAAGAAAGAGTGCCAACACATGTCCAAGAGCATTTAATAAATAACCCGTCATTAAATCACTGCAGGTAATTTTAATGTCTAAACATTTATTTCTATGAAATATTTTAATGAGAAACACTGATAAAACGAATGTTAACAGCTAGGAAAGGAAAGTTCCACCCCCATCTGATCAAACAGAAACATTACTAAACTGATTGATCAGACTTTTGCAAGGTATTTATTAGGTCATGTTTGCTAGTGGAAAAGTAACTACAGAAAAAAGGTAGTGCACCTGGTAAAACTCACTCTTTTCAGACTCCTTCTCCAGGTGCAGAGTCAGATTTGTCACCACAAAAGATGAAATAGAGCAGATATCACCCAAGTCCAAAGCTAACGAGTTTAGGAAAATAGGAAACTCCAAATGCTTCAGACCAGTTTGCCAGAAATCTCTACACTGAAGTTTCAGGAACTAGTCAAGAATCAAGTATCACTCTGCTTTCCTTTGCCAGTCTGATCCTTGTGAAAATACATCACTCTAAATGTACTGAGGAAAATGTAGAGAGAGCAGCGGGATGTTACAGGATTCAGAAATTCTAAGAAGTCCTGGCCAGAGCATCATTTTTTAAAAATCTAATAGCAGTCCAAATCCAAAAATAATTTCTAAAAGTTAAGATATAATTAATAACCTTAGAGCTTTATTAAAATCTTATTGTACCAATATTCAACCAAACTTCCCATATGTTTCCCTTCTTCTGGAGCAGTCATCTTCCCTGATTTATATAAGCAGAATCCTCATACAGTGCCTAAGAATAGCCTTCACTTTTTTAATACCTCCCCTATGTAAATGTCACATTAATTTCCTGATCAGAAAATATGGTAGTTTGGCAAATACAAAACAGAAAAGCCCCCAGTGAAGAAACTGAAATGACTGGAATATCACTTTGGGAATTCTGAACTAGAAATGATTACTCTTCATTATCATTCATTTCAAGAATATTTCATTAAAAGAAATACAATAAAATGTCATTTTTATACTAATGTCAGACAATGTTTCAAGCCCACCCAGAAACTACAGAGGTTTTCCGTGGTGGTGCAGAGGTTAAGAATCCTCCTGCCAATGCAGGGGACACAGGTTCGAGCCCTGGTCTGGGAAGATCCCACGTGCGGCGGAGCAACGAAGCCCGCATGCCACAACTACTGAAGTCCGCGCACCTAGAGCCCATGCTCCACAACAAGAGAAGCCACTGCAATCAGAAGCCCGTGCACCGCAACAAAGAATATCCCCTGCTTGCGGCAACTACAGAAAGCCTGCGTGCAGCAACTAAGACCCAACGCAACCAAAAATTAATTAATTAATTATTTAAATTTTAAAAAAGAAAAGAAATGATACAGAGATCCCTAACTAAATATCCAGGCAGAACTCCGGCCCCAGTTAGAAAGCCCAGTGAAATTCGTGAACAGACAGGGAACCAATGGGACACTGGGTACCCAAGAGGTACAGGAGAAAGATAGGGAAAGGATAAGAAAGGATTAAGCCTTCTATGCACTTTATGGCTCTCCTTATTCAAGAGAATGGGATATGAATGTTCTATAGTATAAACAAATCCCAAGGAAAGCAAAGAGTCAAATGGAAGGGTTTTATTGTATCTGTTTGTATCAGAAGCTTATATCAAAATCTCCAGGGGAGGAAGCTGAAATCTTCATTCTTAACAAATGCCCCTAAAGAGTCTTATAATCAAGCTAGTTTTGGGAAACATAGGACTACCCAACTCAACTTAAAGGTCTAGCTCATGCACCTCTCACATTTTACCTCACACTCAACTCCAATCAGTCTGGACTACCTATAATTACCCGAACATACCAGGTCCCGTCACCTCTGGGCCTTGGTAAGTGATAGTGCCCCAGTCCTTCCTTCACCACATAATTGGGCTGACTCAGCCAAGACATCACTTCCTCCCAGATTCCTTCCTGGACCCCCCTTGCTTCCCCCGTCATGGCTCCTACTGCGCTATCATCCCTTGTTCCCACTTCCAGGAAAACAAGATCCATGAAGGCAGAGACCATTTTACTGTTGTATTATTCATTACTGTATGTCCCAAAGTAGGAATAAAACTAGCACCTGAATATTTATTGAATGAATAAATAACTGAAAACTGGGAAGTTCTGGGTTGTCTGGTATAAAAAAGGCTTTTTCCCAAAAATATACAAAGTAATGTCAAAAGGATATACAACTGCAGACACCAGCAAGGAAAGGCTCCTGGAGGGAGATGATAAAAGTAGTGGGGAAGCCAATTCCTTTTCCTGTGTAAACATGTTGATGTTTTTAACTGTCTTCAGGTAGGGCAGAGCCCTCCAAACTGTGTTCCAGGAAGCCATAGGATTTGACGGAGGTGCTCAGCAGACTAATGAGAGGCATAAGGAAGTAAATGTACTTTGTTGAAAATCGAATCTAACTGGGGAGATGAGGAGGAAGGAAGGAGAAAGGGGAGGAGAGATTATAAATCTAATAAATGTAAGTACAGTAACATTTCTGAATTGTCTAAAAACTTTCACAAGCACTTCTAATTAGGAAAAAAATTTTTTTCAAAAAAAATATTAGTCTGAATAAGCAACAAATATGAACACGAATGACTTCCTCATTTTTTTCTTGGCAGTACAATTAAAAACCCTAGGGACCAAAGATGAAGCCAGAGGTCCCAGCAGAGAGGAAGGTACAGATAAAACCAAGATCACTGAAGGGTGACTCTCTCAGTGGGTAAACTAGGGAAAAAAGTTTAAAAATCCCACAAAAGGAAATGGCTGTGACACATGCCTGGCTCCACCAAAATCTGGATTTAAATTTTTGTAAATAATGGCAAACAAAGAAAGTGATAACCAAATAGGTTGGATAAAACAAAAATGGATTACACAAGATAAAAATAAAGCCTAATTTGTGGAGTTCAAAAGATAATACAAAAAAGAACATGTATTTCATAAAGGAGGTACTCTAACACATTCTCATAATATTCTTGTATTACTTTGAACAAAGTTATAAATATTGATATGATCCGGGCTTCATTTTTTTTTACATCTTTATTGGAGTATAATTGCTTTACAATGGTGTGTTAGTTTCTGCTGTATAACAAAGTGAATCAGTTATACGTATACATATGTTCCCATATCTCTTCCCTCTTGCGTCTCCCTCCCTCCCACCCTCCCTATCCCACCCTCCCTATCCCACCCCTCTAGGTGGTCACAAAGCACCGAGCTGATCTCCCTGTGCTATGCGGCTGCTTCCCACTAGCTATCTATTTTACGTTTGGTAATGTATATATGTCCATGCCACTTTCTCACTTTGTCACAGCTTACCCTTCCCCCTCCCCATATCCTCAAGTCCATTCTCTAGTAGCTCTGTGTCTTTATTCCTGTCTTACCCTTAGGTTCTTCATGACGTTTTTTTTTCTTAAATTCCATATATATGTGTTAGCATACGGTATTTGTCTTTCTCTTTCTGACTTACTTCACTCTGTATGACAGTCTCTAGGTCCATCCACCTCATTACAAATAGCTCAATTCCGTTTCTTTTTATGGCTGAGTAATATTCCATTGTATATATGTGCCACATCTTCTTTATCCATTCATCCGATGATGGACACTTAGGTTGTTTCCAGCTCCGGGCTATTGTAAATAGGGCTGCTATGAACATTTTGGTACATGTCTCTTTTTGAATTATGGTTTTCTCAGGGTATATGCCCAGTAGTGGGATTGCTGGGTCATATGGTAGTTCTATTTGTAGTTTTTTAAGGAACCTCCATACCGTTCTCCATAGCGGCTGTACCAATTCACATTCCCACCAGCAGTGCAAGAGGGTTCCCTTTTTTCCACACCCTCTCCAGCATTTATTGTTTCTAGATTTTTTGATGATGGCCATTCTGACTGGTGTGAGATGATATCTCATTGTAATTTTGATTTGCATTTCTCTAAAGATTGATGATGTTGAGCATTCTTTCATGTGTTTGTTGGCAGTCTGTAGATCTTCTTTGGAGAAATGTCTATTTAGGTCTTCTGCCCATTTTTGGATTGGGTTGTTTGTTTTTTTGATATTGAGCTGCATGAGCTGCTTGTATATTTTGGAGATTAATCCTTTGTCAGTTGCTTCGTTTGCAAATATTTTCTCCCATTCTGAGGGTTGTCTTTTGGTCTTGTTTATGGTTTCCTTTGCTGTGCAAAAGCTTTGCAGTTTCAGTAGGTCCCATTTGTTTATTTTTGTTTTTATTTCCATTTCTCTAGGAGGTGGGTCAAAAAGGATCTTGCTGTGATTTATGTCATAGAGTGTTCTGCCTATGTTTTCCTCTAAGAGTTTGATAGTGTCTGGCCTTACATTTAGGTCTTTAATCCATTTGGGCTTCATTTTAATTGATGTTAAAATTTCTGGAGTAACCACAAAAAGAACAGAAAAAGAACATACAACTCACAACTAAGTAGAGGGAAAAAGTAGAATGGAGGGAAGCTCAATTCATCTAATAGAAGTCAAGGAAGGAGGGAAAAAAAACAGAGAAAGGACAAAACTGAAGCACAAAATAAAACGGAAGAAAAATGAAACATCAGTATTCATAAAAAAGGTTAAACAGAATAAAGTCTTCAGTGAAAAAGCCAAAATTGTCACAATGGTTGTTTTGGGTTTTTTTTTAAATAATCTAACTTATGCTGTTTACAAGAGATACATATATAACATAAGGATACAGGGAAAAAATTAAAGAATAAATGGATATATACTGAAAAATCTACAAACAACAAATGCTGGAGAGGGTGTGGAGAAAAGGGAACCCTCTTGCACTGTTGGTGGGAATGTAAATTGATACAGCCACTATAGAGAACACTATGGAGGTTCCTCAAAAAACACAGAACTACCACACAACTCAGCAATCCCACTACTGGGCATATAACCTGAGAAAACCATAATTCAAAAAGAGTCATGTATCATAATGTTCATTGCAGCTCTATTTACAATAGCCAGGACATGGAAGCAACCTACGTGTCCATCGACAGATGAATGGATAAAGAAGATGTGGCACATATATACAATGGAATATTACTCAGCCATAAAAACAAACGAAATTGAGTTATTTGTAGTGAGGTGGATGGACCTAGAGACTGTCATACAGAGTGAAGTAAGTCAGAAAAAGAAAAACAAATACCATATGCTAACACATATATATGGAATCTAAAAAAAAAAAAAAGGGTTCTGAAGAACCTAGGCGCAGTACAGGGATAAAGATGCAGACATAGAGAATGCACTTGAGGATATGGGGAGGGGGAAGGGTAAGCTGGGACGAAGTGAGAGAGTGGCATGGACATATATACACTACCAAACGTACAATAGATAGCTAGTGGGAAGCAGCCGCATAGCACAGGGAGATCAGCTCGGTGCTTTGTGACCACCTAGAGGGGTGGGATAGGGAGGGTGGGAGGGAGACGCAAGAGGGAGGAGATATGGGGATATATGTATATGTATAACTGATTCACTTTGTTATACAGCAGAAACTAACACACCATTGTAAAGCAATTATACTCCAATAAAGATGTTAAAAGAATAAAAAATAAATTAAAAATAAAAAAGATACATACTGTACTAGGCATGCTAACCAAACGAAAGCTGGTATAGATATATTAATATACAACAAAACAAACTTTGAAGCAAAAAAGCATTACTGGAAAAAAAAAGTTTACCTATATAATAATAAAAGATTCAATTTCCCAGGTAGACAGAACATTTTAATATATATGCATCTAAGAACAAAAGCTTCAAAACACTGACAGAACTACAGGGAGGAAATTTTAAATCCATGATCAAAGCAGAGATTTTTAACATCTTCCAGTAATTAAGATCAAGCCGTCAAATCAGAAAGGCCAAAAAGACTTTAATAAAGCATAATGAGCTTGATCTAGCTAATACAGAAATCATACACATTATTTTCAAGCACTCATGGAATATTTAGAAAAACATATAAATATCAACAAATACAAAGATTCCAGAGCATCCCTCACTCCCTGACCCATATAAACCCATTAAGCTAAATATCTCTATTATTAAAACAGACATTTATTTACGAATTTAAAAGGATACTTCTCATTAATCTACAACAGAAATTAGAAAACAGAGATCTGATAATGAAAATAGTATATATCAGAACACATGTAATACAAAAATAGAAAATCACAGAAAAGTATATTCTTCAATGCTTACATAAGAAAAAAGTCTGAAAATAAATGGCCTACGTTAGAAAAAGAAAAATAGAACTGCCTAAAGTAGAAAGAAGAAAATAATAAACCATATAATAGCATGAAATAATGACACAGAAAACAAAGATACATAGAGAGGACCAATAAAGCCAAAGTTCCTTGAGAAGACCGATAAAAGTGACAAAATTCTGGAAAAGGAAAAATTCTGGAATCTCTGAGCATGGAGGCCTGGCATCAAGTATTTTGTAGACTCATCTAGAAAGTTTTTACTTTAGCACCAGAGTTGAGAGATTATCACCTTTCCTTTTTCTTAGTAATGTTAAATCATGTAAAAATCGTAAACTATCAAATTATTTGTACGTACTTTATTCCACTCCTCCTTTAATAAATATTTATTGAATTGCTGGGGCTACCATGATAAATACATGTGATTCTTACTTTCATGGTGCTTAGAGTCCAGAAGATAAAATATTAAGCAAAGAAAGAACAAACTGATTTCATCACTGTTCAAAATAGGAAATTAAAAGATACTGTCTAAAAATAGAAAGGCTGGGCCTCCCTGGTGGCGCAGTGGTTGAGAGTCCGCCTGCCGATGCAGGGGATACGGGTTCGTGCCCCGGTCTGGGAGGATCCCATATGCCGCGGAGCGGCTGGGCCCGTGAGCCATGGCCGCTGGGCCTGCGCGTCCGGAGCCTGTGCTCCGCAACGGGAGAGGCCACAACAGTGAGAGGCCCGCATACCGCAAAAAGAAAAAAAAAAAATAAATAAATAAAAATAGAAAGGCTTAAGAATACTACTGAAAGGCACAACAATTAAGGTAACACAAGATAAAAAACACAACCTAACTAAACTATTAAATTACTATGACCGCTTTCATGCTACAATAGCAGAGTTGAGTAGCTATGACAGAGAACTCATCATACGGCCTGCAAATCCTAAAATATTTACTTTCTGGCTCTTTAAGAAAAAGACTGCTGACCCCAGAACTATGTATGTTAAGGAGAAATATATTATATGTCACTGTATCATCTCAAGAGAAGCAGAAAACAACTGATAAAATTCTATACTCATTCATGATTTAAAGAAAATAACAGTAATAACTCTTGGTAAATTAGGACAGAAAAGTAGATCCTTCACCTGATGAAGCGTACAAAACCTACAACAAATATCATTTTAATAGTGAAATATTACATCCATTCCCATTCAAGTCAAAAACAAGACAAGAATGCCTGCTATCCTCCCAACTCTTAAATATAATATCTGAGGTCCTAACCAGTACAGTAGGTCATGAAAAAGAGGTATAAGGATTGCAAAAGTAAGAGTCAAAATGGCCTTTCTTTAAAAATAATGCAGTTCCAGGGCTTCCCTGGTGGCGCAGTGGTTAAGAGTCCGCCTGCCGATGCAGGGGACACGGGTTCATGCCCCGGTCTGGGAAGATCCCACATGCCGCGGAGCGTCTGGGCCCGTGAGCCATGGCCGTTGAGCCTGCGCGTCTGGAGCCTGTGCTCCGCAACGGGAGAGGCCACAACAGTGAGAGGCCCACATACCGCAAAAAAATAAAATAAAATAAAAATAATAATGCAGTTCCATAGAATGTACACCACCAAGAATGAACCCTAATGTAAACCATAGACTCTGAGTGATTATGATGTGTCAGTGTAGGTCCATCAGTTGTAATGGACGTGCTACTCTGGTGTGGGTGCTAATAGTGGGGGAGACCATGCATGTGTCAGGGCAGGGGGTATATATGAGATAGCTCTGTTCCTTCCTCTTTAATTTGGCTATGAACCTAAAACTGCTCTAAAAAAATAAAGTCTTTTTAAAAACTGATGTACATGTAGTTACCTACCTAAGCAGAAGTCTAAACTAACCATTAAGACTAATGAAAGAGTGGAGAATGATCATTGGATTCAAAACTGACATACTAAAATCAACCAAATACCTAGATGATAGGGCCAAGTCATAAGGCTGGCAAATGGTGATTTCCGCATCCTCAGAAAGTAATTATAACGCAGATTTGGGGTGACGTTGGAAATGAGAGTGGGGCTTCCCACAGCAGATACCATTGCCACCAATGCAATTCCTCCTGTGAAGAAATAGAGGAGGCTCAAGAAGCCACACCCACCAAACATCTCCCAGACTGTTCATATCCTTGAGTTTGTTACAGAGAATGGTAATTTATATGAAGTTTGTGTGTCAGTGATAACATTCATGAAGTAGTAAACCCAATTCTTTTCAGAATACCCAATTTCTACTTCAAATATCTACCCCAGTCATGCTCTCTCACATGCCCATGTGAGTGCACCCCAGGTAATTCTTAGTATGAGGAATTATTATTTATTTGGTTTCCATTTTTGTCAGTTTCCCTTTTAAAATGTAAGTGGTATGAGTGAAGTCAGGGACTGTGTTTTGTTCTCCCCTATAACCCTAGCACCTAGAATGGTACCTGGAATGTAACAGATTCTCAGTAAATCTGTTAAAAATTAAATGAAAAGATGGCCCTTTTGCTGAGTCTGGAAGGGTAGGCAGGAACAACAAGCCAGATGAAGGTGAAGGCAACCCCATAAGCAACAGCACAGGGATATGGAAAACATGATCTATCTTGGGGAAAGCCAGTTCAGAATTGCTGGGAAATGACACACAAGGCATGTGATGGAAACTGGGAACCAAGAAAAAGAGTCCAGAAGGGCCTCGTCTGGCACACCGCGGAGCTTGGGCTTTCTCAGGACCGTGATGACGAGCCCTGAAGGGATTTAAGAAGGAAGTAACCTAGAATAAATCTGGGTTCAATCTGGCAGCATCAGAGATCACCGATTTGAGCGTGTCAAGACTGAAGGAAAGGATCAGAAACCAATTGTTTTAGTTTAGAAAAGTAACAAGGATAAAGATATTAATAATAAACACAGCTTAATCCCACTGAACTGCATATTTATAAATGGTTAAAATAAATATGATTTGTGTATATTTTACCACAATAAAAATAAAGAGGAATAAAAAAAAAACACAGCTAACCACATTAAATACCTACTTTTCTGGGAAAAGAATGTGCTAAGTGCTTTAGTCACATTATCTCATTTAATCTTCATAACAGTTCTATGAAGTAGGTACAATTCCCATTTTATGGATGAAGAAACTGCAGCACAGAGAGAGAAGGTAACTTGCCCAAGGTTACACAGCCAGGAAGTGAGGGAGCCTAGGAGCCTAGATCCAAACCCAGGCAGTCTGACTGCAGAGCCTGGATTCAACACCCATGGTGTGAGGAACAGACAGATTCAAGACTCACTTTTGAGGGAACATTCAGCTGCACTCTGCCATTTCCTTGGAGGTGAAAGGTGAGGTGGAGAGAAGTGACTCCAAGCTGTCTGGCTTAGATGACTAGCAGTTAGCGACTCAGAGCTACAAAAGCCCTTAAAGGTCACCTAGACCGACTGCTTAACCAATGCCAAAAATTTCTTTTCCTCCTTTAACAAACAGTTATCTAGACTATGCCTGGCAGGACAACGTAGGTCTGAGTTGAGTCAAACTCTGCCTCCCACTACTAAGACTCTAAAGACTTAAAATAGCTTGATAGTTGGAAGGGTCTTCTGAGACTTGATCTGCTGATTTTCACTCTGTGGTAGGTAGAATTCTAGAATTCTGCAACTACTTCAGGGGCCATCTCAAGCCGACTCCTACTTCCCCCCCTGGCTTCAGCCAAGCAGAACGAATTTTATGACACTCATGTTGAAGGTCCTTGTAAGGAGCAGAGTGCTTTTAAAAGGTTTCACAATCATTGGTACAGACTAATAACCTTATTTCCTGGCTAAGGAATTTGAGGTCCACCAAGTATGAACGCACTGGTCAAGGTCACTTGGTCAAGGTCACACAGACAAGCAATCGCAAAACAAAACAATCCTTCAAATACTGGGAATTGCCCTTCTCTTCCTGGCCATCTTTTTCTTTGTTTGAGTTTCATATAAGAAACATACAAGAATATAGGAATATATGAGAATAAGTAAGAATACATCAATATAAGAATTTTTTAACAGAAAATTTCAAAGGGTATATAGTAAAGTACTATACCAAAGTACACATTCCTGCTTTTACTTTTTCCTACAGCTCTAAGTGTTTCCTAACACTTAGTCCTCCTACCTTCTGAATCTTTATCTAGTGTAAGGTAGTTTACACAATATAATGTATTAATTATTTATCACCACCTGCAATCTCATGGTAACAATGGAGTTACAGCAAGAAGTCTAAATTGACTGGCATGCCTTAAACTCACAGATATTTTAGGTAACATTTCTGCCTTTTTATTTATGACCTTGAAGAAAGCAATTCAAGTCAATTCAATTAAAATATATGCCCTGGCTTGGTGTCCTCCAACTGCACGATTCTTATTTTTTTTTTTTTTTTCACGATTCTTTAACTCCCATTCTTCCCTTTCTAAAGCTTATAACATAAAACTTCTGATTAATGCTATGACTTGATCGGGAATAAAAAAAAAAAACATTCCCACACATACAAACAGGATTCCAGAAGCACTCAAGACTCACGCATTTCTATGAACAGCTGCCTCTTCTCTGCCATGGTCTTCCGCTTGTTCCCACTTTCCTCAATCATCCTACAGACAAAGAAGGATACAATAAACCAACGTGTAATTTGACAATTCCACCAAGTGCTTATCAGTCTGTTGTGAAGAGGTACAGGAAACCAAGCTGTGTATGCACACATTAAAAGGATATCAGTAAAAATAAAGTAGAAGTCCGATACAGAAAAAAACAAACTGTTGTCCCTTTATTCGATAGCTTCTAAAATATTATAAAGTCAATACTTAAATGAGCTCATACACTTGCTTCCTGTGCTGAAAATATGGGGCCATGTCTTATTTCTAACTTTATTTTCTCTGCAGAGTCCTGGATTAGTTGAGACATTTTCCCCATATTCCTACTGCTTTACATAGATGAACATGTTACTAAAGATAATTTAGATAATAATTATAATGAAAGGCTATAATAAAGAACATCAGGATAATTCGCTTATACATAAAAGGTATAAATAGAATCTTTTATTTTTATATTAAAAAGTATTAAACAAAAAAGGTATTCATCCACAAACTCAAAGAACTCCTAAATGTAAGTTTTTAATCACATGACTTTGGCTATGCCAGTCACTTTGTTTAAGAAAAAACTCTTTCCATGCATTATCTCATTTAATCCTCCCAACAACTCTGGGTGCTGGCATTATTATTATTATTATCCCCATTTCACAGATTAGGAAACAGATGCCTAGAAAAGAACACTAACTTGCTCAAGGACACACAACTCAGAAGCGGTAGAGTAGAATCCCAACCCTTTCATTAAACTTCTTTCATAATTTTTGCCTCTAGATGCATATTTTCAAATCCCTATGCTTAAAAAGCTAGAACACAATAGCCCATTGCATGGACCCTACTGATGCAAAATCTGTGACATCTCAGCCAAACTTCGCCTTACTCTATGAAGAAAAAAATATCTAGACAAATAGCATAAGCTAAATATCCCTAAGAAGATTAAACTGCTGTAAATCATGGAGTGATTTACATAACACTGTCAAATACGTTAGAATCACAAATTAAATGGTAACTACACAAATTACGTATCTATTAAAGCAAAGTGCCTGCTGAAAGTTTAGTTATAAATATATCCTAAAGAAAATTTAAAATGTAAATATATTCCTTACCATTCTGCAATTAATATTTTGATCATTAAAACTATCCCTTTCCAGGCTTCCCTGGTGGCGCAGTGGTTGAGAGTCTGCCTGCCGATGCAGGGGACACGGGTTCATGCCCGGGACCGGGAGGATCGCACATGCAGCGGAGCGGCTGGGCCCGTGAGCCATGACCATTGAGCCTGCGCGTCCGGAGCCTGTGCTCCCCAACGGGAGAGGCCACAACAGTGAGAGGCCCGAGTACCGCAAAACAAACAAACAAACAAACAAAAAAAAACTATCCCTTTCCTAGATCACTGAAATGTTACCAAATAGGCTTCAATGTACATGATGGTTACCTAACAATTTGCCCCCAAGAGGAAACAGTTTTAAATAGAAAGAAAGTAAGCCAAAGAAAAAGCAACCAGAAACAGCAAACATCTAATGAAATCTAGGTCCTAGAGAAAAAAACAAGAGTTGGTACCAGGAGCCTATAATTAGAATGAAACAAAGATATTCAAAAGCCTCCTCCCTGTCCCCAGACTTGGTCTCCCACTGGGTAATACAAATTTTAAATGCTAAACACAGATTAAAACAGAGAATCATAATGTCCTTTATAATACATATCATTTATTATATACTTCTTCTACTTTTGCTATTTCTTTAAATCACTTTTTCTCAAAGTGGAATTATGAATTCCTGGAGATCCCTAAGTTCTTCATTACAGTTTTTTAATTTTGTCTTTATTTCCAGATTAATCTTTTAAAAAATTAATATAAACATATTTTAGATCATCTGGATGACCACGAAACTACAAGTACTGCTGATGCCACTTCAGAGCCCACATCTGCATGTGGTGATTACTGTGGAACTGGAAGCAAGAGAACACGTAAAGCAGGCGTCAGCAAGCTAGAGAAACTATAGTACCTGGACCAGATCTGGTCTGCCACCTGTTTTTGCAAATAAAGTTTTACTGGAACACAGCCAAACCTATTCATTTATGTATTGTCCAAGGATGCTCTCATGCTACAATGGCAGAGTCGAGTGTTTTCAACAGAGAGCATCTGGCATGCAACGTCTAAAATGATTACCATCTGGTCCTTTAAGTAAAAGCATGCCAACCCAACCTAAAGCAATAGTAATTAATATTGCATTACTACACGTCTGGCTTTCCCATGGTGCCTGATAAGAAATCCTTTATTAGCTACTTTCTTCTCTGTCTTACTTCTCCACTCTTCTACCAGTATTTCCTAGGATCTAAAAAAAAAAATTTTTTTTTTTTTAATTTGCACTTGAGTCCTTATAGAGCGTTTGCTTCTAGGGTAACCCAAAGTAAGACAGATTTGATCCTTTAAAACAGACCTTCAAGATGAATTCTGTAACTGGATCACTCGCCAACAGATCCCAGTGCTGGTAGTAAGCAGCTTGGTGAGAACCCCTGGTGTGCTGCTGCATGGATAGTACTAAGACTCATGAAGTGGTGGAGCTAGTAAGGGACACAGATAGAAGAAGAAAATTGGCTTATGCAATAGCTTTAGCATTTGAGAGATAGGAGAACTGGGAATTTTAAAGACAATTAAATGGTTGAGCTTTTGTTAAGTAGGACGGATGCACAGAAGAAAGAAAATGTCAAGGCTTAAATCAGCCAAGTACCAGCTCAGAGCATGCTATGAGAGCCAGAGACCTCCATGGCAGCACTTTTTAAGGAACCCTCAGCTCCCACAACTTGAGAGCAGATTGTGCTAAAAATCAGGCTCAAATTCTGTTTACGAAAGTAGGCAGCTTAACAAAGAAGACTGAATTCATAGCCCAGCCAAGATTCCCCTGAACCCTATAGGCCTGAAGAAGTGGCTCTCTGCTCTTGCTACAAGGGCAGTCTCCTCTGCCTAAAGAGTATGCAAAGTTCTCATCTGAGATGCATGCCTAGAAAGATGCTGACCCTCCTCAGGATCTGTTTCTACCTCCCTCACTGCTTCTACGCTAATAACTAGGGTCAAGTCTTACATCATCAGAAAGGGAAGGTACTGTCCCTGCTTTGGATGGAAAAGGGCTGATTCATCAAAACAGCTGCTGGACCTGACGATATGCGCTAACAGGAACTGGAAGAACATACTTGGGAATGGACCTTGAGAGTGCTGAACTTGAGCCAAGTACAAAGTAAGACAGTTTGTTGAAATGGCGGTACTCATCCCATGACCCAGGATTTAATGTTCTGAAAAGGACACCTCGTACCAGTCCTAATATGCCACTAGACTGGCTCATTTAAGCTGGGCATGCGGGTTTTGGTGGCCTAGAGAAAATGAACTGGAGATGCTGGAACTGCAGAGCAAGTATTAAGGAAACAGTTAATAGGGTGCTCCCCTTCCCCGTATCTCCTGGCCTTTACTGAATCCTTCTATACTGATTGACAGCATCTGCATTTTCTGTTTGTTTGTGTGTTTGTTTGTTTAAACAGAGAAACCAGGCTTTCTCTGACCTCTGAAGTCCATTTTGTTCCTTGCATGACAGGCCTGAAATGCTATAAATTTACCACTCCCGAGAAACAGTCTTAATCAATGATTGATTTAGTTGGTATATACTCTACCTACCTTGCCCCCTAAAAGGGTATAAATCTGAGGACATATTTTACACAGGCTCCTAGAGTTCCCCAGTGGGAATAAGCTTCTGTCACCCACAGTGGTAACTTGCTTGATAACAAAACCTTTATCTGCTAACTTCCCTTCCCTGTCTCACCTCCCGGTCCCCTGCTGATATTTGCAGCGATAACCTCCAAAACAAAATACCTGCACGCAAATCCTTGTCTAAGAGTCAGATTTCATAAAATCCAAATGTATTGGGTACACATAAATTAAGATTACTATAAATGATTTCCCCAGGCCTTAGCATGACTCCATCCCAGTGCTCCATGGATACTAATACCTCCATCTTTGTAATTATGATTTTTTTTTTTTTTTTTTTTTTTTGCGGTACTCGGGCCTCTCACTGCCGTGGCCTCCCCCGTTGTGGAGCGCAGGCTCCGGACACACAGGCTCAGCGGCCATGGCTCACAGGTCCAGCCGCTCCGCGGCATGTGGGATCTTCCCGGACCAGGGCACGAACCCGTGTCCCCTGCATCGGCAGGCGGACTTTCAACCACTGTGCCACCAGGGAAGCCCTGTAATTATGATTTTAACAGTCCACACTCAACAAAGATCTAACCCTACCACCACACCTGATTATGTCCTTGTCTTCCTGATATAACTTTAAAGATCAACAGTTACATGAATGTAAACACATCTCTCTTCTTCCTTCCACTTGGACTCCTGGCACTTTGCCTTTTCTGAGCCTCATAATCTAGAAGTAACCAACACCTCCTTATCATTCACTTCACATACTAACTCTGATTTCAAACACTGCCATTTCCTTCCTCATAATCACTCTCACATCCACCCTTTTTTCCCATTTCAACTGCCAAAAATCTTTGTCCACATGAATGCACAAATAAAATTCTCTGACGCGGTGATCTCAGGACTCTACAACCCCTCCTTCCTGTGGTTCATCCTGTGAAATCTACTAGGTACATTTATTCAAGCGTGTTTGATCTTCACAGGATCCTGATCACCCTACTTAGGGGCTTCATTCCACCCCATTAAAAAAAATCAGGGCTTCCCTGGTGGAGCAGTGGTTGAGAGTCCGCCTGCCGATGCAGCGGACGCGGGTTCGTGCCCCGGTCCGGGAAGATCCCACATGCCGTGAAGTGGCTGGGTCCGTGAGCCATGGCCGCTGAGCCTGTGTGTCTGGAGCCTGTGCTCCGCAACGGGAGAGGCCACAGCAGTGAGAGGCACCGCATACCGCAAAAAAAAATAAAAATAAAAAATCAGAACACAAAGTGAAATAAGCCAGAGAGAGAAAAGACAAATACTATGTAATCTTACTCATATGTGGAATCTAATAATACCAAAAAAAGTCAAACTCATCATAGAAGCACAGTAGATTGGTAGCTGCCAGGGGCTGGGGGGTGGGAGAAATGGGGAAATACAAAGCATACAAACTTTCAGTTACAACATGAATAAATCCTAGGGATCAAATGCACAGCATGGTGACTGTAGTTGATAATACTCTACTGTATATTTGAAATTTGCTAAGAGAGTAGATCTTAAACCACCACCACCACACACAAAAAAGAATGAGCTAATTAACTTAATTGCAGTAATCACTGCACAATGTATACATTTATCAAATTATGTTGTACACTTTAAACATATACAATTTTGTCATTATAGCTCAAAAAAGCTGGGGGAAAACTTTAACAGTATATTTGAACACCTTTCCATGTCACTGAATACTCTTCAAAACCACAATTTTGAATGACAGAATGGAATTTTATCACGATCATTCATCCAAGCCTTGACTGTTGACAATTATTTCCAACTATCTACTACTGTGAACAATGCAACAATAAACATCTTTAAAGTAAAATTTAAAAAACGAAGAAGAACCAGAGTACAGCTTTAGTCTACAAAATGAAAGAAGACGAGAGTCCTAGCTATGAGAATGTAAGCAGTTTCTTCCATCTGAAAGGAGCTGAAACTGTTAGGTTCCTAGAAAAGATTATTTCATGACCTAAGCCCAAGGCCAAACTGAAAAAATGCACGATCCATGAAAGGAAAAATTGATAAGCTGCAACTTATCAAAATTAACTGCTCTGCAAAAGATACTATGAACAGAATGAAAAGACAAGCCCCAGAGTGAAAGAAATACTTTCAAAACACATATCTGATGAAGAACTTGTATTCAAATCATGAAACGAACTCTTAAAACTCAACAATAAGAAAACAGCCCAATTTTAAAATGATCAGGGCTTCCATGGTGGTGCAGTGGTTAAGAATCCGTCTGCCAATGCAGGGGACACGGGTTTGAGCCCTGGTGCGGGAAGATCCCACATGCCGCGGAGCAACTAAGCCAGAGTGCCACAACTATTGAGACCGTGCTCTAGAGCCCGCGAGCCACAACTACTCAGCCTGAGTGCCACAACTACTGAAGCCCACGCACCTAGAGCCCGTGCTCCGCAACAAGAGAAGCCACCACAATGAGAAGCCCGTGCACCCCAACGAAGAGTAGCCCCCGCTAGCCGCAACTAGAGAAAACCTGTGCGCAGCAACGAAGAGTCAACTCAGCTAAAAAATAAATAAAATAAATAAATTTAATGATCAAAAGATCTGAACAGATACCTTACCAAAGAAATTATACGGATGGTAAGCATATGAAAAGAGGTTCAACTGCATTTGTTATTAGGAAATTACAAAGTAAAACAACAAGATACCACTATACACCTATTAGAATGGCTAAAATCCAAAAAACTGTCAATAGCAAATGATGACAAGAATGTAGAGCAACAGGAACTCTCACCCATTGCTAGTGGGAATGCACAGACAGCCTGGCTGGAAAACGGTTCTGCAGTCTCTTACAAAACTAATCATAGTCCTACCATACAATTCAGTAATTGCACTAGGTATTTAACCAACTAAGTGGAAAATGTATATTCACACAAAACTTGCACCCAAATGTTTATATCAGCTTTATTCACAACTGCCAAATACTGAAAGCAACCAAGATGCCCTTCAATAGGTGAACAGATAAACAAACTACTACTTTCATAAATGGAATATTGTTCAGCAGTAATAAATAAGCTATCAAGCCATGAAAAAACTTGAAGCTTAAATGCGTATTGCTAAGTGAAAAAAGCCAGTCTGAAAAGGCTACACACTATATGATTCCAATTTTATGACCTTCTAGAAAAAACAAAACAATACAAATGGTAAAATGATCAGTGGTTGCCAGAGATTTGGGAAGAAGGGAAGAGGAATGACTAGGTGAGGCACAGGGGAATTTTTAGGGTGATAAAACTTCCGTATGATACTGTAATGGTGGACACTGACACTATACATTTGTGAAAACCAAAAGAAAATTACAACACAGAGTGAACCTTAATGTATGTAAAAAAAAATTTTTTTTAATCCTTTAGGAAGTCAGAGAACCCCAGAGTGAAATGGAGAATTAACAAAACAATCTAACTGTATTACAAATATATGAAACAACCTCACTGAACAGGGTGGGGGGAAAGTATAGTAACCTAAGTAACTCTGGAAGTGAACAGTGTCTGTTAAAACTAAAGGCAAAATAAAATATATATAAGTACTGTACTCTGGTTTCCCACAGGTTATGGGCCAAGAACTCTAATACTGCTATGCATGTATGCATAACTGAACAATTAAGTAAACAGATGGCAGATGGTGAAGTGTGAGGTTACAGATAAGCAAGGTGAGAAGCTATAATGATCCAGGTGGTAATGGAATGGATTACAATTGGAGACATCAGTATACATTCATGTTTAACTCAATATAGATATATGGATAGTTACATATAAAAGCATTTGTAGGTATGTGTATATGCATTAGTATACACATATACATGTCCTTGCTCTGTCAACTGAGAGGGCCTAGAAACAAAAGTATCCCAAAGCAATCAGCACATTTAGTGGCCAAATTTTTGTTTATAATACCATTCTTCAATAAAAGGAACTAGGGCTCCTCCGAGAAAAGCCTGAGGCAAGAAATATACACAATGAGCCTGGATCATCTTGTAGTATAGAAAGTAAAGAAGTCCTGGGAGGAAAAAAACCATATGATAGGGGTATATCAAAGGGACACAGAGGCTAACTGAAAGAGCTCCCAATGGCCAAAGTTGGAAAAATTTCAGCAACAAAAGAAAGTAGTATTAAATATCCTTAAGTTGATACTGATACATGAGAATGAAGAATCGACAAATATCCTGTACAGAAAAATTCCAAATAATTTACATGGAGACTCTGCCCTGAAGAAGGTGGAACATAACTCCTCCCTCCTTAAGTGTGAGCTGCACACAGTGACTTCCTTCCAAAGAGGTGAAGGGGGAGGGGGAAATAACTTGACAGTGGAGGAACCTGATAAACACTACCTCAGGCTAGGTGATCAAGTACAACAACAGTGATAAATTTTGTTGACAGCATGGACCCTTGACACGATGTGATGAAAATGGCATTTTACCTCTGTGGTCTTCCTCCCCAAAACCCATAAACCCAGTCTAATCATGAGGAAAACATCAGGCAAATCTCAATTGAGGGAAAATTTACAAAATACCTGACCAATACTCCTCAAAAGTGTCAAGTTTCATCAAAAACTTGACCAGAAAAAGCCAAGAAACTGACAAACCCAACAGAAGTCTAAGGAGATGACAATTAAATGTAATGTGGTATCCTAGATGGGATTCTGGAACAGAAAAAGGCCATTAGGTAAACACTGAAGGAAACCTGAAGAAAGTATGGATTTTAGTTAATAATAATGTATCATCACTGGTTCATTAACTGCAAGAAATGAACCATACTAATGTAAGATGCTAATAACAGAGGGAACAGGGTGTAGGATACATATAGAAACTATTATTGTGCAATTTTTCAGTAAATCTAAAACTGTTCTAAAAAAGTAAAGTTCACTTTTTTAAAGACAATACAATTACATATTTCTTCTCCTTTATTCTCAGAACTGACTTAAAAAACAATTGCTTTTTAATACAATATAGATAAAACAATACCTATAAAATTGTACTGTTGGGCCTGTAACATACAGAATTCTTTAATAAGACATAATCTTAAATGTCTCTGTACCTAACCACAGTGCTTTAAAATAAGCAAAAATTGATAGAACTGAAAGGAGAAAGAGACAAATCCACTTACACTTGGAGACTTCAACACTCTTCTATGATCAATACACGTAGAAAGTCAAGATGAACATGGAAGGACTCAACTTCACCATCAGCCAACTAGATCTAATTGACATTTGTGGAACAACCCACCCAATAATGACAAAATACAAATTCTTTACAAGTGCACATAAAACATGCATCACTAAATTCAGAAAAGCAAAGTCCTCTGGAGATGGAAGAAGAATAATGTGACTGCAGAGGAATACCAACTCTATTAGCTATGATTTATTTATTAGGCTGGGTTCTGGGTACACTGTATTATTCTTTATGCTTTATATGCCCTATTTCATAATAAAATTTTAAGTCATTAGAGTATATTCTCTGGTAAACCTTTCCTTTAGTGGTCTGGAGGGTTAAAGAGGCAGGTCTCCATACATTTTATTATTAAAATGGACTACACCAAAAACCATAACCTCTGAACTTTTATCGAAATATACAGAAACGCTCACAAACTCCATAATTTGGTACAATATTTATTATTTCAAAGCCTCAGCAATGTCTCTACAAGTATCCCTAGAGTATTTGCTAACAAAGGATGGATTTTTAGTTTGTCACCAAACTAAAATTGTTATTTTTGTCTATGTATTATTTCAGCCAGTTTTACTAAAACAGGAAGAAGAAAAGTTTATGGCTTTTTGTCTTTTACTCCTGAAGTAAGAAATCTCCAAAGAAACTTCCAAAAATATATCATTAAGTTAATAAAAATTTAAGACATTAATCAGGGACCTCTCTGGTAGTCCAGTGGTAAAGAATCCACCTTCCAATGCAGGGGGCGTGGGTTTGATCCCTGGTCGGGGAACTAAGATCCCACATGCCACGGGGAAACTAAGCCCGTGCGCCTCACCTAGAGCCCAACTGCCGCAAACTACAGAGCCCACACGCTCTGGAGCCCGCGTGCCACAACTAGAGAGAAACCCTTGAGCCACAACTACAGAGAAATCTGCACGCCACAACGAAGAGCCCGCATGCTGCAACCAAGACCCGACGCAGGCAAAAAAAAAAAAAACGATATTAATTAGCACACAGCTATAATCATCACTGAAAAAAGCTCAGTAAGTTTGTCTTCATATTCGGAATACTTCATTTTAAAATATCTCAGCTGACCATATTAGCCTCATACTATCATTAAGCAAATACCTTAAGGCACAATACACTCAATGGTATATATAAACCCATACATCAAATAGTATTTTTAACAATGTTAAGGGTTTTTTTTAGTGATTCTCCTTTTCAATCTGCTTAGACCATTATTGTTTTGTACTTTGCATTTCACTGAAAACAAGCTCATAATATAAATAGAAGTACCAGCTCCGCTTGTTTCCTGCTGTTCATGTGTCCTTGCATTAGCACTTCAGTCTTCAGTTGAATCTGAAACTTCAATCCGCAGATTCTTTGCAGGAATCTTTTTAAGCCCTTTGTCTATTCATTCAGCAAGCTTCATTTCATGCAAATCAGATAATACAATCTGAAAGACCCCTAAACCAGGTAGAGGTTAACTGTAATATGTCCAAATAGAATGTAAGCAAACAAATAAGGAGGCTCACACTGTCGGCCCCTCCAGGTTGTGGTGTGCCCATGATCCTCCCTTCAGGTTACCTCACTTTCCGTACCTGATGTATATCATCAGACATACAGACGGAGTAACGTGACAAACTATGATTTAAATATTAGTAAAGTTAATTGCCCCTTTTTTTTCTTGTTATACCCTGCCTAGAAGATCATTTTGCACACCTCCCACTTTGGAAACCATTACTCTTAAAAAAAACTAGAATGAAAAGATGAGACTGTGCTAGGCTTGAGGAGCAAATAAGGAATGTGAATGGCAGAATCAGATGAGGAAATTTAGAGCCTAAGTGGTTAGTTAATTTGGCCTAACATTCCAAAGCTAGTAATTCGTGGAGTAGGCAACCAATCTGACAATAAAGCCTATTCTCTTTCCACTGTGCCACATCACCCCCTCCAAGGCAAACACGAGGACTCCAGGACTGAGGAAAGAATACAGGTCCCCAAGCCCTGGTGCTGCGCAGACCTTAGGTCACAGTTAAACAGGGTCAGGAGGCTAGTGCAGCAAAACGTCTGGACCCTCATTAGCCCTGTCAGGGAAGCAATGTGTTCCAGAGCTAGACTAAGTCTGCAGGTATAAATTAAGTAAATCCCACAGTAAAGACTAAAGGAAAGAAAGCAGGCTCTAGAAATGTTTCCAGAAAGTCTCTATACTACACCTAAGTGTTAAGTATCCCTCACTTCCCTTGAATCTTTTTGTTAATGTCTTAACTTCCAGCTCTCAGTTACTTCAAAGCATCTAGGTATCAAAACTTCTTGTGTAAGTTCATTTTCTGCCAGCAAAACTCCTGTCAGTTTTTCTCTGGATGCTCCTTAAATTAAGAAGTCAGAGATCACTGTGCTTGTCACTAACAAGTTCTTAACTGGAACTAATCAAACTTCCCTATAAGAGAACTAACTTCCTTGCTTATTTCAGGAAAATTCTCAACTATCCTTCCCCTAATACTTCTTTTCTTTTCTCTTCTCTTTCAGATTAAGAAAAAAAAAAAAAAAAAAGCCAGTGAAAGTAAACGTTGGTAAAGCCCTAGAGACTGAGTTTTTTGGTTTGTTTGTTTGATTTTACAAATCTGAAAAAGTTCTCTAGGTTCCAATAAAAAATACTCAGTGACTGCACTCCATTACTACAGAGCTCTGAATAGCAAATATAACCTCCCAGGGCTGTGGTAACTGGTGTTTTCGATTTTTTGGCCATGACTGGCAGCCTGCGGGATCTTAGTTCCCCAACCAGGGATCAAACCCAGGCTCCCTGCAGTGGAAGCACATAGTCCTAACCAGGAATCCCCTGTGGTAACTGTTAAATAAATTACGTAAAGCATTTAGCACAATGCCTGGCACAAAATAAGAGCCTAATAAATGTTAGCTGCCATTATTATTATTATTATTATTATTATTATTATTATTATTATTATTATTATTATTATTGATATTATTATGTAACTACCCTCTTGAATGATGCCTAGACTAGAATTCTATTGGCAAGACTCTTTTTTCTTAATTTACAGTTTTTCTGATTTATTTAAAAGTATAAAAATATAGACCTGGAAGAGGAGAAAATACTTTTTTATCAATCATTTACAACATTTTAAATCTGGAATAGAGGGACTTCCCTGGTGATGCAGTGGTTAAGAATCTGCCTGCCAATGCAGGGGACACGGGTTCGAGCCCTGGTCCGGGAGGATCCCACATGCCGCGGAGCAACTACGGCCGTGCGCCACAACTGCTGAGCCTGTGCTCTAGAGCCCACGAGCCACAAATACTGAGACCGTGTGCCACAACTACTGAAGCTCACGCGCCTAGAGCCCGTGCTCCGCAACGAGATGCCACCGCAACGAGAAGCCCGCGCACCGCAATGAAGAGCAGCCCCCGCTCGCCGCAACTAGAGAAAGCCCGCGCGCAGCAACAAAGACCCAACGCAGCCAAAAAAAAAAAAAAATCTGGAATAGAGAAAGGGTTTTAACAAAATTGAAAGGCGGTAAAAGAGCTAGAAATGCCGTGTGCCCAAGGACACATACTACTGGCACACATACCAGTAGTTTATTCCTAGTACACATTCTAAAAGACATGCATGTGTACACAAAGAGACGTGACAAGAATACTCATAGCAGCATTATTTGTCGTAACAAATAAAATCAGAACACACTAATTGCCAATCCACAGGAAAACATAAAACTGTGATATAGCCCAATACCAGAATCCTATTCAGTGAAGAAAATAAATGCACTAGAGCTACATATATCCATATGGAGAAGTTTCACAATACTGAGAGAAAAAAAAATAAAGTTATAAAAAGATATAATTAATACTGTTAATATAAAGGGTTTTTTAATGCAAAACAATATACATTTTAGGGCCACTTACATATGTAATAAAAGTATGAAAATATGTAC